>NC_081755.1:0-600000 GCF_963082965.1 Carassius carassius | reverse complement strand
TAAAACTTTAGGTAAACAGCAGGACTATTGAAAACCAATTGAAAAACATATACATATAAGCAAACAAATCAATCAATTAACTATATGAAACAAGCACACAAACTAAACAACTGAACAAATAACCTATTAAATTTGAACCTATCCCATTTACCACAGAACTTTATCTTTTTAAATTCTACTCTTTGATGCTTAGCAACCGGAGATGTGTAGTTGTCATTTTTAATGTCTTCAGTGTCTTCTGAACACATTGCCTTTGGAACAGTGTACTCTTCGTAATCCTCCACCAGACGTCTGATCACACCATTTCTAGAAGAGATTCCTACCACCTCCAAGCTCTGATTAAAATTACTTCACACTTTGTCTTTCTCAGTCTCTATCACTTTCTCTTGAGAGACTGATTTAAAAAAAATTATATCATGCATTACATGTATATCTTTACATTAACATTTAGCTGACACTTTTATCCAAAGCGGCTTACAATTGCTATATATGTCAGAGGTCGTACACCTCTGGAGCAACTAGGGGTTAAGTGTCTTGTTCAGGGACACATTGGTGTCTCACAGTGGATTTGAACCGGGGTCTCTCACACCAAAGACGTGTGTCTTATCCACTGCACCAACACCAACACCAACACCACCCCCTTTACAGTGTTGTGTGTGGAAGAACAGAATTTTATTCTTCCGTTGTGCTTAGTGTTGGTCAGATCCACAGTGTCCCTGTTTAAAAGCTCAATAAGGGCCCCATCTGCTGCATTCAAGTACACAGCCTGCAAATACAAAGGAAAAACCGGTTACAAATTCAATGGTCAGAGTGCTTGATCAAAACTTAATCAACCTAGCTCTGATTTGGTTTGATATGAAAAAAATGAAAGAAAAAAAAAACTGATGCCAAAAGATTAAAGTAGGAACCTAACTGATAAAGTCTAAACAGCCTTTGATCCCTGTCTGCATGACAAGAGGCGAAGAGGTGAGGTGAGGGGTTGCCGTGTGCACCTTCTTTAAAGCATCAATATTAGGGGCCCAGGTGTGCTTGTTCTATAGCCCTCAACATCATTTTGGGATTTAGACCCTGTGCACACTGACACATCTCATTAACTGAAGTGGAGATAAACCCACATTATTGTGCTTATCTTCAACCTGGTTAAGGATGTGGGAAGTGGGAAGTCGTGGCCTAATGGTTAGAGAGTCGGACTCCCAATCGAAAGGTTGTGGGTTCGAGTCCCGGGCCGGCAGGAATTGTGGGTGGGGGAATTGTGGGTCCACCCTCAATACCACGACTTAGGTGCCCTTGAGCAAGGCATCGAACCCCCAACTGCTCCCTGGGCGCCGCAGCATAAATGATGAACACTGCTCTGGGTGTGTGTTCACAGTGTGTGTGTGTGTGTGTGTTCACTGCTCTGGGTGTGTGTGTGTGTTCACTCTGGATGGGTTAAATGCAGAGCACGAATTCTGAAATCTTCTATTGTGGGGATCTACACAGGCAGGCATACAACATAGCTGCATCACGTTCACACAACACCCAGGATCACATGATGTTTTGAAAAGCGTGTAGTTATAGCCATAACACGGTGTGAGATTTTTGTCGTGGTATCTGAAGATCTTGAATGTGTGGTGCTTGCTGTGTTGCATGCTTCTTCTGGTGCTGGCTTGCTGTCTCCTGTTTCTTCTTGTCTCACCAGGGTCCTCCTGAGCAGGGGTTTCGCATTGGCTGATCCGACCTTCCTAGACTGAGGAGAATCCACCAATTGTATAGCAGTATTTAAGATCCATTTGAATAACTTTTCCACACTTTTTGTACTAAATTGTAATAAATTTGAAATACATCTATATATCTGCCTCTTGTCAACTGTCCCTTTGCGGGGAAAATATAGAGTTAGCTATACTACATTAAGGGAAGACTTGTTGGTCCTCCTGCCCATCATCAGGGGGTGGCGTAGTCAGACCGTAAAGATTTACTGCTTGACGGGTACCACACTATCCAATGGATAAGTTTACATAATTTGGTTGAGAGCTCTACAAATCGCATCCATCTACTGTATGTTATCCACTTTCCATTATGATACTCTTACAGATATGTGGATAATACTGTGTAGCTGTCAGCTTTTGCACAGGAACTATAAAAACACCTGGGCCTGGTGGAGATCTGCCATCAGTACCAAGCAGTAAATATGGCAAAGAACAGAATTATGATCTTACAAAAGAAGAAAGACAAAGGAAACTAGTGGCGCTATTCCACTGCACGGTATGGTTCACTTTTGGGGGGTTTTCCACTGGGTACAGTACCTAGTACCTGGTAATTTTCTTAGTATAACCTCGGTTGAGGTTTCAAAGAAACCGTACCATTACCAAAACATGCCGTGTGTCAGGAGAAACAGGCTGGATTCAGTTGCGGGTTTACACTGTGCTTTATTAAAGCAGATGAGACCGAGCAGATGAGTAACGTTCCACAGTTTAACTCGCAGGGTCGTTGAATGCCGGTGTTCCGGAGAATTCGGTTCCCCTGTTTCCCCTCAGCGCGCCGCGCGCATAGACTGTAAAAAATAGGCCGCGCGTGCTAAGACGAAAATCATGACCTCATAATTCCGCGCAAGCTTCGTTCAGCGGATATATTGTGCATTTGTGTGTTTTTACTATTTACTCTCCATCACAGTAATGTACAGTTTACGTTGTTTACTAGATAATCTGCGGTTACATGTAGGTTTTAGATGTTTTAATGTACATCGTTTGCTAATTTCATGTTCTTTTTATTATTGTTATTATTATTATTACTGTGCGTTTTAATGTAACCTACATCGTGTGTGTGTGTGTGTGTGTGTGTGTGTGTCGTTTTGTCAGTTTTGCTGCACACAAACATAAACTATATTGCACTGCACAATAAGTACTGTGTTGTTATTTTCATTTACGATATTTTATGATAGGCCTACGTTTCGGTCCAGAAAAAGTGGTCCCCCCCCCCCCCTGTATATTACCTTTTGAGGATTTATAACACACTACAGTGATGCTGGTGATGTAAGTGTCATCTTTATGAATGTATAACAGGGCATGTATAACACTAGACTGAATCTGTAAAACTATAAACATTTTAAATTAAACAAAAAAACCTACACCAGGGGTGCCCAATCCTGCTCCTGCCGATCGATCAAACACAACTGCCTTTATTTTTCAGGTGATCCTGTAGACCGTAATTGGTTGCTTCAGGTGTGTTTGATTAGGGTTGGAGATGAACTGTGCAGGACAGTCGATCGGCAAGAGCAGGATTGGGCACCCCTGACCTACACACTTTTAACAACATACACACTTTCGAAAACTCACAATTCACCTTTGTCGCAATGTGGAGAAAGGACTAAAAAGTGAAAGCTGTTTACTGAGATTTATTGCTCAGTAGCATAAGGCAGTCTGGCATTCACCAGCCATTTTGGCGGACACAGAACTAGAGTAGGAAACTCAAAAATGGCCTGGCATCAACCATGCGGAGTGTAGGAGGTATGCTGTAGTAGACAGAAGACACTTAGGGAGATATGAGTGCAGACTCAGCAGCACAGAGAAGCAGTCTTGCAGCAGGATCACTGAGCAGAGCTCATGCTGGACACACAAGACAGGAAAGGACAGGACTAGGCTAGACTGGAGAAGGTGGGTAAATCACAAAGTAGAGCGTCTGTACACTGTAAAATGTAATTAGTTGACTTTACTTAAAAAAAAGTATGCAAACTCATTGCCTCAAAAAAATTAAGCAAAGTAAGCTTAAGATTAGTGTGTTAGAAAAGCTTGTTTATTTTAAGTGTGCAGTACTAAATCAAGTAGTACCACTAACACGGTTTTTTATGTTCATGTAACTTAATAGACATGCTTCATATTAACTTAATTTTTTCATTTTGTGTGGATTGCTTGATATAAATTTAACCCCACTTAGAATTACTAAATACCTACAAATTAACACTTTTAGTTCTGCGCACTCTTTTTTTTGAAGTTCACTTAAATTAAAGAAACCAATTTCCTTGAATGGGTCCTTGTTGCAGCTGCCCAGGTTTGGGTCCAACCTGTGGCCTTTTTTCTCTCCCCCATTTCTTATCTATTTTTGCTGTTACTATCTAATAAAGGCAAACACACCACAAACATATACTTTAAAAGAACACTCACTTGGTTGATTCAGCTCCATTACAACATTTTTTCAATGCACATTCAAGTACAAACAGCAGCTAAACAACAAAGTTGTTTGATTTAACTGTAGAAAATGATATGGAAAAATATAAAAAATAAAACCACATTTCTGTGAGCTAATAACAGTCTCCCAATATTAAACAGGTAAACACCTGATAACTACAGGACTTCAGTGCATGGAAAAATCAGTGCATTTCTGATAAAAACTGAAAGTACAACAAATACTTTTGTTTAACAAATTGAACAGTCCAAAAATTAAACCAACACAAAGAAAAACATCACTCCTTGGGGTTTGTATTTGTACTACATTAAAACTATTAAAAGTTTTCCAAAAACACAAATGTAAACAGGACAACCTTGCTAGGTTCTTTTCTGACATTATCATCTTATAACAACTCTATGCAAACAACTCTATTTCCACCATTAGCATACCTGCATAACATGGTATAGACTTCACTGGAATTTTTCTTTTTTTTAAATTGAGATGTAAATAAGTGTGAACAGTTGCATGAAAGCATCAAACTTTCTCTGATAACAGGAGAACATTAATGGCTGCAAAGCTTACAAAGTGCTATCTGACGGCTCTTTACTGTTCTTACCCAGAAGACTGAATGAAGTTGAGTGTATTTGCCATGCATTTTGGGTAATCCAAATGCAATGCATATGTAAGCCCAAAACAACAGACAAACTGCCTGAGGCAAGTTTTTAATATGATCCATGACAATACCTCCCTCCAGAATGATGGCAGTGGAGATGGGCTGGAGGTCCACTGAGCTTTGACCCTCATGAGGACTATCTTGTTGTATCTATCTACATCTATCTATCTATCTATCTATCTACAACTGTCAGCACACCAACAGTGATGCATTCTAGGGCCTCGTCTCTCGTTGTATCCTACAAAGACACACATTCTTCAGCATTGCAATTTATGCGATTCTAAAACATTTATTTTTAGTGTTGTAATGTTATCAGAGAATATGGCTTTAAATATGTTTTCACACTGGATTGTTACAATAAAGCAAACAAAATATATTTGGTATGATTAAACTAAAGCTATGGAGATACAACAAGGTCTATACATTCTTGAACAGTGACACTGACTTTTCAACCTAGACTCCTACTCCTTAGATTTGAAATTAATGAATGTGTATAACGTTTATGTGGAAAATTTTATTTTTATTTACTGGCTGTTTACATATCTCTCAGATTAGTTGTAGAGGTATTGCTATACAAAACACATCAGTCACTGTACAAAATGTATATTGTATATCGAGCAGATAGAATTACATCTATGTCAACACAGGTATAGTTTTATATTCATGCAGACAAACTTTTTCTTATGTGCAAGTACTTACAGAGCAGGTCTTGTAGAATTCACTGGAGTCATCACAGAGTAAAATGGGAATGCCTTTGAGGACAACAGAGCGAAGTACTGTCACGTCTGGTGTCTAATGATACACAGAGAGAGAATAGGCCAGTTAACAGAGTAATTTGCAAGACACAAGACATTACTACACCGACATTACTACACACACATCATTACTAGCAAGCACACACTGGCGCTGACTTAACGCACAGAAACAAAACGGTCTGCACAAGGGTAAAATATTTACTCACCAAATGAGTTTGCCAAGCACAAGAATCGCTGTTATGATGAAGATAAACACAAGTGCCGTTGAAGCAATGTTTAGGTCCAGCTCCACCTGGTCAGTTGCGGGAATGATGTGACATATCTGCAAAATTACGAATCCCGATTCCCGCCACGCCAAGAGAGAGAGAGATGGACTGATCTGCGCATGCCCACAGATCATAAACTTACTTTTTCTAAATTAATCTAACTCAAGCAGACTGAGCTGGTAAGATTTTTCAACCTCAAAGTACAAGTAACTTACTAAAAGCAAGTGTTAATAGCAGGTTGATAAAAACTGATTAAAGTCAAATTAATATTTTTAATTAAATACCATGTTTGCATTTACGGTGTAACTAGCATGCAATAAAACAATAAACTGACAAAGAGGTAAAAAATAGCAGAGAGATAATAGCAAAGGAGCAACGTGTAATTTTCATGAGCGCAAGTGCAGAGCATGAACACTGATTGCGATAGTTTACAGTTGTGCCAGAGAGCATGTGCAGGATAGAGCGCCTAAACAAGATAAGGAAAAATCTTGGTATATAATTCACCTTGGTCTATGTAGTACAAAGTGGGCAATAATAATCTGCCGAACAGCAGAAAAAAAAGAACAAACGTAAGGATCACAATGCTAACATTATATTCAAAAGTATACTTACCCATTATAATATTTTTTCACGAATGAATGAACAGCTTTTACCAAACTATATTGCTATACTGAGATGAGTAAAAATCGACTGAAATATGTTGAAATAAAATGTCTTTGTATAAGCAACTTATTAAACTGCAAATTAACATTTATATGCCCTAATATATATATAAAAAACGATATGTTACAGACGAAATATAAAACACAACATTTCGTTGACTAGTTTTGGATAGATTATAAGATTTTTACTGTAAAATAGACTACTGCCACATCAAATAAGCTTTTGTTCGCCAATTTCTGCTCATATGTTAAATATATAGTGCATTAGTTGCCCATGCCCTCTTTAATTAAATCATAATGTGCTTAAATATAAAGAACAATAATATGTGTACTTGTCGATATGTAATGCACTGTTTAAATACTCTGAACCTTAACTTAAATAAACTGAACCTTTTGCATTTTGTTAATGTAACCCCCTTAGGAACATTTATCTGATTCCTGCATAAGGTTCACCGCCAAGTTTTTTCTCACCAGGTTTACTGCCTTTTCTGTGTTTGCAAAGGCTATTGGCTGGCCTGTCAAGATTTTTTCTGCAAACTAAAAACTATTTTTTTAAATAAACATACCTAAACACACTTATTACAATCTAACAATCTATTTTATGCTTACCTTACATACAAAAACACCACAAGATGTGCCATCACGTTGCACATGGTGATTAACTGTATCACACATCCACCTTGCCACTTTGCAGCCTTTACTCCTCATAAAGGCTCTACAAAGAGAATTAATATATATTCATGTAACAGTTTCATTACCCATAACAACGATACTAAATATTCTTTGAATTTGTTACCTAGTGGTTTCCAGGCATTTACTCAATTTGTGTGAAGATTCTCCCATGGGATCCAAAATTTTTTTCTTTTTTGGGATGGATAAATGGCCTAAAAATTTAACAAATCACAACCTGTATATTAGTTGCTACATATTGAAAATAACTTTCAAAACTGTTGCTTTTATTTCACAAATGATTGACAAAGTAGTCTCTGCTCCCGTTGGATTATCTGTTTTGCTTTATTGACTAAACTGCTTTGTTGTTTAGTACCTTGTTTACCTTCATCATCATTGGGCATTAAACGTTACACATATTTACAAGACTTACATTTGATACAGGTTTAATCTGCTTTCATTGCAACTTTCTATGGACTTAATGTTGAGGTGTATTCATGGATACTCACAGCAATAGTCCAGTGATTGTGCTCATTTATCACACCCAGAAGAACTTTATACTGGCGTGGATTACACTAAAATAACAAAAATAATAAAAACCGATTGCTAAATCAAATTAATATAGCAATACAGAATAGAACCAATAAAGAAAATTATTAATCATTAGAAAAGATTGTTAAATTAGATAAGTACAGTGTTTTGTAAAATATTTATTACATAGTCTCAGTCCTAGATACAGTTACCCTGCTTAAGGTGCGATATGACCCTTCCCATATTTTGGTCATTGCGTAGGAGTCTATCAAGTATGCCTGGTCCTCGTTGTCCTGGTTATACTTCCTCACCAGCATAAAAATGTGTGCATTAATAACCTTCAGAGAAACAAACATTTTGGTGCTACATTGATAACATAGTATATACATATATATATATATTTGGGTAGTTGATGTGACGTGGCAAAATAATATATTTCACATTACCGGAGTTATTTTTTTATTTTTTTTTACACCTTTGAGACAAATCTCAAAATCGTCCTATGGTGTAACAGTAGACAACATTATTTCATAAATACTAACTTTAATAAAGAACATAATGTTTAAAAATCTTAATTAACACTCCTGGCACAATTGTGCAAGTGTCCATTTCACTAAGTGATCATCACTTTTCCTACACATACATTCCTAAAAGTGTAGGAATTTCATAAGGTTTGTCAAAGAAAAAAATGTCCTTTGGTGTTATGCAATAACCTGATATTAAGTTGGGCAAAATCATGGACAACTACATTTAGTTGAAAGACCCCATTCAAGGTCATGTGACTGAAGACCCCTATGAAGCCCATGAGCAGTGCACATGGTAATTATTTCTCTCAGAATTGTTCAAATATTTAACTATCTTTTCAGAGCACTGAAGTTAAGTTTTTTTGTCAAATTTAATTTTTTAATTCAAATTTGTATTTTTAACAGCAGGACTATGTAGTATTAGGTAAAACTTTACTTGAAGGGGTGTGCATAAGACATGAATATGAAGGAGGTCTTATGCATGTTTATGACAAATGTCATTAAGTGTCAATGTCATTCGCTCAATTATGACATTTTTAATGCAAATATGACATTGTGTGAGATGTCTTTGTTATTGCAACTTAATATCTTCTCTTAGATAGGTACAATTTCAAACAGTTTTGTAAGGTTGGCGAAAAAGTTTTATTGACAATTCGTAGGGAAAAGTTTATCAAGTGCATCTATTCATGGTGGAAATGATTCTAATTAGTACTTTCATGTAAAATAAAATCACTTTAAGAAAATAATGTTTTACTAATGTTAACACTTCTTTCTCACATATTTTTTATATTTTTTAATATAATTTCTTAGTACTTTTAAAATGTCACACCATAGGACACAGTACTGTTACAGTACTGTTGAGTGAAAACGTGAAAAAAAATATGTGAAGACATTGACAAAATGAGTGACCACTACTATTTTCATAGTTTTCATACTCCATAAATATGTATTTTTTTCTTAAAAAGTTGTTTTCCAAAAAAAGTACTTTTTCTTGGCCATTTGTCAACTACCCATATATACACACACACACATATATATATATATATATATATATATATATATGAATACATTTTTAATACATCTAGACTGAAAATGCTGAATACTGCACCTCGCTCTCCACTTCCCTGCCAGGTGCAAGGTTTGATATGTCCATGGAAAAAATTTTGTATGGCCCAATTTTGGCCATCAGGACACAAACCTTTTTACCATACCAAATAGCATTGATGCCTGCAAACATTATGTAAGGGAAAAATTACATTAATAACAATAAATTACCCTGATTCAGAACTGAAAAAATATAATAAAAATTTTATATAACGGTCACAGATTCAACCATGCCATCAGCACCAGATGCACCTGCTAACGCTCTAGTACATGATCAACTATTTCATCTGAAGCAGTGTGAAGCAGCACCGTTCCAGTGCATACCCAGTTACCAACCACCCCTGTACCCCTGTTCAGGTGAGCCTTTGGAAGTTCCAGCTGTGAACCACTGGATGCAGGAATGTGAGATACTATATTTAAGATGCAACTTACTTTTTTCAGTATCACTGACCAGGGGCACTGTGTCTGGGACCAGGACCGGAGACGCTGTGTCTAGGACCAGGGACACTGTGTCTGGGACCAGGACCGGAGATGCTGTGTCAAGGACCAGGGACACTGTGTCTGGGACCAGGACCGGAGACGCTGTGTCAAGGACCAGGGACACTGTGTCTGGGACCAGGACCGGAGGCACTGCTGTGTCTGGGACCAGGGACACTGTGTCTGGGACCAGGACCGGAGACGCTGTGTCAAGGACCAGGGACACAGGGACCAGGGACAGGGACACTGTGTCTGGGACCAGGACCGGAGGCACTGCTGTGTCTAAGACCAGGGACACTGTGTCTGGGACCAGGACCGGAGGCACTGTGTCTAGGACCAGGGAAACTGTGTCTGGGACCAGGACCGGAGACGCTGTGTCAAGGACCAGAGACACTGTGTCTGGGACCAGGACCGGAGGCACTGCTGTGTCTGGGACCAGGGACACTGTGTCTGGGACCAGGACCGGAGTTACTGCTGTGTCTAGGACCAGGGACACTGTGTCTGGGACCAGGACCGGAGGCACTGCTGTGTCTAGGACCAGGGACACTGTGTCTGGGACCAGGACCTGAGGCACTGCTGTGTCTAGGACCAGGACCGGAGACGCTGTGTCAAGGACCAGGGACACTGTGTCTGGGACCAGGACCGGAGACGCTGTGTCAAGGACCAGGGACACTGTGTCTGGGACCAGGACTGGAGGCACTGCTGTGTCTGGGACCAGGGACACTGTGTCTGGGACCAGGACCGGAGGCGCTGTGTCTAGGACCAGGGAAACTGTGTCTGGGACCAGGACCGGAGGCACTGTGTCTAGGACCAGGGACACTGTGTCTGGGACCAGGACCGGAGACACTGTGTCAAGGACCAGGGACACTGTGTCTGGGACCAGGACCGGAGGCACTGCTGTGTCTGGGACCAGGTACACTGTGTCTGGGACCAGGACCGGAGGCACTGCTGTGTCTAGGACCAGGGACACTGTGTCTGGGACCAGGACCGGAGGCACTGTGTCTAGGACCAGGGACACTGTGTCTGGGACCAGGACCGGAGACACTGTGTCAAGGACCAGGGACACTGTGTCTGGGACCAGGACCGGAGGCACTGCTGTGTCTGGGACCAGGTACACTGTGTCTGGGACCAGGACCGGAGGCACTGCTGTGTCTAGGACCAGGGACACTGTGTCTGGGACCAGGACCGGAGGCACTGCTGTGTCTAGGACCAGGACCGGAGACGCTGTGTCAAGGACCAGGGACACTGTGTCTGGGACCAGGACCGGAGACGCTGTGTCAAGGACCAGGGACACTGTGTCTGGGACCAGGACTGGAGGCACTGCTGTGTCTGGGACCAGGGACACTGTGTCTGGGACCAGGACCGGAGACACTGTGTCAAGGACCAGGGACACTGTGTCTGGGACCAGGACCGGAGGCACTGCTGTGTCTAGGACCAAGGACACTGTGTCTAGGACCAGGGACACTGTGTCTGGGACCAGGACCGGAGGCACTGCTGTGTCTAGGACCATGGGCACTGTGTCTGGGACCAGGACCGGAGACACTGTGTCAAGGACCAGGGACACTGTGTCTGGGACCAGGACCGGAGGCACTGCTGTGTCTAGGACCATGGGCACTGTGTCTGGGACCAGGACCAGAGACGCTGTGTCTGGGACCTGAGGCACTGGGTTCACTGTGTCAAATCTTCTGAGCCTGTGAGGAACTCGAGCTACTTCCTCCACATATGGGACCAAGTGATCTAGATTAATTTTCTTGAATTTTACTCCATCATCACTAATTAAATCTGCACTTTTGCCTTGTAAGGAAATAATGGTGAAGGGCCCCAGAAAATCTCTGTCTAACTGCCCTCCTTTCCTCTCCTGGCTTCTGATGTTCCTTCTGAGCACCTTTTCCCCAAGAACAAATTTGTGAATTACAGCCTTTGAGGCTTGTTTTTTTGCTTTTATTTTGTCCCTGGAGGCTTGCATATTTTTCTTCACTGCCTCATACACTTGGTCCTGCATCTGTATGGCAGGCTTGATTAGCTCTTCCTGGAGCACATCTTCCACTGTTTCAGTTACCTAGACAATGATAGGAAATTATATATTTATAAAAGTAAATATTTAAAAATGATTGAAACAAGATATAGATATGCAGTGAAATAACTCACACTGGAAGATTCAGGAACTTCTGAGAAGTAGCGTGCCTCTCTTCCAAACATCAGATAGAATGGTGAATACTGTGTAGTCAGTTGTTTTTTGGACCTGATGTTAAACAACACAGCATCAAGGTATTTGTCCCATGTTTGTGGTTTGTCCTGACACAGTTTTCCAAGGGCGCTGAAAAAAAAAACTACTTTAATGGTATATGGTTACTGCTTATACATTTTTGTTTGTGAAGTTCTTTACTGCTTTCCACTTTCTGCAACACAATGTGTAAATGAAGCAAAACACTGCTTTATTAAAGTACTATGAACCGGACTCATGCCTACCAATGTGTGAAAACTCATTGTCTATGTTATCAGGTCCACTTAACGTATACAGTGGGGAGTACAATGCAAATTAATTTAGCAAATTAATTACTTTAAAATCATACTATGTGATTTTCTGGATTTTTGTTTTAGATTACATCTCTCACAGTTGAAGAGTACCTATGATAAAAAATTGTAGACTTCTACCTGCTTTGTAAGTGGGGAAAACATGCAAAATTGCCAGTGTATCAAATACTTGTTCTCCCCACTGTAGGTGTATATTGTGCACCTTCAGTCATCCATCCCTTCCTCTGTATAATTTGTTTGCTTTTTCTTTATGTTCAGGCCACATAGGCCACCGATGTAGGTATTATTTGCAGGGTTCATACAGACACTGTAAATTGAAATTCCAGGGATTTCAAGGGGCTTTCAAGCACTATTTTTGGTTTTCAAGGACTACAATTCAATTACATTATTACACTTATATTGTAATATTCCAATAATAATCTCTTTTATTTCTTTCAAATTCTAAAAAGTAAATTTAAAAAAAAATATAACATAAAAAGAAATTTACTATATTTCACACATCAAGTTTTTATGTCTCATAAATGCAATTCAATGATACCTGAAAGACAGATGCATAAATACTTTTATATTTATGGTGTTTTTATATATATTTATATATATTTCTGTTTTAAAATTATAAGAAAACACCAGTACTTTGTTTAGGCTTGGTTTGTAGGGAATTCCAAACCTGCGCACATATATTCAAACGCACATAACTATAGAACCCATTCTTAATGCATTTCGCATTTAAAGTCTGTGTAGAGAGAATGGTGTTGTCTTAGCGGCCCCTAATTTAATAACAAATGATCATTGTGACGGAAGCGAATCAATCAAAACTAACTTTAGATGGAACATAACTTTATTAAAGAACCGCTATAAAGACAAAATAATCTTACCTTAAATTATACGTTTATCTCTGTAAAGCTGCTTTGAAGCAATCTACATTGTTAAAAGTTCTATATAAATGAAGATGACTTGACTTGACTTTTACAATTACTAATCTTACCTCTGTATTGTGCCATTCATGCGTTCCACTAACCCATTGGTCTGTGGATGGTACGGTGAACAAAGACTGCGTTGTATACCGAACAATTCACAAACTTCTTTGTTGATCTGGAGAAAATAATTGTATTGGTATAGTAAAAAAAATAACAAAAAAATATGTAACAACATTAATAATAAAGTAAACAGTTGAGCAAATGCAAATACAAACCTGATTCACAAACTCCCTGCCTTGGTCTGTGAGTATTCTTTTCGGCGCCCCGAAACGATAAAACATTTTTACAATGCAGGTTGTAACCTCCTCGGCTGTTTTGGTTGCAAGTGGATAAGCCTCCACCCACTTTGTGAAATAATCTATAAGTACACAGATGTACTGATTCCCACTTGAACTCATCGTTAACTTGCCAATTAAGTCCATGTCAAACAACTGCCATGGTTCAGTCACCTACACAAACAAATCAGGCAATGTATTTTTGGACAACATTTGTAGAAGAAGAAGAAAAAGAAGACACACAATTATTGGAGTGTACTCTTCCTGGAGTTTGATAGGTCTATTCGCCTGGCATGCAAAACACAATTTAATCTGAAGAGAGGAATAAAAAACATTTTTTAGTAATTCTTTTATTTGTTTATTTTTATAGGAACTGGCACTGTTTATACAATTTAGCAAAATGTTATAAAAACTCACCCAGTTTTCGATATCAACTGACATTCCAGGCCAATAGTATCTATTAGAAATGGCATGTGTTGTCTTCTCCTTGCCACTATGCCCACCTGCCTCACTGGCATGGAATTCTTTAAAAATGCTGTCTGCTTCTGCAGCACCTCTGACCACTTTTACTTTCACCTGTCTTTCTGTGCCCTTATGGCGGATATAAAAGAGTACTCCATCTATGAAAAATAAAATCAAAATAGTTTGTGTGTTTTAGCGTGTGTGTGTGTGTCACACACCTGGACTCATTTTGTGTGTTTTTGCCCCTGTGACCCAGTTTCTGTCTCTATGTGGTTTGATTAGTTCCCAGGTGTGTCTAGTCATTTCCGCATGTGTTCCATGTCCCTGTTAATTTAGTCATGCCATCCACCTGTGTTTCCCCATTATCCCTTGTATAAATGCCTTGTCCTTTCAGTTCTGTTTTGTCGGGTCTACTCGTTACTAGTTACTTGTCCACTTGTTACCTGTTACTTGCCACTTGCCACCTGCTACTTACCTTGCCTATGTTTGATTTATTAAAGCCTTGTTTCGTTTATCCTTCGGCTCCGTGTTCCTTCCAGCAGCGTAAGCCGTGACAGAAGACCCGACCTTAAAAGTTAAAAAAACTGCATGTTTTCCCTCCGTTTTGTTTTCCGTTTTTTCACAGTCTTTTTCTTTCCGTAGTGTGTCATGGATCCCCTCTATCGCCCCGAATACCTCCTCTCTGTGTCTGAGGACTGTCTCTCGAGGACCATACCAGACGGTTTCTCTTGATAGCTAATGCCACCAGCTACCCGGACCACGCGTTGTCGCCCGAAGATGGTCCTCGGGAGGATTTCGCCGCATTCATAGAGTGGAATCTGGTGAGAAATGGGTCACCTCTCACGGTCGGCCCAATGGAGGATCTCGCCAGGTCCACTCTGGACCCAGAGCCCAGCCTACAATCTCCCCACAGTACGAGGCATAAGCCCGAGCCCACCGATGACGGAGAGCCAGAGAGCAACACGTCAGACCAGGTGCGAGAGCCGGCGACACTGCCCACCACGAGGGAGCAAAATGTGGAGCGCCAAATGGGTCAAAATGAGGGGGTTTCCAATTCACCTATGCCAGATCCTCTGTTAAGCCCAGGAAGGGCTCCTGATCTTCCGTTAAGCCCAGGACGGGCTCCTGATCCTCCTGTAAGCCCAGGACGGGCTCCTGATCCTCTGTTAAGCCCAGGAAGGGCTCCTGATCTTCCGTTAAGCCCAGGACGGGCTCCTGATCCTCCTGTAAGCCCAGGATGGGCTCCTGATCCTCTGTTAAGCCCAGGAAGGGCTCCTGATTCCCCGTTAAGCCCAGGACGGGCTCCTGTTCCCCCGTTAAGCCCAGGACGGGCTCCTGATCCTCCTGTAAGCCCAGGACGG
This sequence comes from Carassius carassius, assembly GCF_963082965.1. Lineage (NCBI taxonomy): Eukaryota > Metazoa > Chordata > Actinopteri > Cypriniformes > Cyprinidae > Carassius > Carassius carassius. The sequence goes on along the minus strand of NC_081755.1, from coordinate 584,589 downwards.
GCTCCTGATCCTCTGTTAAGCCCAGGAAGGGCTCCTGATTCCCCGTTAAGCCCAGGACGGGCTCCTGATCCTCCGTTAAGCCCAGGACGGGCTCCTGATCCTCCGTTAAGCCCAGGACGGGCTCCTGATCCTCCGTTAAGCCCAGGACGGGCTCCTGATCCTCCGTTAAGCCCAGGACGGGCTCCTGATCCTCCGTTAAGCCCAGGACGGGCTCCTGATCTTCCGTTAAGCCCAGGACGGGCTCCTGATCCTCCTTTAAGCCCAGGACGGGCTCCTGATCCCCCGTTAAGCCGAGGACGGGCTCCTGAACCCCCGTTAAGCCCAGGACGGGCTCCTGAACCCCCGTTAAGCCCAGGACGGGCTCCTGAACCCCCGTTAAGCCCAGGACGGGCTCCTGATCCTCCGTTAAGCCCAGGACGGGCTCCTGATCCTCCGTTAAGCCCAGGACGGGCTCCTGATCCTCCGTTAAGCCCAGGACGGGCTCCTGATCCTCCGTTAAGCCCAGGACGGGCTCCTGATCCTCCTTTAAGCCCAGGACGGGCTCCTGATCCTCCGTTAAGCCCAGGACGGGCTCCTGATCTTCCGTTAAGCCCAGGACGGGCTCCTGATCCTCCTTTAAGCCCAGGACGGGCTCCTGATCCCCCGTTAAGCCGAGGACGGGCTCCTGAACCCCCGTTAAGCCCAGGACGGGCTCCTGATCCTCCGTTAAGCCCAGGACGGGCTCCTGATCCTCCGTTAAGCCCAGGACGGGCTCCTGATCCTCCGTTAAGCCCAGGACGGGCTCCTGATCCTCCGTTAAGCCCAGGACGGGCTCCTGATCCTCCGTTAAGCCCAGGACGGGCTCCTGATCCTCCGTTAAGCCCAGGACGGGCTCCTGATCTTCCGTTAAGCCCAGGACGGGCTCCTGATCCTCCTTTAAGCCCAGGACGGGCTCCTGATCCCCCGTTAAGCCGAGGACGGGCTCCTGAACCCCCGTTAAGCCCAGGACGGGCTCCTGAACCCCCGTTAAGCCCAGGACGGGCTCCTGAACCCCCGTTAAGCCCAGGACGGGCCCCTGATCCTCCGTTAAGCCCAGGACGGGCTCCTGATCCTCCGTTAAGCCCAGGTAGGGCTCCAGCCCCAGAGCTTACTCCAATGCCTGCTCCTCCAAAATTCCCACCCTCCCACCCACTCCTGCCTCCTCCTCCGCTGTCGTCTGGCTGCCCCTCTGCTCGCCCTCAGCCTACCATCATTGTGGTGCGAGCTCAGCGGGACCGCCATCCTCCAGCGACGCCTTGGTCGGCGTCTCCCTCACCTCCGCCTCCAGCCTCTGAGGCCTGGACTCCGCCTCGGCCCGTTGACCCGTCGGCTCCACCATGGCTCCTAGCTCCTTCCTCTCCGCCGTGGCCCGGCAGTCCGCAGGCTCTGCCTGGCTCCCTCGTCCCTCCGGCTCCGCCTTGGTCTGGCGTCGTCCATCCTATGCCTCGGGACTCCACTCCTCCGGCTTCGCCTCATCCCTCCGTCCCTCCGGCTCCGTCAGGCTCCTTCATCCCCTCGGCTACACCTCAGTCCTCGGTCACTCTGGCCTCACCGCGGCCTTCCGGATCCACATCGCCGCGCCAGTCACCAGAGCCATCAGTTCCGCCTAGGGCCTCCGGCTCCTCCCCGTCACCCTGGCTCTTCGGCTCTCCGTCTCCGCCTCGGGCTCCTCCTCCACTTGCTCCGTTGCCGTGGGTCGAGTCCCTGGAGTCGGTGACCATTCCTCCTCCATGGCTCCTTCCTCCGTCGGCCCCACCTTGGGCCGTTATGGCTGTGGCCTGGGTCCTGCTGGGTGCCTCCTGCTTCAGATCCTTTCTGTCTCCTCCCTGGCTCCTCCCTCCGTCATCTCCTCCCTGGCTCCTTCCTCTGTGGTCCCTGTCTGCTGGCCTCCCTTTGTTGTTTCTACGGTGCGAGGACGCACCTACCGGGAGGGGGGAGTACTGTCACACACCTGGACTCATTTTGTGTGTTTTTGCCCCTGTGACCCAGTTTCTGTCTCTATGTGGTTTGATTAGTTCCCAGGTGTGTCTAGTCATTTCCGCATTTGTTCCATGTCCCTGTTAATTTAGTCATGCCATCCACCTGTGTTTCCCCATTATCCCTTGTATAAATGCCTTGTCCTTTCAGTTCTGTTTTGTCGGGTCTACTCGTTACTAGTTACTTGTCTACTTGTTACTTGTCCACTTGTCTACTTGTCCACTTGTTACCTGTTACTTGCCACTTGCCACCAGTTACCTGCTACTTACCTTGCCTATGTTTGATTTATTAAAGCCTTGTTTCGTTTATCCTTCGGCTCCGTGTTCCTTTCAGCAGCGCAAGCCGTGACAGTGTGTATGTGTGTCCACATCAAATTAAATTTACAGAAGTAATTTTACTTATAAAAAACATATTAAAATGCAAGTAAAGTGTCTACTTTCATGTTTCAAAAAACTTTTGTGAAAATAAAATGACAAAATATTTTAGTAACTAAACTGAATTTTATTAGGTTTAGTGACATGTTACAGTGTTTACATGGTACAATTTCTGGTAAGCTACACTTTTTTATTATTGCAATTCATTTATTCTGATTTGATTTAATATTGACTCATTTTGGATAAATATTAGGTAGGCTACACAAGATAGGCATTAATTTACCTCATGAAAAAAACAGCTCACCTAATTCTGTAAACATACAGAGAGCCCTATCAGCAGCTAGTATTATGTAAGGTTAAAAATAACTCAAATTAAATATAATAAGTTTTTATTATAATAACTTTATTTAATGATATAAGTAAAACTATAATACATATGTAATATAGTACACATATTTAGCAAAATACTCTCTATAGCTCTTTTTTTTCTAGCCAACCAACGTGCCTATATTATGGTCATCATGGTTTCCTGAGGTAAATGTTGTGTGACATAATTGTTCTCCAGCGGTTTTATTGACCCCTTTGTTTTACACTATAAAATATCGGCAGTATGTCATTAATCATGACAGAAAATGCATCGTATTATTTAATACAAATATTTTTTTGGTGTTGTATGAAAATAAAACAGCAAAACATACCTCATAAATGTTTCTTCATTCACACGCAAAAGTTACAATCCTTTTTATATTATTATTGTGTGATCACCACCACATAACCAGAAGCGCAGTGACAGCCGTGACAGGGCACTAATTAATGTCGTTTTTTTTATTTATTTAAATTGATGTGTTATAAGAAATAATGAGAATGAATAAAAGTACGTGTTTGTGTTATAAATTCAAATGTGTGTATGTGCGAGTATGGGTGGGGGATGGGAGAAAATAAATCTGGCGGGACTATATGGTGGGCACTGGGCAGACTGTTATAAATCCTCAGAAGGTAATATACAGGGGGGGAACCACTTTTTCTGGACCTCCGGGTTATACTGTTCCCCCTGTGTTCTCAGTGGAAGAGTCTGATCTGTGGATGACAGTGTTTACACGTAAAAGAAGACACTTAAATGCATCACCAGCATCACTGTAGTGTGTTATAAATGCTCAAAAGGTAATATACAGGGGGGGGGGGGTATCGTAATATCGTAAATGAAAATAACCACACAGTACTAATTGTGTAGTGCAATATAGTTTATTTATGTGTGCAGCAAAACTGACAAAACGACACACACACACACACACACACACACGATGTAGGCTACATTAAAACACACAGTAATAATAATAATAATAACAATAATAAAAAGAACATGAAATTAGCAAACGATGTACATTAAAACATCTAAAACCTACATGTAACCACAAATTATCTAGTAAACAACGTAAACTGTACATTACTGTGATGGAGAGTAGGTAAATGTATATAACTGCGATGGAGAGTAAATCGTAAAAACACACAAATGCACAATATATCCGCTGAACGAAGCTTGCGCGGAATTATGAGGTCATGATTTTCGTCTTGATGTTGCACACGCGCGGCGCGCTGAGGGGAAACAGGGGAACCGAATTCTCCCCAAATGGCAGGTGATTAGCCCCGAGACCCGACACAGTGTAAACTCTGCTGATCACGGATTTGCCGGAGAGAATCGCCATTACCTGCATCACTGAACTTGCGACACAAACACAACAGAACTGTTAGATTTAAATCAGCACAGCCAGCGAAGAATTGAGTGCATCTGTTTTGAGCGAGCGCACCTTTTTTAACAACCAAAAAGTGTCTGCTTCTTTGTCTGTTGAGGAAGTATGCTCTCATTGATAGCAGAGGAGCGGATCGAGCTAGAGCTTGATGGGCGATGTGGAATGAAAAAGCCTTTCTAGAGTTATGGCAGTAGAGGCGGCACAACTATAAAAATGTGAATAATCCCACCCACTCTAAAGCGCCAATTAAACAGCTGTGGAAATGCAAACTGAGCCGAGCGGGGTCAAGCCATACTGCGCTGTGCTGAGCCAAGTCATACCATGCCATGGAAAAGCGCCATAGGATGCTATACACTAGTTATCTCTGAATAAAAATCAGTGCTTCAAATCAAACTTTGGCTTGGCAGACATTTGGCTGAGAGAGAAAGCTTCTATACCTCCAATAAATCCTAAAAATAAATAAATAAAAGATAAGATTTTTTATTCATTTCATGTGTGCTTTTAGTTTTGGAATGACATAAGTTTGCTTGGATTGAAACTACATGATATCATCAGAACACAAACATTTGGAAACTGAATTTGAAAATTAAATAAAAAACTGAGTTTGCTGTTTATCAGGTTTGAAAGGAAAACAGCAGTGTCAGTGAGCCGAATAACTCACATTGTTACTGAAATATGTTTCAAAGAAAGGGAGCATCCTGTGTGAGTTTCACTTTACAAATCGAAGAAGAGAGCTCTAGCAAAGTAAAGAGTCAGCAAAGAGAAAGAGACAGAACAACAGTTACAGTCTTCTTTTATCCTTTTCTTGACCATGTGACTGAAACCCAAATGTGAAACATTCAAACTGACCAATCAGCAGATTACAACTTCACCCACTGTGCAAAAGGTGTGACATTTGCCTTTGTATTGCATTTAATCGATTTTATACACGATCATTTTCGTTTCTATAACGTGTGAATATCGGGCTGATGCTCACAAGTCTGGGGTAAGTATACAGTGCGCTGCTAACAGTCCCACCGCACCCAGGACGCGATCTTCCAAGATGTCCTTCACTCCGGCACCGGGACACCACAGACCCTTGGTGCATCCACAGCGGAGGACTCGAGCCAGGCCCCGGGCGACTTCTCCCCCTCCTGTCTTCAAGATCTCCACCCGGAACCGCTTCGCTCCCCTCTGCAAGATGGGACGCAACGCTGTGATCATCAGAGACTCCATCGTCTGACACGTATGTGCTACGTTAGTCGAAGGTAAAGTGCACACTCATTGATGCCTGGTGCACGTGTTCTCGATGTTTCTGCGCAGATACCCGCGATCGTGAAGGCCGACGAGAGCCCCAGAGCGGTCGTGCTTCACGCCGGGGTTAACGACACCACGCTGCGGCAGACGGAGACGCTGAAGAGGGACTTCAGGAGCCTGATCGAGACGGTTCGCAGCACGACGCCCGCGGCGACGATCGTCGTGTCAGGACCACTGCCCACCTATCGACGAGGACACGAAAGGTTCAGTAGACTATTTGCTTTAAATGAATGGTTGTTGTCATGGTGTAAAGAAACTGCTATTTGTTAATAACTGGAATCTTTTCTGGGAGCGTCCTAGGCTGTTTCGCGCTGATGGATTACACCCCAGCAGAATCGGAGCGGAGCTGCTCTCTGACAACATCTCCAGGACACTTCGCTCCATGTGACTAGTAAGACAATTCTCAAATAACTATTATGATGAGTTTTGTTCCACCCGCTTAAATGATAAAAGTACTTGTGCTGTCCAATCTATTAAGACTGTGTCTGTTCCCAGAATAGTGAGGTCAAAATATACATTTAATGTTCGATCTAGAAAAAATCTTATCGTTATTAAACCGTAATCACTCTCACCCAAAACAGTTATTGTAAATGAAATGATCACAGATAATAGTTTTGATGTATTCTGCTTGACTGAAACCTGGCTAAAACCAAATGATTATTTTGGTCTAAATGAGTCTACTCCACCAAACTACTGTTATAAGCATGAGCCCCGTCAGACTGGTCGTGGAGGAGGTGTTGCAACAATATATAGTGATATTCTCAATGTTACCCAGAAAACAGGATACAGGTTTAACTCATTCAAAATACTTATTAATGTTACACTGTCAGATATGCAAAAGAAATCTATCGTATCTCTTACTGTGGCTACTAGGCGTGTAACGGTTTGCAAAAATAACGATTCGGTACATACCTCAATTTTAAAGTCACGGTTTGGTTCATTTTCGGTAAGGGAAAGAAATGAAAACATTAAACTGCAGGTTTTTTATTACTATAAACTTTTATTTAACAATGTGTTTACACTTTTTTTAAACACTTTTCAATGAAATGTAATAAAATATATATAAAATGAAAAAATAAGTAATAAAATACTGCTGCAAAGTTCTCCACTAAATAACATACTCTGTCTCAAACCAATATCACATAATAAAATATAATGAAAATTATAAATAACTATGATTACATTGCAGCATTACCAATCCCAGCTTGTAGGCCTGCTCATATTTAAAAAATATATATAACTTTTCCAAAGTGTAAAGTGCAGCATGAACGGCTCCAGGCTGAACACCTGCTCAGATTCATTCAACTTTCATGTTTTCTGTCAAAAAAATTTACTTGTCCACATTGTCTACAGAAAGGGCAGATCTGCTGGCAGATAGGGTGCTTTCAACATTTGGTTCACTTGCCTGGTCCGAACCCGAGTTCGGTTGCTCCCCCCTCTCCCTGCCCCCGCTGGACTGTGTTCATATTATAATATTTGAGTCCGAACCGCGGTTCGCCCGCGTCATCAAGCCAGCAGCTGTTTACCCTGTTGCTTGGTAACGGCAGCGCAGGAGAAGGCGGCAAATGCACAACATTACTCTCTGCATTTGAGGGCCCAGTCCAGCTTCACTGACTGCACTGACAATATTCCTAGCATTGTCTGTTGTGACAGCAATTGTAGTTCCTGGCCTCTCCAACTTCCAATCCAACACTGTCTTCTTAAGTCCCTCTGCCAGATTTGTGCTTGTGTGTTGTTCATAAATGGGGCGGGTTTGCAAAACATGGCTTACCATGTTCCACTCTGGAGTAATGTGATGGGCAGTCACTGTTAAGTAGCTCTCGTTAGCTCTAGATGTCCATCCATCAGTTGTGAGTGCTACAGCAGATGCCTTAGACAGCTCATGGACAACAGCAGTTTTAACATGTTCATAAAGGGCGGGTATAACCTTTTTGGCTGAAATGTGGACGAGAAGGAATTTCATACCTGGGCTCAGTCACCTTCATCATGTGCTTAAAACCAGTGTTCTCAACAACTGAGTATGGTCGTAGATCAGCTGCTTTAAAAACACCAATTGCTTTTGTTATTGTGTTGGCCCGATTGGAATTAACAGCAAAGGTCTGTTTAAATGCCGACGGGAGCAGCGTTTGAATTACAGTCGTTTTTTTTCCTAGTTGTAGCGATGTTCACAAGTTTGAAGTGTTGCCAGAAACATACCCAATCATTACTGAGCAATGTCGGCACACTGCTTTCGTCTTATCGACTAGTCTTTCACGTATTTCACTGGGAAACTGAAGTGTTCCCAAACAGGAGACCTTAATGATATGGGTGGCTCTTCAAGCTCCGGCTTGTCCATACTGTCTATGGGCTTGTCTGCATTGGCCATAACGCTAGCTAGCGAGAGGCTGGGCTAAAGCATGCCGTGTATGTTGTTGTACAGCGTGTAGTGTGTGAACTTCAGCGGAAATCCCGCCCTGCAGTCGATTTCATTGGTTTAGGTTACAGTGACGAGTTACTGTTTTTAGAATTGCGTGGAAAACAGTATGTTTCTTATTAAGAAACCACAACTAGATCCTAGTGAACTAACAAATTATAGGCCCATTTAAAATTTTCCATTTATGTGTAAATTTTTTGAAAAATTGTGTCTGCTCAATTGAGCTCCTTCCTGCAAAAAAATTATCTGAATGAAGAATTTCAGAATTTCAACAGGCCCCACCATAGCACAGAAACTTAAATTGTTAAAATCACAAATGATCCGCTTCTTGCGCCAGATCAAGGCTGCATCCCATTGCTAGTTTTACTTGATCTTAGTGCTGCATTTGACACCATAGATCATGACATACTCATAGATCGATTACAAAACTATACAGGTATTCAAGGGCAGGTTCTAAGATGGTTTAGATCCTACCTGTCTGATCGCTACCATTTTATTTAAATTGGGAGTCATCTCATTTATCACCTGTAAAATAAGGAGTGCCAAAAGGACCTGTCCTAGGCCCTCTTCTATTTTCAATATACATGTTGCCCCTTGGTAATATTATTAGAAAATACGGGATTAGTTTCCACTGTTATGCAGATTCAACTTTTTAAATTATCTAAGCTAACAGAGTGTGTTAAAAATAAACCAGAGAGATAAAAGATTTAAAGAAAATTAAAGATTGGATGACCAATCATTTTCTCCTTTTAATTCGGTTAAAACAGAGATATTACTTTATTGGACCAAAAAACAGTAAACACAATCTAGTAGACTACAGTTTGCAACTAGCTACAGGTAGTCCAAAATGCAGCAGCTAGAGTCCTTACCAGGTCAAGAAAATATGATCATATTACCCCAATCTTACAGTTTCTGCACTGGCTACCTATTAAGTTCTGATTCAGTAACAAATGACTATTACTTAACTAAATGGTTAGCTCCTGCATACCTAACTAGCATTATACCACGTTACAATCCATCACGCTCCCTTAGGTCACAAAACGCTGGACTTTTGGTAGTTCCTAGGATAGCAAAGTCCACTAAAGGAGGTAGAGCTTTCTCACATTTGGCTCCCAAACTCTGGAATAGCCTTCCAGATAATGTTCAAGGATTAGATTACACACTCTCTCTGTTTAGATTTACAGGTTCTGGTCATATAATTAGAATATCATCAAAAAAATTTAATTTATTTCACTAATTCCATTCAAAAAGTGAAACTTGTATAATATATTCATTCATTACACACAAACTGATACATTTCAAGTGTTTATTTCTTTTCATTTTGATGATTATAATTGACAACTAAGGAAAATCCCAAATTCAGTATCTCAGAAAATTAGAATATTACTTAAGACCAATACAAAGAAAGGATTTTTAGAAATCTTGGCCAACTGAAAAGTATGAACATGAAAAGTATGAGCATGTACAGCACTCAATAGTTAGTTGGGGCTCTTTTTGCCTGAATTACTGCAGCAATGTGGCGTGGCATGGAGTCGATCAGTCGAAGGCTCCCTTTAAAATCACTGAAGTTGTCAATTAATGAAGCTCTTTTTTACATCGTGTGCATTTTGTTGATTGATAATGAGAGAACATGAGTTTAGAAGTGAGGACGTTTTATTATTCAGTCCATTCTTTAGAGTTTCAAAGATCTAGGTACAAAGGCAGATTTTGTGGCCTTTGTATCTCTCCTGGCTAGACGTTTGAATCTAAAGCATTGGAAATCTTAACCACCTACCAACTCAATGTGGATTAAAGAGATTAACAATTGTGCTTCACTATTTAGGGATACTTGATTGTATAATTTGTTTCAACAGTTTCTTATTTGTATCCTGATTCCCTTTCTTTATATATAGTCATGTTAAAATGTTATTTAAACTGGAAACATTGAACATTTTGTAATATTTGAAAATTAAGTGAGGAAAACCCCTGAATTGTCATTACTGTAATATGGTAGGTTTTTATACAGCATGTATATATACATACCTATCCATGAAAACCAAAGCTGTTACCCAGAGCACTGTGTACTTCCACTTTAATTTGTTAATTGCAGAAAATTCTGTATCACTTTAGCAAACAAACAACAACACAACCAGTTTAATGAGTTTAAGGGGTATCTTGGGTTGCTTTTTTGGATTAGAAGATTTTATGATCTATTATGATTTTGTTGGGAGCCACCTCATATTCAAGTATGTTATAATTATGAATGACTTTGACAGAAAAACTGAGGGGGAAAAAATCTGCTTTTGGTTTAAATTTATTGTAATGTAATAAATATAAATCTGTTGATATGGAGATGCTGTGTAAGAAATTACAAAATCCTAATTGAAGTTCAACCAAATTAATAAATAAAAATGTAATGAATTAAAAAAATCTGGCAGAATGTTGTATAGACCTTCATATAACACAGAACCGAGGAGAAATAAGACTCTTTATTAATCCAACATAGGGTATATACAACATGGAACACCGAGGAAGACACACAAATGAAACTGGTAACTTGTTTGTAGACCCAAAAAACTGAAATGAAAGTCTATGGTATTTAAAGAAAGGGTAACAAAGGGCAGACAGGTGCATGGAATAAATTAATGGAGACATGGAACACATGGGAAAGAAACTAGACACACCTGGGAACTAATCCAACCATACACGGGGGACAGAAACTGGGTCACAGCAGCAAAAACACACATAAAGAGTCCAGGGGTGTAACATTAATCACCCCCTTCCCGGAAGGTGCGTCCTCGCACCTTAGAAACAGAGGGAGGCGTGGGAACTTGGGATGAGGTTCCAGTGGAGGATGGAATCCCGGGAGGGGGCCAGCAGACAGAGACCACGGAGGAAGGAGCCAGGAAGGAAACCACGGAGGGACCTGGTGCAGGAGGAGCCCAGCAGGACCCAGGCCACAGCCATAACGACCCAAGGTGGAGCAGACGGTGGGAGGAGGCACAGAGGAGGAATGGCCGCCAACTCCAGGGGGCCGACCCACAGCAGTGGAGCAGGTGTAGGAGCCCGAGGCAAAGACAGAGAGCTGAAGAGCTAGGGTGACTGAGAGGATCTGAAGGTCTGATGGCTCTGGTGGCCGACACGGTGATGTGGATCCTGAAGGCCACGGTGTAGTCATAGTGACAGAGGACTGAAGTGGAGCCGAGGGGATGGAGGAACCTGATGGAACTAGAGGGACGAGGCTAAGACATAGGAGTGGAGTCCCGAAGCGTAGGATGGTCGACGCCAGACTAAGGCAAAGCCGGAGGGACGAGGGAGCCAGGCGGAGCCTGTGGACTGCAGGGCCATGGTGGAGAGGGAGCTAAGAGTCATGGTGGAGCTGATGGGTCCAGGCCTCGGAGGCTGAAGATGGAGGTGAGGAAGACTCCGGCCACGCTGGAGGATGTCAGTCCCGCGAAGCTGGCACCTGCAGTTATGGTGGGCTGAGGGCGAGCAGAGAGGCTGCCAGACGACAGTGGTGGAGGAGGCAGGAGCGGGTGAGAGGGTGGGTATTTCAGAGGAGCAGCCACGGGAGGACACCTTCTAGGAGTGGGCACTGGAGGAAGGACACCTTCTAGGATCGGGCACTGGAGCGAGCGCTGGGGATCAGGAGCCCATCCTGGGCTTTAACTGGGGATCTGGAACCCCTCCTGGGCTTAACTGGGAAACAGGCACTGGAGAACTGGAAGCCCCCTCAGGGCTGGAGAAACCAAGGACGAAGGAGGGCTGGACGGGACCAGAGGAGACATTGGAGAGAGGAGAGGGGTTAGTTCATCCTCCAGTTCAGATACCCAGTCCAAAAAAAATTCCACCTCCTCATTTTGGCATTCCATATTCTGCTTAACCTCAGCAGCGATACAGGGGCGGAGCTCTCTTCCGCACTCACATCGTCCACGGCTTGCTCAGGCTGGCATTATAGAAAGCACAGAGCGCGTCGTCTGGGTAGCTGGTGCCATTAGCTAACAGTAGGAACTCTCTCGTATGGTCCTCAAGATAACATAGTTTCTGCTCCAGCAGGAGGAGGAATTCAGGGTGAAGGAAGGGATCCATGGACAAAACACTACGAAAAAAAAAAAGGTCAGAGGAAAACCAGAAAATAAACGGAGGGGAGACACACAATTAAAACTTTTTTGTCAGTTCTTCTGTCACACTTCGCTGCCCGGAAGGAACATGGAGTAGAGGATAAGCAAAATAAGACATATACAATATACAACATGAACCACTGAGGAAGACACACAAATAAAACTGGTAACTTGTTTGTAGACCTGGCCAAACTGAAATGAAAGACTATGTTTTTTAAAGACAGGATAACGAAGGGCAGACAAGTGCATAGAATAGCTTAATAAATGTGAAAGAAACTAGACACACCTGGGAACCAATCAAACCATACACGGGAGACAGAAACTGGGTCACAGGGGCAAAAACACACATAAAGAGTCCAGGGGTGTGACAACTGTGGCATAAAGCTTTGTTTTGATGAGGCTCCTCTAGGGAATTGGGTCTATCACACTGACTTACAAGAACAGCTTCTGTTTACAGGAAACACTGTTTCATTTGAATTTTTCTAAATGAGAGGAAGGGCGAATGTACCTCTTTTTAGACTGATATAGAGAATAGAGAATGGAAAAGTCCATTCCCATCCTCACCTCATCAGTGAGCAACACATCAAAGGCAGACAGCTGGTCAGAGATTATAACCAAATCAACAACAAGTAAGTTTTCTTATTTATGCTTATGAATGTGCTTAAAAGTGACTCCTTGCGTATCTGTTTTATATTTTCACAAAACTCAAGCTGTCTTTTATCAGCTTCACATTCTTAAAATACAGTTGTGAATTACAATATATAGATTGTTAATTAATGTATTTCTACTGATTATATTAATTAATTCCTTAAAATTTTGAGGTAAAAATAATAATAAAAATTATCACTTTGTCAAATACTGTTAAAGTTTATTTATGTTTAACACTTTAAAGGCTTCTTGACTGTTTAAGGCTGATATTGAAGATGTTATCTTAATAATTAGAAAGATGGATAGATATTTACAGTTGAAACCAGATATTTACATACACTTCAGAAAAAAAACAAAAACTTTTATTTCTTTACTGTAATACATTAAATCAGAGTAAACTTTTTCTGTTTTTGATCAATAAATATTAACAAATTTTTTGCATTTGTTAAATGTCAGAATCGAGCAAGGGAGAATTTTATGTATTTTTTTCACTTTTTTTATCACTTTCATCAAAGTCAGAAGTATACATAGTATACATAGTATTTGGTAGAATTGCCCTAATACTGTTTCACTTGGGCCAAACGTTTTGGGTATCCTTCCAAGCTTTCTACAATAGTTTGCTGGAATTTTGGCCCACTCCTCTTCACAGAACTGGTGCAACTGGTTCAGGTTTGTAGGCCTTCTTGCTTGCACTTGCCTTTTCAGTTCCGCCCACAAATTTTCTATGGGATTGAGATCAGGGCTTTGTGATGGCCACTTCAATACCTTGACTTTGTTGTCCTTAAGCCACTTTGTAACATATTTGGAGGTATGCTTGGGGTCATTGTCCAATTGGAAGACCCATTTGTGACCAAGCTTTAACTTCCTGGCTGATGTCTTCAGATGTTGCTTCAATATATCCACAACATTTTTTTTCTCATGATGCCATCTATTTTGTGAAGTGTACCAGTCCCTTCTGCAGCAAAGCAGCCCCACAACATTATACTACAGCCCCATACTTCACGGTTGGGATGGAGTTCTGAGGCTTCAAAGCTTCGCCCTTTTCCCTCCAAATATACCGTTTATCATTATGGCCGAACAGTTAAAAAAAATTTTCGTCAGACCACAGGACATGTCTCCAGAAATTAAGATTTTTGTCCCCATGTGCAGTTGCAAACTGTAGTCTGGCTTTTTTATGGTTGTTTTGAAGTAATGGTTTTCTCCTCCCAGAGTAACCTTTTAGCTCATGGTGGTACAGGACTCGTTTTACAGTGGATAATGACACGGTCTTACCAGTTTCAGCTAGCACCTTTACAAGGTCTTTTGCTGTTGTCCTGGGGTTGATTCGCACAGTTCGCACCAAAAAAGTTCCTCTCTGGGACTCAGAATCTGTCTCCTTCCTGAGCATGATGATGGTTGTACATTCCCATGTTTTTTATTCTTGCATATTATTGTCTGAACAGATGAACGTGGGACCTTCAGGCATCTGGAAATTGCACCTAAGGATGAGCCACACTTGTGGAGGTCCACAATTCTTTTCCTGATGTTTTGGTTGATTTCTCTTGATTTTCCCATGATGTCAAAGAAAGAGGTTCTTCTTCTTCTTTGGTGTTTTATTGGCGGTTGGCAAACCAGGTTATAGGTGCATTACCGCCACCGACTGGACTGGAGTGTGGATCAAGATTTATGCATTATCTATGCTAGGGAAAGAGGCCAAAAAAAAAAACCCACCAAAATATATATATAAAAAAAACATAAAAATATTGTTTCAAAGATGTCATCATATATCTTGTTAGCTGATTTCCCCAATAAACCTGACAAAGAAAAGTCATGGTGTTTCAATTTCTTCATTGACTGAATAAGGCGATATCTTTCATTGTTATATTTCCCACATTGAAGTAATACATGTTTAACTGTTTCTTGTTGATTACAGTGTATACATTCCCCAGTTGGGGGCTTTCCAATTCTATGTAATGTACTATTAAGTCCAGTATGTCCAATTCTAAGACGTGTAATGATACTTCCTTCTCTTCGATTCCTATTCTCCTTTCTCCCTTTTTTTGTATATTATATAAAAATGTCTACCTGTTTCATGATCATCCCAGTATATATGCCATACTGACTGTGTATATGTTCTAATGTATACTTTAGCTTCTGCTTTACTTAAAGGAATATGTAGATCTATTTGCTTTATTCTTAGAGTTTGTTTAGCCAGCATATCCACCTCCTCATTTCCCTCCACTCCAACATGAGCAGGAACCCAAATGAATTGTGTAGAAATACCCTTAACTTTCATTTCATACATCCTGCAGAATATTTCATTAATAATATCCATCCTAACTAATGACTGGACAGATTTTATACTTTCAAGTGCTGCAAGACTATTAGATGCAATGACAGTGTTATTTACTTCCTTCTCTTTTATCCACTGTAGGGCCAATGATATTGCACTAGCTCTCAAGCATATACTGATAAATGGTTGGTTACTCTTTTCTTAACATAAAATTCACCCCTTGGAATGTATACGGCTGCACTAGCATATCCAGTATCAGGATCCTTAGATCCATCTGTAAATAAAACCATTGACTGTGAGAAATGTTTCTCAAAATACTTCTGCACTATATACCATATCGGAATTTGATTTGAATTGTCTTTCAGTTCCTGCTGTATACTAAGGTCAACATTTGGCAAGGGGAATAACCAGGGAGGGATTGAGGAAATTGATACTGTATTACTGTACTCTAATTGATTTAATCCTATATTTCTTGCTTTAGCATCACCTATCCACCCAAAACTTGTAAAATTTGTTTCATTGTGTTCACAGCATTCTTTTAATATGCTTTTGACGGGATGTTTTTCATTATGTCCTTGGAGATTGACCCAGTATGCCATCATTAATTTTACTCTTCTGATCCTTAATGGCATTTCTCCCATTTCCACCTGCATTGATGATACCGGAGATGATTTGAATGCCCCACTACAGATTCTCAGGGCTTGAGCTTGCAATACATCTAATTCCTTGAGGTTTGATTCTGCTGCTGACATGATGTAAGTTATACAACCATAGTCAAGAACAGATCTCATGAGGGCCCAGTATATGTTTTGTAGAGATGCTCTACTTGCTCCCCATTCCTGTCCAGATAAACACCAAAGTATGTTAATGACCTTTTTACATTTGTCCTTATTTTTATTCAGATAAACTTTCCATGTTAATATTTCATCAAACCAAACACCAAGAAACCTAACAGCTTTTACTTGCTCCAGTTGTTGCCCATATAGATTTAAAACCAGGGGTGAGATTTTGTCGCCTTGAAAAACAAATAACCTGTGTTTTTCCTACAGATAATTTAAATCCCCATTTATTGGTCGACTTTTCCATTTCATCAATTGCAACTTGCATTTTCTTATTGACATATGCTATATTACGCCCTCTAATCCACAATGCCCCGTCATCTGCATACAAAGATTTTCCTACATTTTGTACAACCTGAGTGAAGATATCATTAATCATTATGTTGAACAATAATGGACTACACATGTTACCTTGTGGAGTACCATTCTCTGCAGTATATACTTCCTGTTAAATAAAAAGTCGAAAACCCAGTTATATGTTCTACCGTTAATTCCATTAATTTCCATGATTTTGCATAAATGTCAAGTCAAAGCAATTGGTCTGTAGCTAAACGGATCTGATGGGTATTTTCCCTGGTTTAAGAACTGGTACTATTATTGCTTGTTTCCATACTGAAGGAAGTTGTCCAGTATCCCAAATTTGATTAAACAAATTTAATATTATTTCTAACGAGTTATCTGTCATATGTGCCAACATTTTATAACATACCCCATCTTTCCCTGGAGTAGTCTGTCGAGCACTATTTATCGCTCTTTTTTTTTTTTTTTAACAAGGTCTGTTTATTCAAGATTTTACAATATACCACAAAAAAACAAAGGAGAACTGAAACAGTACAGTGTACAACAAAACCCCAACACAACCTATCCCTCTACCCATCAGACAGGGCTGGACTGGGACAAAAAATCGGCCCGGGCATTTTTGCCCAGACCGGCCCACTATATGATCATAAACACCACCCATCTTTGCACACCCTTAATTATATGCATACCAACTCCTATTCATTAAAACCACTAATGCCATGTAATGAGTGAGTATAGGAACGAGTGAGAGTTAACAGATGAAATAAGTCAAAATGTTATATTTATTAATACAGTTGAACTATACTCCACAGCGGTGAATCCTAAAACAAGCTATAAACGGCTCTGGTGTAGCAATACCAGTGTTTCTTACAGGATTTTTGTTAAAACTATGGTGGTGTGTCCTCGGTCCTTCTAGGGGGATTGGGGGGCATGCCCCCCCATGAGAAAATTTTGTGCATTTTAATGTTAAATTCATTAAACTGGTGCACTTTGAGAGTTCAAAATTAAAAGCTCCAACCCATATTCAGTGTGCAAATTAAACAAAGAAAAATTCAAACCTCTTTTAGTTACAGTGTCTATTTACATTACAATTATACATAATAATAGTTATAATATTAATCCAATGACAGTAATAGCCATATTATGTAAAACAAATGCACAAAATAAGGAAGGAATAAAATAAAGGAAACTTTCTTAATTAGTTGTACCAATTTCTATACTTGAAAGAGATAAGCACATGATCTTTTATTTTGACGCAAACTGCATCAAGCTTTTATTTTGGCGGAAAACATGGTTTACAAACGCCTCTTATTAAATTTCTAGTGAATTGCGGTAATCGTCAACTATGCAGATGTGGAAATAATCTACACTCATGACATGGCCTCAGTGTTTTGAAAGTAGTTATGCTTACCGCAGGCTCTACACTTTCTCATCTCTCTCCTGATCCTCCGTCCTCACTATCATCATCTGCCACAGGAGCTGATGAAGGTCAGAAAACATATATTTTGACACAGTTTACAGTGTCTGCTTTAAGGGCCTGGTTCAATTTTTTCATGCTATTTATCTGCACATTCCTTGCGTTTCTTCTCCATCTTTTTTTACAGATACACACTGACACTGCTGCCGCTCGCTCACTCGTTTAAAGTTGTGATTGGGCCAGCCCAGTGTCAATCAAGAAAAGAGCCAATGGGCCGCTGATCTACGTGTTTCATGGGCTGGTCTGTCAGAAAAAAAACTAACACTGATTTTGACCAATGCATTACACCGGCACAAACCCAGCGCCGCCAATTAAGCAAAACAAAACAAAACGAATGGGCCGCCGATGTACAAATTTTATGGGCCATTTAAAAAAAAATTAAATAAAAAATAAAAAGTATGAGTATGAGATATTGGCCCAAAAAGCACGTCGGCCCACCGGGCAAATGCCCGGTATGCCCAATGGCCAGTCCAGCCATGCCATCAGACAGAAATTATTGGGTATATACAGTAAAAAAAAAATTATATATATATATATATATATATATATATTTATATATATATATAAACCCTTGTAAAGATTATTGGAAAAGGATACATAGGGCTTCCGGTTTGGCTGCAGACCAAAATGGCAGGTTGATTACTTAGCTCTCGCAATTCGGCGTTATATTTACCCCATGTAACTATTTTTGATTTAAAAAAGTGATTTTGCTTCTTTGATATGACGGGGGGAAGAAAGGCAGAGGTAAAGGGACGCAAAGTACAACGAATAACTATCCGCACCGTGCAGAGCAAGACGAAGTGGACGACATGCGGGGAGAAGAGATCCGACAACATGGAGACGAAACAACATCGGAGAATGTGCACACGGGGCTTGAAACTATAAGCAAGCAGATCAGCGAACTCAAGTCGGAACTTAAAAAAGATCTCAAAACATTCGAAGATGAAATTAAACATATGAGTTCCTTGAGTTCAAACAAGAAGTTAACCAACAGCTATCAACAAACATGCTAGCCATGCAAGAACACAGTAAGAAAATCAACGAGATGGAGACCCGGATTGACGACACTGAAACATGGAGTGCGGAGGCCAACGCCGCCCTTCAACAGGCTATAAAGGATCAGCAGAAACTAGAGGACAGACTGAACCATATTGAGTCGAGGGCTCGACGAAACAATATCAGGATCCACGGTGTGCCAGAGAACGCTGAACAAGGCTCGGTGATGGAATTTGTCGAAAAACTGCTTCACTCCGAATTTGAACTTGATGATGTGGACTTGCAAATACAACGTGCACACAGAGCCCTGGCGCCCAAACCAGGCCCAAACCAGGCCCCCGAGGTCCATTATAGTAAATTTCCAACAGTACATCACCAAGGAGATGGTTATCCAAAAAGCCTGGTGAAAGAAAATCATGATGGATGAGAAACCGCTGTATTTCGACCATGACTATACAGCTGCCGTTCTTCATCAGCGTAAGGCGTACCACAATATCAAAAAGGCTCTCAAAGAAAAGGGCATCCGTTTCCAGACGCCTTTCAATCGGATACATATTGGGAGGACGGTGTGCAGGTAAGTGCCACTTGTTGGATTGTCTTCAGCGGGTTACATCGTGGCAGCGAGTGGGATCAACCACAAGTAAGGACACTGCCAGAAGAGTTAAAGATCGCCTACGGGAATTTGAACATGGACACAGCAGTGCTTAAAAACCTATGTTATAGCGACCATTTACATAAAGATGTTCAGTGTATATGGCGCCGGCTGGAGGGATGATGAGGTCAACCGTGCCATTGGACACACGTAAGTGAATTGCGATACGATCTGTAGCGAACTTATTGGGATGGGGGCCCTTTCCCGGAGAGACGTTTTCCCCCACCTCAGCTGAAAACTGGAGAATGCTCTTCAGACTTTGGAAGTCCGTATACTTTTCTGTTATAATGCTTGTTCTGAGCAGTTCCTGGCTTGTTACCGTGTTACAGTTTATTTTTTTTATTTAAGGTTAGCCTGTGGAAACATAGTGGTGTAAGAATGACTCGTTTTGATGGTGGCACAGTCTACTGAGGTTAAACTAATGTCCTTAAACGTGAATGGTCTGGATAACCCAATTAAAAGGTCAAAGGTAATGACCAAATTTAAAAAAGAGAAAGCGGATATCATTTTTATGCAAGAAACTCATCTTTCTCAACAAGAGCATGAGAAACTGAAAAGCTTTGGCTTTAAAAATACTTACTATAACTCATATGAGCATACGCATAGAAGGAGGATTGCTATCCTTGTCGCTAATAAATTTAAATTTGAATCATATAAGGAAATGAAAGAAAAGGAGGGGAGATATCTCATCGTTAAGGGTAAAATTGAGGAAGATATAGTAACATTAGTAAATGTGTATGCACCACCCGATACTAGTAAACTGTTCTTCAAAACTTTAATGGATGTAATTGTATTGGAGGCAGAGGGTATCTGTATATGTGGTGGAGATTTTAATGTGGTATTAAACCAACATTTAGACACAACTGGCAACAAAATAAATAAAAGCAAAATGTCAAAATTGATTAACACAGCCTGGGATGATATAGGATACTGCGATGTTTGGAGACATATTAATCCGTCTCTCAAAAACTACACTCACTACTCAGCTCCACACCGTTCTTACTCTAGAATTGATTTTTTTTTTGTTGCCAAAAAGTGACTGTTATAGGGTGAGAGATTGTAGCATTGGAGTAACTGATGTCTCTGACATCATCATATATTTATATATATATATATATATATAAATTTAATGAGTGCTAGGGGCGTGGCTTGGGGTGTGGTCAGATTTTCCTTCTTTTTTTGTCTCTAGCTGATCACCTGAATATAAAGTGTAACATTCTGGACATCAATCACAATGTATATGTGAATCCTAACCTACTGGCCGCTGCTGTGTAACATTAGAGTAATTACATGATAAATCTAATATAAAGTGTATCACTTTCTTTACCAAAAATGTGCTGTTAGTCCTGTTTAGTACATTTTACTGCACAACATTGAGAAATAATAAATGCTTTCAAATTCTATAAGATTTTAAAAATTGTGTTCATGGCTTTGATGGTAAGAGATTGATTACGGAGAATAACATTACGATGTCATTTAAGAGATTAAGAGGGAGCCAAAAAATGTACATATTGAGAAAATCATCTTTAAAGTTGTCCAAATAGAGCTCTTAGCAATGCATATTACTAATCAAAAATTAAGTTTGGATATATTTATGGTAGGAAGTTTACAAAATATCTTAATTGAACATGATCTTTATTTAATATCCTGATGATTTTTGGCATAAAATAAATATCAATAATTTTTACCCATACAATGTATTGTTGGCTATTGCTGCAAATATACCCCAGAGACTTTAAGACTGCTTTTGTGCTCCAGGGTCACACATAACAAAAAACACTATACAGCAAATATGTAATGTCAAAGTACATATTACTCAATACAGGGCTTTACATTAACGCTTGTCTGTTTGTCTGGGACAAGTGGATTTTGTGAAGGGGCAAGTGAAAGAGAATTGTAGTTGCCCGACCAGACGAGTAACCTGATCAAAATTTTAATAACAAACAATAACTAGGGCAGCACCGAAACTTTGGCGAGAATGATTCAGATTTTATTACTTTCAGTGTAAACGGTGACTAATAACAGATAATGTATTGACAGTATGAAGTTCGCGTCAGCTGAGGCTCATGCAGCTGGTCTGACTCACGGAGAAATCAACACTATAAGTGTGACAGCACACACAAAGAAACAAACATGAACAAACATGCCGTGGTAAAAAATATAAATATTCTATATAATATATGCAACATCACAACCAGGAGTAATGTTTCCCGAGTTTCAACTCGATTGCAAATGTGATATTGATTGTATACAAGTTTATTTAAATAAACAAGTAGTGTTCCTGTAGCTCAATTGGTAGAGCATTGCGCTATGAAGCGCAAGGTGGGGGGTTCAATTTCCCCAGGAACACATGATAGGTCAAAATTGATAGCCTGAATGCAATGTAAGTCGCTTTGGATAAAAGCATCTGCTAAATGCATAAATTTAATTTAGTTTAAGGAATATTAACTGACTTACATTTTAGACACATTATGGATAGTTTTTGCTCCATTTCAATAAAAAAAAAGTTCAACGCAAAGCCACAGAAGAACATTCCCACATCTCCAAGCAACACACAACAGTCTTTCGTTTATAAATGATAATTTTTTTAACGAGTCAGTGATTCAGTGAGCCATTTATAAAAAAGGTTACTTGCTTCATTTATTCAATGAAACAGTTTGAACGAACCGGTTGAATCAGTGATTCACTCATTAAGACAGTGACTTGCCTCCACCTACTGGTGGTTTATTTTATATTTAAAAGTATCATTGCATTTTTCCAACATTTTATCTTTGCATGTCAAAAAAGTAAAACATTAATAACATTATTTATGCATTTGGACAGATAGAGTTTGTTGATACTGAATTAATTTGAATAGTAATAATCTATAATGGTGTCTTATTATTCTAACTTAATGTATTGATCACATGTAAGAATTAGACGTAAATGGAGACGTACATTTAATCAGTTTAGGAAAATAAAGTTAAAAAGTGTAACAGCAATCAATTTAAGGCAAATATCTCAAATATGCTGATGAAAGTAATACCTGATAGAGCACTGATGAGACTGTTTCAGAATAAATTACATTTGTGCCAAAAAAAAAAAAAAGACACGTTTTTTTACTCGGACAAGTGAAGTGAATGATTGATTTTACAAGCTCATGTCATAGCTTAATGTCGAGGCCTGCAATAAAAATTAGACAATCAATTACTTAGTTTTATTATTTTAGATCGAATAACCAACAAATATCTATCTATTATAAAAATGTATAAATCTAGCTGTACATGTGAGAAACAGTGCTATCTCCGAATGTCATTCTAAATGCATTGACACTGTACAGGCAAGCAGAAGTGGCCAAATATACTGCATGTGCCATTTAGTGTTTTGTGTTCATTCTCTGAAAAAAAAATATCTATATGTTCCATGATAACTAACTAAAAAAACATTCATTTTAATATGATGGAAAAATGTATCATGTGGAACCCTACTGTTAATGTATGACTTAATTCTTAACAAAAACATTTTTATTATATAAGCCGTCTCTGAAACAGTATCAAAGAGCTCAAAACATTTGTACATTATAAAACTAATCCACGTGACCCGTTTACACATACAATGTCTTCTGTTGTGAAACGATAAGTGTGCAGTGTGTTAGCAAAACACTGCTCAAAACTCATTGGTTGTGTGCCATCATGAATGGAGAGATTCAGGGATATGAAATTTGCCACATTAGTCCTGTGTGATCTGTGCGAGTTGAAGTTGTGTGAAAATCTAAGAACAGGGAAATGAGAGCAATGTATTATAGTACAGTTAGTACTGAGGAAAGAAAAATCACTTTTACACATCACATTCTGTTATTTGTGAGAGAACCCTAATACTGCATGATATTGAATATGGCACGACAAAGGTGTTCTTATTTACTACCATTTGTTAATGGTACACTTGCAAATCATCCTCATAGTAGTGAGATGCTATGTTGTACTTCTTAAAGGGTTAGTTCGCCCAATAATCAAGATTATGTTATTAATAACTCACCCTCATGTCGTTCCAAACCCGTGAGACCTCCGTTCATCTTCTGAACACAGTTTAAGATATTTTAGATTTAGTCCGAGAGCTCTCAGTCCCTCCATTGAAGCTGTGTGTACGGTCTACTGTCCATGTCCAGAAAGGTAAGAAAAACTTCATCAAAGTAGTCCATGTGAAATATGTTTTTATTACCTCTCTGGATACATTCATTGCAGTATGGTTGGTCATGCAGCCATGTTTATGATGTAAATAAAAGAGAGTTGGATTTAGCACAGGGATGTGCAAACTCTGTCCTGGAGGGCCGCTGTCCTGCAGA
This sequence comes from Carassius carassius, assembly GCF_963082965.1. NCBI lineage: Eukaryota > Metazoa > Chordata > Actinopteri > Cypriniformes > Cyprinidae > Carassius > Carassius carassius. The sequence goes on along the minus strand of NC_081755.1, from coordinate 561,158 downwards.
ATGTACATCCAACCTGCCTTTAATTTGGAGCAGGACTGGACACCCCTGATTTAGAAGTTCAATAACTGGGTGTGACAGATTATTAAAGCTAATTATTTGTCTCTTACCAATCATTGATTCTGCTGGTGACAGACACAGCACTGCCATCTGCTGCAATGACAGACATGGTAGAGCTGAAGATCTTTGCCTTAATTTATATCATCTGACGTGGGCTCGGGCCGGGCTCGGGCCTTTATCTTAATTTCGTTATTGCCAAATACCCATCTTAATTTAAAATTTATCTTAATTTAATTTGTTAAAAAAAGACTCATTTTTATATCCCTCCATTGAAGCTGTGTGTACGGTCTACTGTCCATGTCCAGAAAGGTAAGAAAAACATCATCAAAGTAGTCCATGTGACATCAGAGGGTCAGCTAGAATTTGTTGAAGCATTTATTGTCTTCTCTTCCAGGTCTGTTGTGAGCACGTTCACGACGCTGCTGATGTGTTTTCTGGCACGCCCAATAACAAAGAAAACATGTCAGCAGCGCCGTACACACAGTTTCAATGGAGGGACAGAAAGCTCTCGGACTAAATCTAAAATATCTTAAACTGTGTTCTGAAGATAAACGGAGATCTCACGGGTTTGGAACGACATGAGGGTGAGTCATTAATGACATAATTTTCATTTTTCGATGAACTAACCCTTTACATTTACATTTACATTTATTCATTTAGCAGACGCATCAAAAACAACAAAAAGAGCAATGATATATAAGTGCTATAACAAGTCTCAGTTAGGTTAACACAGTACACGTGGCATGGGATTTTAAATAATAAAAATAAAAAAAAATAACCGATAGAATAAAAAAAGAATAGAGCAAGCTAGTGTTAGAGATCTTTTCACATACACACACATATAATTGCATAATAAATGAAAAGAAAATAGAATACAAAACGATTAGAAAGGTAGGTAGATTTTTTAAGAATAGAATTAGAATAGTGTTAAAGTTCGAGGGTCAAATAAAGATGGAAGAGATCTGTTTTAAGCCGATTCTTGAAGATGGCTAAGGACTCAGCTGCTGGGATTGAGTTGGGGAGGTCATTCCACCAGAAGGGAACATTTAATTTAAAAGTCCGTAAAAGTGACTTTGCTTCTTTGGGATGGAACAATCAAGCGACGTTCTCTTGCAGAACGCAAGCTTCTAGAGGCACATAAGTCTGAAGTAACAAATTTAGGTAAATGGGTGCAGAGCCAGTGGAAGTTTTGTAGGCAAACATCAATGCCTTGAATTTTATGCGAGCAGCTATTGGAAGCCAGTGCAAATTGATAAACAGAGGTGTGACGTGTATTCTTTTCGGCTAATTAAAAATTAATCTTGCTGCCGTGTTCTGGATTAATTGTAAAGGTTTGATATAACTGGCTGGAAGACCTTCCAAGAGGGCATTGCAATAGTCCAGCCTGGACAGAACAAGAGCTTGAACAAGGAGTTGTGCAGCATGTTCCCAAAGAAAGGGCTAGATCTTCTTGATGTTGAATAAAGCAAATCTGCAGGATCGGACAGTTTTAGCAATGTGGTCTGAGAAAGTCAGCTGATCATCAATCATAACTCCAAGGCTACTAGCTGTTTTTGAAGTAGTTATGGTTGATGTGCCTAACTTGATGGTGAAATTGTGATGAAACGATGGGTTTGCTGGAATCACAAGCAGTTCTGTCTTGGCAAGGTTGAGTTGAAGGTGATGGTCCATCATCCAGGAAGAAATGTCTGTTAGACAAGCTGAGATGCGAATAGCTACCGTGTTGAGTGTCATCAGCATAACATTGGTATGAAAAGCCATGTTTCTGAATGACAGAACCCAATGATGCCATGTAGAAAGAGAAGAGAAGTGGTCCAAGAACTGAGCCCTGAGGCACCCCAGTAGTTAGATGTTGTGACTTGGATACCTCACCTCTCCAAGATACTTTGAAGGACCTATCTGATAGGTAGGACTCAAACCATTGAAGTGTGGTTCCTGAGATGCCTTTTGCCAGCAGGGTTGATAGGAGGATCTGGTGGTTAACCGTGTCAAAAGCAGCGTAACTCCAAGGCTACTAGCTGTATTTGAAGGAGTTATGGTTGATGTGCCTAACTTGATGGTGAAATTGTGATGAAATGATGGGTTTGCTGGAATCACAAGAATAACATAATAATAACATATAGTAGCAGAATGGCTGCAAAAGGACTGCAAATGGAAACTTTTCACATTCAAACTTAATATGCAACAAATATAACATAGAAACTCATGACACCCGAGAGTACAAATGAATTAAACCCACTTTAGGTTTTCCTCTAGAATTGTCCAGTAAACTCTGTAAAAGATCAGACCAGCGAAATGCCTCTATTATGCGATGATAGGTCAAAATCTTATTCTCTGTTGTTTGGATGCTGCTGCTTGAGATGTTGTAACCTGAAATGAAAAGGACTGGTCAATCTAGCATCTCAGTCTGTGCTTCTTTTCCTCATTTCAAGGCTTTATTCAACTCTTAGCTTCACAAAAACAATAACCCAAGCAGGTATGATGGCGCCGCACATGGCTCTTTCAGTGCTTGGCTCTCCAGTGTTTGTGCTGTTTTTGTTCATTTTTCCTGTTTATCAAACATGATCAGTTTCATCAGGGATGAACTGCTGAACATTTGGCAGAACACACCACAAAATATTTTACCAGATTTCAATTATTCAGACGTTTTACTGAACGTTGTAGTCGGTGTAGCAGCTGTCTTGATTAATCGCTTCAGGATGCACAGACAGGGTTCAGCTAAAAAATCAGACATCAGAAGACTACAGAAAACGGATCGGACTAGTGTTGTCACGGTACCAAAATGTCAGTATTCGGTACCGATACCTGTGAAAATCCACGGTTCTCTGTACCAATTTCGGTACCAAAGCAAAACACAAAAACATGCTAATAAAAAAAAAAACACTTTTTATCACTAAAAATAAAACCAATGCCATTCTTTATTCTTATGTACAATTGTGTTTAAAGTTTTTCTACAAGTAATATAATTATGAAAAACTGTAAACAAGTTCACCCAAATTTAATTTGTCTTTAAATTAATGAAATTTAAACACATTTTATTTTTTTGGTAAATAAAAGGGATTTGCAATTAAAATTAAAACATGGAAGAAATAATGTGTGATTTATTTCTTTAAAAAATAAAGTTTTATATATTTCTTCAACAGTAGTGTCGGGTCTCGGGGCTAATCACCTGTCTTTTTGGTGTGGGTGTGTGTGTGTTGGGATGGTTTGACAGCTCACCGCGTCTGCCTGTTTGTGTTTTCCCCGCCTCCCTTGTTCCCCGTTGTTAACCGTAATTGCTCGCCACCTGTTCTCTATGTCCTTCTAATTTTTTCCCCTTTATTATTCCCTGTGTTTCTCTGTCTATTGTCAGACTGTTGTTATTCGTTCCAATAGCTCCGATCATCTAGCAGCTCTTTGTACTCACCCTGTCGTGTCTTGTCCTCAGGCTCCAGTGTGTTTAGCTGATTTCTCTGCCCTAGTTCTTACAAGCCCAGAGCTCCTAGTAGCATCTGCTGTTCATCCTGTCACTGCGAGTGAAACCTGTGAAACGTGACTCATCTTCTCTGTCTCCGCTTTGTGAATAAAGCCTTGAGTTTACCCGCATCTGAATCCAGCCTGCTTTCTCCTGACAAGTAGTAGCAGTATCACATACATTCTACTAAATAATAGTAATATTTCTAGCACAATGCATTTATGTAAAAATGAAATTTTCAAATGAAATGGTAAAATGCTTGTGAAGTGACTCAGAACAGTTCTGGCGATGTTGTTTATGTATGTATGTCCTCATTGAGGTGGCAGATGCTGAAATTACTGCAATCATCACACGCTTCAGTCGATGTAGTAAACAAACCATTCATTCATTTACACAGAGACGCGCAGAACATGCAGGATTCAGATATCAACCAACTTTTACATATACTGGTCCATATGGAGATTTGATTTGATTAATTTATGCTAATTTTGACAAATTCTGTGACTGTCCATATTAAAGTGTAAGTTTCATTTTCATGACTTGATTTTGAAATTCCCTCCACATTTTCTGCTTTGCGGAAATCAAAGCGCTGTATGCGTCAAGAACTGGGTTGACCGGGTTCTCGGTACCACCAGTACTTAAAGAAACCTGGTACTTTGACATTTTAATTTTTTTATTACCGACTTGGTACCGAAGTACCGGGTCTTTTGACAACACTAGTTCGGACTGCTGAAAGGATTATTGGTGCTACCCTGCCCACCCTTCAAGAACTGTATACATCCAGAGTGAATCCAAGTTACCCCCTTTTTTAAATTTTGCCATGTGGCCCGAGCTTCAGAGCTGCAAATACCAGGACAGTCAGGCACATGAACAGTTTCTTCCCCCAGGCAATCTACCTCATGAACAGTTAAATGTTCCCCACTTAATAAAATTGCAATAAAAATGTGCAATATCCTTATATCTATTTGTTTCCCCTCTATCCTAGTAAATCCGGCATCTTACTCTATTCTATTCCATTGTCATCTATAGCACAACTGTTCATACAATTTATTTAAAAAATGTTTTCTGTTTTGTTGTTGTTGTCTCTGTGCACTGGAAGCTAGTCAACAAAACAAATTCCTTTTATGTGCAAGCATACTTGGCAATAAAGCTCTTCCCAATTCTGATCAATTTGAATGTATCTGAAAACAAGACATGTAGACATGCAGAATAAACAATGATCTGAAGGAATTTTGCAGCGTTTCCACCGAAATTACTCGGAACATTTGTACCAGGAACTTTTTCCCCCCAGACCTTTTGCTTTCTGTGTTTCCACCGCGGTGTAAAGTACCAGGAAGATTAGGCAAATAGACTGGTGACATAGGTCTGCGCGCGTTTCTCAATACAAAGTACGCTGATTTTGGACATGCATCCTCTGTAGTTCCGGTAATTCAGGTAATTCAGCAAACAGCAGCGTACTTGATAACTTCAGTCAGCAGACCATGGCTACTGCAATTTTCATCTCTGTATATTTACAATAAAACGAAATAGGATATCAAATACCACTGCCTCCTCTCGTTTTCATTTAAACATAATAATAGCAGCAGAAATGTACTTAGTTCAGGGATATGTGTATGTATAGAGCCATTACAATGAAACTAATATTATATAAATTTGCCTTTTTTATTTTCATTTTAACATATATATAAATTGAATACAGACCAAAGATAACCTGTTAGATTTACCCAAAACGAATTATATTTTATGTTTAACCACTAAAGAGACATCAAAGCCAGCAGCACATATCAGAAGGTCTAGCCGAGGTGAGGCTGCTCTCAGCGTATACATGATCACTGAGCTCCTGCTGATCGCGTGGAGCTGACCGTCTCTGAGATCGGCGAAACACATTTTTAAATAGGCGCTGTCTTTATAAATAAACCGCAGATTTGAGTTTTTAACAACTACATTCTCGCCTGAAATACTTTTAAAATTACATTTCATGACACAATAACAGTAATATTTTGAAAATGATCCGAATAAATGGTGGTTGAACTCAACCAATGCTGCGTGAACTCAACCAATCAGAATGTTTAGCGCCCAAGTCCCGCCCCCGAAAGTTCCGGAATTTTGAAAAAGTACTAGCTCGCTTCTGAGGGGCATTTCTTTTACCTGGAACTTTATTTAGTTCCTGGTTCCTGCGGTGGAAACACACCAAGTAACAGGCCAAAGTCCCTAGTTCCTGGGTAAAGTTCCTGCGGTGGAAACGCGGCATTTGTTTCACAATAACAAATGGCTGGCTGTACATTATCCTATTAATTAGGGGCGTCATGCACTCATTATTTTTGAGGGGGCATGAGTTAGGAGTATGTTTACACACACAGCAGCCACAACAGCACTTATGTTTTATTTATTTTTTCCTTTCTATTCAAAACATTTCCAAGTGCATTAACTGATTCTCACCTATATAGAATAGTTGATCTGTACCAAACCTGTCACCCATAAGCAAACACACACCCATACTCACACACATGCAGGAAGTGTAGAAAGAACACATTCACTCACCAATGAGTATCCTGAGAGCTAGATCGAGCGAGGGTCCAGCGAATGTGTCACGGAGACAAACCCCGTGATTCCCTCTGCTGGCCAGCAGAGAGCACCCTCACCTGAATATTGACACACACGCATCCATTCATTCACTTACACTGACGACACTACATTTCCCATAAGCCCCATCCTTGGACTCTGATCACCTGCACAGGTGCCACTCATCAGGACTGTGCATATAAGCTGGACTTCCACAAGAGTTCAAACGCGAAGTCTTGATTTGCTGTGTCTGTCATTTCTGAGTGTTATTACCCGTGTTTGATTTCCTGTTACCGATCCTGCTTGATATCCTCTACGTACCTTTGCTGCGTACCTACCGACCCCTTGCTTGTTACTGGATTTTGATTCTCTGTTCTTCCCACGCTGTTGATATTGCTGGTTCTGACCATTGCCTGTACGACTACGGGTCTTTACAATAAAGCCTGCATTATGGATCCCATGTCGAGTTCTGGTTCATTACAGAAGACTTCGCCAACACGAGATCCAGCGGCTTTTGAAGGTCTTCATAACACCATGGCGTCTCAGGCCAGTCAGATTGCGGCCAATCAGTTCCAGCTGAATCGACTAACATCTATCACGGAAGAACTCGTCAAGGCCGTCCATAATCTCCATACCGCTCCCGCGGCCACACCAACGCCGGAGGCATCCACCATTGCCCACGCCGCAGGGACGTCATCTCAGGCTAATCCCTGTCTTCGCTTTTCCGGATAAATACAACGGTGACGCCAGCAATTGTAAGGGATTTCTATTGCAATGCTCCCTGTTTGTGGAACAACAGCCCACGCTGTATACTATGGATACTGGGAGGATCGCCTTTGTCTGCTCATTATTGACTCAAGGACCCTCAAGGAATTGCAACGATTTCTGGGATTCGGCTCGACCCGGCTCCAAGAACACTGAGGCGGATGCTCTTTCACGTCAGTTCGAGGAGGAGAATATTCCACCTGATACAGAACCCATCCTACCGTTTCATGTAGTGGTTGCTCCCATTCAATGGGATATCATGACCCTGCTCCAACAACACAGGGAGCAAAACGAGAACCCAGTGGCTTGCCCAGCCGACAGAATCTTCGTCCCTGAACATCTTCGTAACCAGGTCATCAGTCAAGTTCACTGCCATCCATCATCCTGTCACCAAGGTATCACCGCCACCATCAATCAACTGGAGAACCGCTTCTGGTGGGAATCACTGCACAAGGACACCGCTAATTACATACAACAATGCATTAACTGTAGTATGAACAAGGCATCCAAGCAATCTCCCGCCGGTCTCCTGCAACCACTACCCATTCCTCAACCACCCTGGTCTCACATTGCTATTGACTTTATTACGGATCTTCCCAGTTCACAGGATTATACTGCCATACTCACCATCATAGACCGATTCTCCAAGGCTTGTAGACTCATTCCATTACCCAAACTACCTACCGCTCTCCAGACGGCAGAACACCTATGCAACTGGGTCTTCCGATTGTATGGCCTACCCGAGGACATTGTGTCAGACCGAGGAACTCAATTCACCTCTCAATTATGGTCAGCCTTCTTCAAAGCCCTGAATGTTAAAGCCTATCTTTCAAGTTGAAGATCCCTGTGAATGAACGTGTAGATAAATAGTGTAGGAATTCGACTTGCATGAAGAAATTAATCATAAATGTGCATTAAAACAGTTTTTTAAAAGAAATTGTGAGTAAAATTACTTCCGTTGTGAAAACGCTCTGATCGGAAGTGACGCAACGGCCGGTAAACATCGTCTCTTCGTAATGGAGTCAGACAGTGAAGAGGTTGCAGTAGGGATAAATGTCAACTCTTACGATGGGCCATTGCCGTATAATTACGAGCCGCCTAGGCGAGAGAGGGGTCAGGCAGAGTTAAGGGGAAGGGTAAATGGACATAGGAGAGAGATAGAGTTGTGGTGTGAGGAGAATCGGTTGAGAATTGGGCAGGTGTCTTGGTGAGTGACCACAGGCTAAAGCCAATTGTGGCTAACGTCTCCATGTTTAACACATTGCAGTATTTTTAATAAATCATATTTAGCAATATTGCTGTCGACTTTGTTGTTTTTCAAGCATCCATGTAGATTGTCACCATTTATGCCAGCAACATGTGTCTTAAAATAATTAATTTAGATCCCAGATTTTAAATGAATGTTGTAGGATGTAGGCTATAGCTTACATATGTGACGGTCAGCTAGTCTGGATAGGGATATAAATTCTGTGCATTTCTATTCAACACATTTTAATGTGAAATTTTGTAGAAATTGCTAACTGATTTTTAATCAGTAACTGCTTTTAGACCTAGGTGTCCGCATGTTCTGCTTCTGCAGATGTCAAGCGTTTGGGCCGTATATCTAAACAACATAACCGGACAGCTGGAATTCCGAACTTAGTCGGCTGTTACACTACTCACCTTAGTATTTCCGACGGACATTATGTAAATGAGCTCACATGTACTGTGGAGTACGTGTATGAAAGCGGTTAGTCTTCCGGCTAGGACGGGAATATGCTGTTCATGTAAATACAGTCATTGTAACAAGGATCTTTTATTGTCATGTGAAGGGATACTGGTTGTAAGGCATGCAGATAAATGCATCTAATTGACAGCCTATACTGTACAGGGGGTGTGTCTTTTTACAGTGCATATTTACCCAAGTTTTAGGAAGTAAGTAGTCTACATGTCGTTTCTTACAAGGTCTTACACCAACCATTAGAGCTACAAGGAGGGAAGGAGAGTGAGTTTATCTTAGCACATTTGTTTAACAGGTGCTTGTGTGGTAGATGTGAGGCTATGCCATCAGCAGTGGAGAGTGTGTGCTGTAGGGAGGTCGACGCCTATTGGTCCCTTGTCCAAAACCTAGATCCCCCAGAAGACATTACCTGCCTCACACTCCATCCAGGGTTTGAAGCATCCTGTCTGAATCCTTTTGTGCTGCAGATAGCATACATGAACTTCAGACAGGAGCATGGCCCTCTTCAAGCCAGCAGACCAGAGTAGGTTTTGAGCAAAAATTATTTCACACTGCAATTCAAAGAAACAGCTTTTCTACACCAAAATAGTAAATCCTGTTAAGCAGGTTTTTAAACTCAGTGGTTTCCATATACTTCCTATAAAAACAACTTTGGTGTTGTGTAGTACAGTAGAATATCAGCCAACAGGACATGCAATATTTACCATTGGAATTGTTTACTATGAAAACATGGTATGATCAAAATGTAATTATGTCCCAATCTACACCACAGGCAGTTCCGATACACAGCATACAGGCAGGTTGTCCGCTGGGCGTACGGAATAATAGGCAGGAACATTAGGAAAGCCATACCTTCATGTGTTGTGTCAGCAATAAGGAGGCAGTTTGCAGAGGAGGGACAAACATACAAAGGTTTCCAGTGGCCCCGCTTGGAAGACGATTAATAAATACATAGTGAAACAAACTGTACTGGTACAATTGATCTTTTATTACATGTTAAAACGTGAGTGTCGTGCGAGATGGAGGCTGACTGCCTCATCCTTGGCAACCTTCTGGACGGAAGAGGTGAGGGGGGGCGGTGCAGCAGAGGACAAGACGGCACTGCTTTCTTGTAGGGCCTGTGGTGACTTGCAGTATTCCTCTACCAGAGAGACCATAAGATTTGTTGCGTATCCTTGAGGAGAGAAATGTTTAGAAAACATTTAGTAACATGGATGACTCGCATAAAGATAGATTCACACAAAAAAGATATTGAAAAACTAAGTGAAACTACTAACCGTAAGATGGTTTCTCCTTGATGGGGTGGACTACCCAGCCACCTTTCCGAAACCGTGGGTAGCGAACAGCGTAGCGTACCTCACCCTCACTAGTACGCGCTACATCTCTGTTGCCATTACTATTGAAATGTAGGGCTGCCAAGAGAAGTCTGTACGAGATAAGTAGATAGAACATTAGGTCTCCAAAGCTAACCCAATGCAGTGAAATGCAACAGAAATATGACATTAATGTTTTCAGTTCAAATGGGTATAAGACAATGACTCATCTTTGCAATTATTATTTTGCAAACAATATGTAATGCTGTTATCAATCTATAACATTTTGGTCTGCTATACAAGACTGCATTAGTTTTTAGCCATATTCATTCTGTCATAATTTCCTGAAATTGAAAAAAAAAAAAAAAAAACTAATTTTATTAGTATCGATACTTTTAAGTGATAACACTACCTGCTGTACATCCCAAGAAAAGAAAAGCCAGTGTGTTTGGGAGCAAAGTGCAGAATAAGGGAATGGTAGGCCTCCAGGGAGAATGTCTGATGCTGAGGTGACAATTGTCGAATATCCTTTACCAGTGCTTTCCTGGCAGCTACACTCTCCAGTTTAGTGGCTGCTGGTGATCCTGAATAAAACGTATTCTGTCATATAATCTCTCGCATTTCATAACACAAGTAATTATTAGTACACATGGGGTTACGTATTGATAAAACCAAACTAAAATTTACAAGCACTGAAAAAAGTTTAGCCTCAAAACATTTGACATCTTTTAAGGCTATTATGTTGTACCTGGTTCCAGCCACTCCTTGTTTCTTGCCTCTCCTTCCAACGGTGGATGTGCGCAGCTGGTAAATGCAGGAGTGCTGTGTTTATGTATGTCCTGTACATGATTTATCATACTCTGCCATTTTGCCTGCATCTCATCTGGATCTCCTGTAGGGGTGGAAGCTGCGGTCCAATAGAGATGGTTGATAATGGCAGGCCTCCACAGCTTCAGATCCTCACAGTCCCTCTCTTTTGCAGCAGCGTCCAGTGCTTTCTGTACACCTGTTCCAGAGCAGACAAACAGAGCAGAGCAAATTAATTATTAGGAAAGTGAATTTAACTACAAAAACAAGTCTGTTATATAGAACTACCAGCATCACAATACATACTTTTCCCAATATGCCAGACGTCAAAGAAATGCTTTGTTCCTTCTGAACACATTTTCTCACGTACCCACTTGGCCACCTAAAACACAAATTGATTTTATATAATTGATTTTGAGTGATACTGTGCCTGTCAATGCTGTTCAGCTTTAGATCTCTCCTAGCATCATTACCTGCCGATTTCTGTCTGTTATCAGAGCAGACACTTGCATGTCTTGGTCCATCAGGAACTGCATACTCCGCTTTAGACCCTCTAGCTCACACCAAGAGCTGCTTGGGACTTCTGAGCTCTGTAAAACCAACTGATTATTACTGAACAGTAACTGTAATATCAGTAACTAAATCAGACACAAGATTTCTGTGTGACATCAACTTACTTGGACAAGCTGAACATCCAAAACTTTGTTAATTCGATCCTCAATCAAGGAGTAGCTACCATACTTGGCACAGTGTCCAGGAGAATCTGATCTAAGAACGTCAAAAACAGTTACATTTATAGGTTAATGCAAAAACACATTGACCTGTTCTACATCAGTGACGTGAGCTGGACCATTCTACCTGCAGTCACCAGACAGGATCAATCCACCCCCAGTCTCCTTCAACTCCCTGATGATCCCACTCTGCTCATTCCTCCAGGCCTGCACGATGGTAGGGATAGTGTAATAGCGCTGATGGCGGAAAAAACTGCCGGGACTTATGCACTGCAGTCCAAACAGCTTCAGCATCCTGATTGTCTGAGTAGCCATGCAACCTGAGAAGTGGATGGCACCGCTGAGTAAAAGGTTGCAGGCAGGCATGTTTCGATGCACCTTCTCTTGGTTTTGCCAGTAACGCTCATAGCCACAAGTTCCGCAGGCCTGAAAGATGATAGAAGATTCAATACTCAAGCAGCTTTAAGATGAGCCAGTAAAAAACCTGTATAGTTAAGACACAAATAATGAATATACATACTGTACATTCACAGACTATAATTCAGCTCCTCATAGACAGTTGACAATTAAGACATTACCTGCTTGACTTTTATGAAAGTTCCTTCCGGGTGCATTATGCGTCCCTGGGTTTCCCCACAGCATGCAGGGCAAACTGTGAACAAGGACAGCAACTGCCTCTGGCAAACAATGAACTTGTCAACAGCACTGAAAACAAGAAAAGGAAAACACTCATTAATTCTGACTACGACATCAGAAACAGTTTCCATTAATAAAAAGGTTTTTACTTTGGGTCACATTCCAGCTCTTCTGGTTCCTCCTCAGAGGACTCTCTCAACATCTCCTCCCCTGGACTCCATGACATATCACCAGAATGGTTGACAATATCAGAAAATGACCATTCATCATCACTTTGTTCAGGACTGGCCAGTGGAGTTGATCTGCGATGCTCAAACCTTTCGGTTTGAGTCCCCACATCCACCATCTGAGGCTTTACCTGAACACCTTAGATGAAAGAGATTCATCTTAATAATTGTTCACCAATTGCACATTCATTGGTAACAACACATGCACTATCTAATGCAACCCAGTAAAAATGTATTTTTCTAACATTATGAAGTTCTTAATTTTTAATGTTTACTGTCTGAAAAGTGGAAATGAAAAAATAGTAACCATGGAGATCATGAAATTTTTTGACATAATCCTTATTTGTGATTGTTTATGGCATGTATGTTGAATGCTAGATATATAAGCTAACTACCTAATGAACGATGTAAACATCTTATGTTGCACTGTGATCCACGATGGACCAGTTCTGGCTCAGGGTCCATTGTAGAGATGTCTCCATCTCCATCAGGATCTGAAGTGGCAGTTGCACCCGCCCCGTCTTTGCTGGCAGCACTCTCTCCCATAATCTGAAAACAGACCGAGATCACAACTTTGAACTCTAAAAAATGTAGTCCTTTCATGAAAATCCCCCATTCATGCATTATTTAAAAGACTGTTAATCTTTTCAAAATCTTTTTAAAGTACGTTAGTCCCGAGCTGCATTCCCTTGCATGTGCCTTGTTGATACCAGCTTCGATTAGTCAAAGAAAACCAAGGCAAATCCGATTTAACTAAGAAAACTAATATTGTAAAGAATTACTTGGATGCGTTTTGGAGACGGTGAAAAGTGCGCGCTCTTTCTTTCAGTCAAACATGCGCCCTGTCACAAGGGCAGCGTTTCATCTACATTACTCACCGATCAAATAAGACTTTGGCGGGACAAAAAAATCAATTTGGTGGGCGCTAAAACAAGTTAAATGCAGGAAAATTCATGCGTAAATTTAACCGAGTAGTAATATGAGAATGCGACCACATAAAATTGTAATTAAAAAAAATTAAATTTTCTGGAACCCTGTCTTAATAGCTCAATAAAATAAGTGGCAGGAGGCTCATGTGCAGCCTCACGGGGTGTAACAAGAGTAAGCTGACGGCAGCTAGGCGGGCTTTCGTGCCATGCCAAAACTAATCCATTATAACGTCAAGAAAAATACATTTGCAGAGATTACATGCAGAGCTACATTTCGATGCAACAATTTGTATATGGTATTATAAGACTTACTGTGCAAAGCTCCCGTTTTCGACGCGCAGATTCTCTGCTAGTGCTAACATTAACGTTAGACTCTTCACTCCCGCCAGATTTTGCAGGTGGACTTGCATGCACCGATGGCACAGCTCCATTTGCCAGCCTAACCCACTCTTTTCGTCGAAATCCCATGCGAAATTCCATAAGATCTCCTTGGTTGTAGCTGTCCGGTGTGAAGTGTTTTTCACATACCACCGTGTGTCTAGTCAACGGGGAGGCAGCGAAATTGCTTCTCTTTGCCTGGACGAAACGTGTCCAAGCATGGAAATCTTTGTGTTTCTTGTTTGGAAATCGGTGGACCCGATGGCCAGACAAGTTGGAGTTGTTGCATCCAAAACAAACACAAGAATTCACCATTGTGACAATTCAAACCTACTATAACTATAATAACGATAACGACAATCTCTATTTTCTGTTTCCACCTCTCAGACTACGTAAACCCACACTGAGAACCAGGGCTGCAGCGCCTATGTTTGCCTGTCGTTACGTCATATGACGCGTTCTCTGGGAAAATGCGGTTTTTTGGCGCGTAGCTTAGAATAGGCACTTTTTTTCCTTAATTTCTGCCCGTGGGTGTTGTAAAACATATGTATTCTTATGTACGTATTTTTAAATTTACATTTTCATACAATATTCTGTATAAATTAAGTTATAAAATTATATTGAAAGATGGCCTTTAATGTCAGCCTCACCTCTGGGTGTCATCCCCAAACAAACGGACAGGTAGAGAGACTCAATCAAGAGCTGAACCGCTTCCTCAGAGCTTATTGCAACCAGAATCAGGATGATTGGGCTCGATACTTACTCTGGGCAGAATACGCACAGAACTCCCTTATTAAACCATCTACCGGTCTGACTCCCTTTAAATGTGTACTGGGGTTCCAACCACCGATGTTCCCATGGTCAGGGGATCCAACGGACGTACCAGCTGTAAACGATTGGATGGCATGCAGTGAGGAGGTGTGGAATAGGGCCCATGTTCACCTGCAACACGCTGTTAGGAGACAGAAGGAGCAAGCGGACCGCAGAAGGCGCCCAGGTCACAACTACCAGCCAGGTCAATGGGTGTGGCTATCAACACGGGATCTCCATCTCCGGCTTCCTTGCCGAAAACTGAGTCCAAGGTACGTGGTTCCATTCCAAATCACTAGACAAATAACTCCAGTTTCCTTCCGGTTGGCACTTCCTAACACATATCGTATTTCTCCTATCTTTCATGTTTCCCTGCTCAAGCCCGCTGCTGGTCCCAGAGACGAGGGAGAGGGGAGGTCCCGTGCACAGGCGCCTCAACCCATCATCATAGAGGGTGAGGAGGCTTACCAAGTCCAGGAATTACTCGATTCCAGACGTCGGGAAAGAATTCTACAATATCTGGTCGACTGGGAGGGGTACAGTCCAGAGGAATGCTCTTGGGTAAACTCTGAGGATATTCTAGACCCCAATCTTATCGATGAGTTTCATCGCTCACACCCTGAAAAACCGGCCCCTCGACCCCGTGGTAGACCCCGACGTCGTGTGCCTCCTCGCGCCAGGAGTCGCTCGCAGTTGGGGGCTCTGTCACGGAGACGAACCCCGTGATTCCCTCTGTTGGCCAGCAGAGAGCACCCTCACCTGAATATTGACACACACACATCCATTCATCCACTTACACTGACGACACTACATTTCCCATAAGCCCCGTCCTTGGACTCTGATCACCTGCACAGGTGCCACTCATTAGGACTGTGCATATAAGCTGGACTTCCACAAGAGTTCAAACACGAAGTCTTGATTTGCTGTGTCTGTCATTTTTGAGCGTTATTACCCGTGTTTGATTTCCTGTTACCGATCCTGCTTGATATCCTCTACGTACCTTTGCTGCCTACCTACCGACCCCTTGCTTGTTACTGGATTTTGATTCACTGTTCTTCCCACGCTGTTGATATTGCTGGTTCTGACCATTGCCTGTATGACTACGAGTCTTTACAATAAAGCCTGCATTATGGATCCCATGTCAAGTTCTGGTTCATTACAGAATGGAACAGTTATAGTATAAAATGTGTAATTCCTCAGAGTAAAGTTTAATGCATGTTCATGCACCCTTGGTTTATAATGCAGTAGGTCCTCAGCTGTTATAATCCCTCCTGTATAACCACAAACAAACTGATCAGACTGAATTAATCACATTTGTCATTATTACGTCAGCAGACCATCAAGCATGAACAGAGCGAAATGATATCAGGAAATTACCTATCGCCTGGATGTCCTTCACTATTTTCTGACTCAGTGATCCATTGTAGAAAACATCTGGCCCTTCATTTGCTATTTGAAACTGATTACAAGTTATGTGCGTACTCCACCCATAAGAGCTGCTGGCTCCAAGAGGAGGGGTTCTGAGAAACCAAACATCGCAACACTCATTCTAGATCTTGGTTGGCCCTCTCCGTCTGACCATTACTCTGAGGATGAAATCCAGAGGAAAGACTAACAGTTGCCCCCAGTAATTTACAAATTTCTCTATAAAATTTGAAAACAAACTGAGGCCACCTGTCACAAACAAAATCCATCGGGAGGCCATGTAAGCGATAAACGTGATCTATGACAGCAACCGCTGTTTCTCTGGCAGAAGGTAATTTAGGCAGAGGAATGAAATGAGTTGCCTTTGAGAACCAGTCCACCACGGTCAAAGCCACCGTGTTACCCTGTGAATGAGGGAGACCAGACACGAAATCTAGCGAAATGTGGGACCAGGGTCTCGAAGGAACTAACAGCGGCTGAAGGAATCCAGCAGGGGGTCGATTGGAAGACTTTGAAACAGCACAGACAGAGCAAGCCAAAACAAAAAGACGAATGTCACGAGCCATGGTTGGCCACCAAAACCACTGTTTAACGAGAAACATGGTACGAATAACCCCAGGATGACATGCTACCTTGGAATAATGACCCCATCAGATGACTTCGGACCTTAAAGCCTCTGGCACAAACAACCGACCCGGTGGGCATCCGGGCAGGGGTGTTACCCCTTGCGAGGTTATGCGAACCATCGACACGATGTCCCACGTGACTGCAGAAATAAAGACTTTCTGCTGTACAATGGGTTCGGAAAAAGATGGGCAATCAGAAACATCAAAAATACGGGATAACGCATCTGGTTTGATGTTATTAGAACCTGGACGATAAGAAATAGAAAAATCAAAACGACCGAAAAAAAGAGCCCACCGAGCCTGTCTAGAGTTTAATCTTTTGGCGGACTTGATGTATTCAAGATTTTTGTGATTGGTCCAAACAATGAAAGGAACCCCCGAACCTTCCAACCAATGACGCCACTCTTCCAAAGTGAGCTTGACTGCCAACAGCTCTGTTACCAATGTCAAAATTACACTCGGCGGGTGACAACTGGTGAGAAAAATATGCGCTAGGATGCACCTTACTGTCCGTGAGGAAACGCTGGGATAGAACCGCGCCAACCCCACCTCTGACGCGTCAACCTCCACCACAAACTGCCGGGAAAGATCAGGGGCAATGAGAATGGGAGCTGGAACGAAGCAGCTCTTTAGTTTGTTGAATGCAGCTTCCGCTGCACTAGACCACCTGAAGGCAGTCTTGATGGAGGTTAAGGCAGTCAAAGGGCTGGCTGAAATTGCGAATAAACCGCCGTTAGAAATTGGCAAAGCCCAGAAACTTCTGCAGGGCCTTACGAGACTCCGCCAATTTACCACAGCCTGAATCTTGTCGGAATCCATGCGCACCCCCTCGGCCGAGACGATGTATCCCAAAAAAGGAACAGACTGTGCATGGAAAACACATTCCTCCGTCTTTACAAAAAGCCCATTCTCTAACAGCCTCTGAAGCACTCGCCTGACGTGTTGAACATGTTCCTGGAGAGAATGAGAAAATATCAGTATGTCATCCAGGTAGACATAAATGAACTGATCTACCATATCTCTCAACACATCGTTGACGAGTGCTTGGAATACCGCGGGGGTGTTACAAAGGCCAAAAGGAAGAACAAGATATTCAAAGTGCCCCCTTGGGGTATTAAAAGCAGTCTTCCATTCATCCCCCTCTCTTATGTGAACCAAATTATAAGCGTTACGGATTTCGTAACATTTCGTGAAAAATGACGCCCCCTGCAGACGCTCGAAAGCTGACGACATCAATGGCAATGGATAAGTATTCTTCACCATGATATCATTCATCCCTCTATAATCAATACTGGGATGAAGAGAGACGTCTTTCTTTTTCTTTTTTTCATAGATGATGAGTTTGACTGAGACTGTGAAATGTGTGACGGAGGGTAAAGACTGACCATTTAATGCCACTGCAGAGATGGGCTGAGAGAGTTTCACCATAGGTATCTTAAGTCTTTTCGCAACATTAATGTCTAGAAAATTACCCTCCGCCCCTGAATCCATGGAGAGTCAGCAACAGAAAGAGAGGATTTAAGAGTTGCTCCACCCGTCAGTAACCTCTTTCCTACTGGCGGGCACCGGCTTTTACTGGACACTGCAGAACGATGTGACCGACGGCTCCACAGTATAAGCACAAACCTCTCTCTCAGCGTCTCTGCTTCTCCTGCTGTGAAAGGCGAGACCTGTCCATCTGCTTGGGTTCGGGATCTGGAAAAGAGATCTCACTCTCGCCAGTGACTTATGATAGGCTGCTCTGATGAGTGACGTCAAGGATTCTCCGTAGTGTCTTCTGTTGAACACGCCTCCTTACTCTGGCATCCACCCGAATAGCCAGCTCAATGAGCTTATCCACCCCCGCGGGTAAATCCAAGGAATACATTTCGTCCTTGATGGTGTCCGAAAGTCTGTGAAGAAACCAGTCCAACTGTGCCTCAGAATTCCAGCCGCACTCTGCGGCTAAAGTGCGAAATTCGATAGAATAATCGGCTACGGTGCGATCCCCTTGTCGCAGCTCCGCGAGAAGTCTAGCTGCCTCTCTGCCATAAGCAGCGCGATCAAATACCTTTTTCAGCTCCTGCGGAACGCTTAGCACGGAAGTCTCTGTTCCCACACGGTGGTTCCCCAGCTTGCTCCTCATCCAGTGAGCAGAGTTATAATAAACGCTACCTTAGATTCCCCGGTGGGAAACGATGACGGTTGAAGGCAAGGCAAGGCAAGTTTATTTATATAGCACATTTCATACACAATGGTAATTCAAAGTGCTTTACATAAAAGAAAGTAAAATAATAATGAACAAGAATAAAACAAGCAATTTTAAAATGATTAAAAATGTACTTATTTAAAATGAATTTAAAACAGTTAGAAAATGATTTTACATAAAATAAAATAAAAATAAAACAGTGAAAATATGTATTGCAATCAGTTCGGACATTGCACAGTGCTCATTCAATAAATGCACAGCTACACAGATGAGTTTTAAGTCTAGATTTAAATGTGACTAGTGTTTTAGCACATCTGAAGAGAAATATAGAGGGAGCATTTAGCCACAAATGAGTGACACAACTGGGGATCCCCGGAATTAAAGGCTGGTGGTGGTAGACGAGGCTCAGGGAGAAAATGCTTTGATCCAAGGCGGCTGATGGATTGCCGAGCTCGCTGGATCCATTCTGGTTGGTTCGTTCTGTCACAATGATTGAGTCACAAGGACAGCCTTTTCCATGGCTCCTCCGGGAGCATTTATTTCTTTTGTTTTTGTTTATTTTCCTTACTAAGTTTATTCAACTATTCGCCTCTCCACACAAGGAAGACGAATTCTGAAACATTGCTTTGTTGGACCTTTCAAATATCGCGCGATTCCGCAGCAACCCCCGGAATCTACAAAGACCCTGCTCACGCTGCTCCAGCACACAAAGAGACACAGAGACACTTGCAAGTATCATTCTCTATGGAGATTTAAATGCTGCTTAAAGTTTGTCTATGATTTGATTTGTTGTTGTCTTTCAAGGGTTACTGTCTGTGAGTTTGCATAACTGAGCGCGTGATTCTGTGATCACGCCTATTCTCTCATTCTCTCTCCCTCTTTCTCTCTCTCTCTCTCCCTCTCCCTCATTTGGATTCCGTTACGTCTTGTACAAAGTTTACTGTCTATATTGTCGTACGCGTATTTACTCTGTATAAATCGTAGTTTGATGTATCATTAGTTCAATTATTAAATTCCATATACTCCAGATTGTCTGTCTAAGTTGCTCATGTTACAAAGTCAATGAAATGTCGATCTTAGCTACAAAGCTTATTTGTTACTTTTTTAAGTAATCTAAATTTTATAAGGGCAGGAGAATGGTTTCATGGCCAGAAACAATTTGTCCTGGAATTATAAGAAGTGATAGCGTTACTGAGAGTTAATAAGTTAATCTTACGGCCGTTTGCTGGACGAACCACGTTTGATTTACATTAATTTCTAGTAAAAGATATCACAATAATTGATATGAATAATAGAATATTGAAATATGAATGAGTGAATTACAGTGCCTTGTGATGAGTTATTAATATATACAATTGACCTATTTTTCATCTTCAATAATTTAAATGCAACTGTAATATGATATTTAGATATTACTCATATTCCTGATTAATTGTTCAAATTCCCTAATATCATTTGAGTTAATTATTATGTACAACCCAGTGCGGCTACAACAGTCCGCAGATTGTGATAGCGTCAGAGCAAGTTGCCATGGAGACAGCCTTGATCAGGTCCCAGAGAGAGTCAACAATCAGCAGGTGTCTGTAGAGGAGGAGGGAGGAACACAAGAGCGTCTCACTGCAGTGCTCACCCGGGGGAATTGTTGTTTCCAACAGTGGCCTTGGCCGAGGCCAGTGCTGGTAGAGGGGAGCTGAAAGAAGATAAGATTCCAATTGTTTGGTCGAATAGCCGCGTTCCTATTTTATGTTCACTCTCTTTGTCCATTCTGGTCTCCAAATTCTCCAATTTCCTTTCCAAAGCCGTGAGCTTCTTCGTGATGTTATCCATATTAGAGCTGTAATTGGGCCATAAAGGTTAGGCCCGACAGGACCCGAGCCCGACAAGTACATTTTGATTGACAGCTTTTTAAAAGCTCGAACCTCGTTTACAGCCCGACATTATTCAAATGTGCGCATGCACACAGCGCTTTTGCCTTTTGTCAATAATGAGTCATTTATACATGTTTTAACATAATTTATTCATAACTATTGTAGACTAGACCACTTTGAAGTTAGAATAAAGAAATAAAATAAGTCCTCTGTAACATCTTAACATCTCTGCACTCTAAATTGACACAGGCTCATTTACCCTATAAATAGACCAATGAATAAATATAAATATATAACGAATAACAAAGTGCATCTGAATCCATAACTCACTTATGTCATACATAATACTTCAGATGAACTAGGATTTACACAAGCTCCAGTCTGGATCCAGAACACCTGAGAAGAGATGATGCTGACCCCTCAGAGGACCCCAGATGAAGCTAATCCTGAATCAACAAACAAAACTAACAAATATTGCTACAAGTGTGTGTAACAAGGAGTCGGAGGCGCTCGGATCCATATGCAGCATTTATTCAACAGAATGGTAATACAGGCAGAGATCAGCAATGGCGTCAGGTGTGTCAGGGATAACCAGAATCGTAACCAGAAGCAAGCACAGATCGGGACAGGCAGCGGAGGATCAGAGTCGGAATACACAGTCCAAAGGTAAAAACACAGGAATAACAAACACAGGGAAAAACGCTCGGAAATGTCAGACTGGCTAAACAAGACTTCGCAGTGAGTGAGAGTGAGTGTGCTGCTTTAATGTGTGTGTGTAAATGAGGTGCAGGTGTGGCAAGGAAATTGGCTGATGAATGAGGTGCAGGTGTGGCAGGATGATTGTGATGCAGTGACTCATGGGTAATGTACTTCGGGTGTGGTGCAACAGTATGAGAGGTGCTAGTGTCCAAGTGACATCTGGTGGTTGATGGGTGGAATGGTCCTGAGTGGAGTGCCCTCTACTGAAGCTCATGGGCACTCCATCTAATGATCATGACATAGCCCACCCCCAAAGGAGCGGCTTCCAGACGCTCAAAACAATCTAGGAGGGCGGTGGAGCGGAGGCGATACAGGGGGAGGGATGGAGGGCCAGGTCCATGAGGAAGTGCAGTGGTCGGGGACTGGGGCAGAGCAGGCGGAACTGGAGCCCTTCCTGGGCCTAACTCAGGAAAACAGGAGCCCCTCCTGGGCCTGTCATAGGGGCCCACCATGGGCTTAACTCAGGAATGGGAGCCCGCCATGGGCCTAACTCGGGAACAAGGGTCCACCAAGGCAGAGCAGGTGGCGTGGCAGCCCACCAGAGTGGAGCAGGTGGAGCTGGAGCCCACCAGGATGGAGTAGAGGACCACCACAGCCGAGAAGATGGGACAGAAGCCCACCAGGGCGGAGCAGAGGACCACCACAGCTGAGAAGACAGGACAGAAGCCCACCAGGGTGGTGCAGAGGACCACCACAGCCGAGCAGACGGGACAGAAGCCCACCAGGGCGGAGCAGAGGACCACCACAGCAGATCAGACGGGACAGAAGCCCACCAGGGCGGAGCAGAGGACCACCACAGCCGAGCAGACGGGTCAGAAGCCCACCAGGGCAGAGCAGAGGACCACCACAGTGGAGTCGATGGCACAGGAGAGCAAGTCTGCTCAGGTGGGACTGAGACAGAGAACATTAACAGGTTAATAGCGGCCTCCGTGGCCGTGATGAGATGGTAGCTGGCCTCCATGCCCATTACAGGGAAGGCGGTGAGTTCATGGAGGAACTCCGTGGTTATGACAGGACAGACAGAGAGTTGGTGGATGGTCTCCGTAGCCCTGACCGGAATGAATGAGAGCTCATTGACGGCCTCCCTGGCCGTGACAGGATAGGACGAGAGCTTTGAGATGTGACGAGGCTCTGGGAGTTCGGCTGAGATGTGACGAGGCTCTGGTAGATCTGTGGTGATTTGATTGGGTTCATGAAGATCAACTGTGACTTGACTGTGCTCATGAAGATCAACTGTGACTTGACTGTGCTCATGAAGATCGTTGGTGACTTTACTGTGCTCATGAAGATCAACTGTGACTTGACTGTGCTCATGAAGATCGTTGGTGACTTGACTTTGCTCATGAAGATCGTTGGTGACTTGACTTGGTTCCTGAGGATCAACTGTGCCTTGACTTAGTTCATGGAGGTTAATGGTGACTTGACTTTGCTCATGAAGATCATCGATGACTTGACTTTGCTCATGAAGACCGTTGGTGACTAGACTTGGTTCCTGAGGATCGACTGTGCATCGACTTGGTTCCTGAAGAACGACTGTGATTTGACTCGGTCCTTGAAGATCACCGGTGACTTGACTCTGTCCTTGAAGATCACCCGTGACTTGACTCTGTCCTTGAAGATCCCTGGTGACTTGACTCTGTCCTTGAAGATCCCTGGTGATTTGACTCGGTCCTTGAAGATCACCGGTGACCTGACTCTGTCCTTGAAGATCACCGGTGACCAGACTCTGTCCTTGAAGATCACCGGTGACTAGTCCTGACTCCGGAAGGTCAACGGTGACTAGCCCTGACTCTGGAGAGTTCACTGGAACCTGACTCGACTCTGGAGAGTTCACTGGAACCTGACTCGACTCTGGAAATTCAACGGTCACCTGACTCGACTCTGGAAGGCCAACAGGAACTAACCCTTACTCTGGAAGGTCGACAGTGACTAACCCTGACACTGGATGGTCTGCGAAGACTTGACCTGACTCTGGATGGTCAACGGTGACCTGATCAACGGTGACCTGACTAGACTCTGGGAAATCAACAGGGACCTGACTTGACTCATAAAGTTTAACTGTGGTTTCACTTGACTCTTGGGTGTTAATGGTGACCTGACCTTGTTCTGGACGGTCAGTGGAGACTTGACCTGACTCCGGAAAGTCGACAGGGACCTGACTTGACTCTGGAAATTCAACTGAGGTTGCCATCTTGTGCAGCGGCGCTGGGCTGGCGGCCATCTTGTGCAGCGGCGCTGGGCTGGCGGTCATCTTGTGCAGCGGTTTTGGGGCTTTAAAGTCCTCTGCCTCTCCCACAGTGAAAGGAGAACCACATAACAAGAGTGCAAAGTCCATTATGTCCCTTAAGCTGCAATTAAACTCCCCTCTAGGTAATCATGATTTTACTGGTTCATTGAGTCCAAAACGGAATAAATCCTTAAACAAGACTTCATCATCTAGAGGAACTCGATAAACCAATTCACAGAACTGTTGAACATAGTCCTCAATAGATCGATCTCCTTGCTTAAGATCTAACAGCAGGTCAACTGGATCTGTGGTTAGGCTGGATTGGTGATATGCTGACATTGAAACAGGAACCGATACCTCAGTGACAAGGGGATACCGGGCTGCTGGATCCTGGTATGGCAAAGTCTTCTGTAACAAGGAGTCAGAGGCGTTCGGATCCATATGCAGCATTTATTCAACAGAATGGTAATATAGGCAGAGATCAGCAATGGCGTCAGGTGTGTCAGGGATAACTAGAATCATAACCAGAAACAAGCACAGATCAGGACAGGCAGCGGAGGATCAGAGTCGGAATACACAGTCCAAAGGTCAAAACACAGGAATAACAAACACAGGGAAAAACGCTCGGAAATGTCAGACTGGCTAAACGAGACTTCGCAGTGAGTGAGAGTGAGTGTGCTGCTTTAATGTGTGTGTGTAAATGAGGTGCAGGTGTGGCAAGGAAATTGGCTGATGAATGAGGTGCAGGTGTGGCAGGGTGATTGTGATGCAGTGACTCATGGGTAATGTAGTTCGGATGTGGTGCAACAGTATGAGAGGTGCTAGTGTCCAAGTGACATCTGGTGGTTGATGGGTGGAATGGTCCTGAGTGGAGTGCCCTCTACTGAAGCTCATGAGCACTCTATCTAATGATCGTGACAGTGTGACTGCATCATATAATAATTGCTGTTAAAAATGTTCATCTGGTTGACTACTTGTATTAATTTTTCTGAAAATCACTGTCAAATGCACATAAACTGATCACCACTTATAAGCTACTACTAAATATTGTAGAAATGTAATTTTCTGTAAAGTTGATTTGCAATGATTTGTATCGTAAAAAGTGTTATACTAATAAACTTGGATTGAATTGAATTTTTTTTCTGCAGGTGAACATCAGAGCAAAAGCAATCGAGCTGAAGGGCACAATGTCCTTTATAATGACAGATTTATTTTAAAAAGTACATCCATCTTTACTAATCAAACTGGAATCATCGAGCACACCTTGTGGGAACTGCAACATTCAATTCAATTCAAGTTTATTTGTATAGCGCTTTTTACAATACAAATCGTTACAAATCAACTTTACAGAAAATTATGTTTCTACAATATTTAGTAGTAGCTAGTAATTTGTGCACGTTTGACAGGATTTTAGAAAAAAATAATAATAATAATACGTAGTCAGCTAGACGATGAACTATCAATATTATTAATTAATAGTTAGGCCGATGACACACTGGCTGCGTTGCGTCTCTGCTGCGTGCCAGAAGCGTCCCAGAAGCGTGGCGGATTTTGTGTCTTTACACACCAGAAGCGTGCCTGGCGCGTTGCTGGCGCGCTGCTGCTGTAGAGGGAGACAGTTGACAGACCAGGCTCTTGTCTTCATGACAACAATATCAACTTTTTTTTTTTACACACCTACACCTACGCCTACTGATAAGGACACCGTCAAAAGTATTGACGGCTAATTAGACTATGTTTGACAGGTGCAATATTTGAAAATCGATAATTGTTTATTTATTTTTTTAATTACATTTATATCTGAATTTATGTCAACCTATAGACTTTCAAATATCAAAATATCATGAATTCATATGTATTTGTGTACAAAATGACATAAAAACACATTTTCCTATTATATTTTGCCAGGAAACGCTTCCAACACGCGCGCGTGTCGCAGTAAAAATAGGCGTCGGTTTTTTACACACCAACGCCTACTGATAAAGGACACCGTCAAAAGTATTGACGGCTAAATAGACTATGTTTGACAGGTGCAATATTTGAAAATCGATATTTATTTATTTATTTTTTAATTACATTTATATCTGAATTTATGTCAACCTATAGACTTTCAAATATCAAAATATCATGAATTCATATGTATTTGTGTACAAAATGACATAAAAACACATTTTGCTATTATATTTTGCCTGGAAACGCTTCCAACACGTGCGCGTGTCGCGGTAAAAATAGGCGTCGGTTCTATTTCTAGCATGCACGCGTTTTCAGGCAGTCTGCAAGCTCTAACCTGTTAACATGGGAGCCGAATTAAAAACCGACACGCCACACGGCTGAGACGCTTGCGCCACGCATCCAGTGTGTCGCCGGCCTTATTATATGATGCAGTCACACATGTAGCAATATTTGTTAGTTCTGTTTGTTGATTCAAGGTTAGCATCATCTGGGGTCCTCTGAGGGTCAGCATCATCTCTTCTCAGGTGTTCTGGATCCAGACTGGAGCTTATGTAAACCCTAGTTACCACTGGATGTAAATCCCGTGGCAAAACATAGAAACAAAATTGAGACATCATTAGCATAGCTGCTGATCCAACAAAGTAAAATTAGTTTAACCCAAGCTAATGAATAAAAATGCACATTTGATCAGATGCTACTACACTCACAATTTAAAAGATACATTATTCGTATGCTTGGCGAAAGAGATGTGTTTTTAATCTAGATTTAAACAGAGAGAGTGTGTCTGAACCCCGAACATTTAGTTTGGGAGCCAAATGTGAGAAAGCTCTACCTCCTTTGGTGGACTTTGCTATCCTAGGAACTACCAAAAGTCCAGCGTTTTGTGACCTTAGGGTGCGTGATGGGTTGTAGCGTGGTAGAAGGCTAGTTAGGTACACAGGAGCTAAACCATTTAGGGCCTTATAGGTAAGTAATGATAATTTGTATCTGATACGGAACTTAATAGGTAGCCAGTGCAGAGACTGTAAAATTGGGGTAATATGATCATATTTTCTTGACCTCGTAAGAACTCTAGCTGCTGCATTTTGGACTACCTGTAGCTTGTTTATTGACGAAGCAGGACAACCACCTAGAAGTGCATTACAATAGTCCAGTCTAGAGGTCATGAATGCATGAACTAGCTTTTCTGCATCAGAAACAGATAACATGTTTCGTAGCTTGGCAATGTTTCTAAGATGGAAGAATGCAGTTTTTGTAACATTGGAAATATGATTTTCAAAAGACAAATTGCTGTCTAATATAGATTTCTGACTGTGGAGGAAGTAACAGTACATCCATCTAGTTGCACATTGTAATCTACAAGATTCTGTGTAGTGTTTTTTGGTCCAATAATTAATATCTCTGTCTTATCCGAATTTAATTGGAGAAAATTATTTGTCATCCAATCTTTTACAGTTTTAACACACTCTGTTAGCTTAGATAATTGGGAAGTTTCATTTGGTCTCGTTGAGATATATAGCTGAGTATCATCAGCATAACAGTGGAAGCTAATTCCGTATTTTCTAATAATATTACCAAGGGGCAACATGTATATTGAAAATAGAAGGGGACCTAGGACGGATCCTTGTGGCACTCCATATTTTACTGGTGATAAATGAGATGACATCCCATTTAAGTAAATGAAATGGTAGCGATTGGACAGGTAGGATCTAGACCATCTTAGAGCCTGACCTTGAATACCTGTATAGTTTTGTAATCGATCTATGAGTATGTCATGATCTATGGTGTCGAACGCAGCACTAAGATCAAGTAAGACTAGAAATGAGATGCAGCCTTGATCTGACGCAAGGAGCAGGTCGTTTGTAATTTTAACAAGTGCAGTTTCTGTGCTATGGTGGGGCCTAAAACCTGACTGAAATTCTTCATACAGATCATTTTTATGCAGGAAGGTGCTCAATTGAGCAGACACAACTTTTTCTAAAATTTTAGACATAAATGGAAGATTTGAAATAGGCCTATAATTTGAAAAAAAAAACATGATATTGGCTTCTGATATGACTTGACTAGCGTTTCGTTCAGAACTGTCCAGGGTAAAAAAAATCATTTCTACAATAGATGACACACAAGTCTCCCAGATACGCCTCTCTCTTGTACCAGAGTGATGCGACAAACTTTATATAATGAAGAGTAATTTGTGTGCACACACCTGCCAGCTAAACAAGAACTATTACAGCGGTCATAATGTAAGTGTAATGTGAGGTAAATGATTAGTGTTAGATTTTAGAGTAGATCTGCTCATGTTTTATCAGATTCACACTTTGGACAACACTGTGTACGACAGTTAGCGGAAGCTAGAGATAAAGATCTATAAAGTTGTAAATATAGATATTTTTCTTACACAAATGCATCAAATTGCTTCAGAAGGTCTTTATTAGCCCCCCTGAGCCATGTGGACGTCTTTTATAGTGGATGGGTGCAATTTTTTGGACTTCAAATTTTGGGCTACCATCCACTCCCATTATAAAGCATGGATTAGCCTGGACATTATGTAATATTACTCTGATTCGTCTGGAAGAAGAATGTCACATACACCCAGGATGGCTTGAGGGTGAGTAAATCATGGGCTAATTTTAATTTTCGGGTGAAATAACCCTTCCAGGTATCGTTGGACACAAGTGTTGTGTAGTGACAGCTACGACAGCAATGCTGCACAATATTGAGATGTTGAGATGTGAGATAATCAAGCAGACAGGTTTAATGGTATTAGAGATGGTTTACTGAGGATTACAGGCATGTGGAAAAAACATCTGCATCTTTCTTCCCTCGTCTGTTTTCATTCACTACTCCCATTAAACAGTTTTATAATGCTTAAAAGTGTTAACAGAAGGCTTTAAATGTCATTACAATTACACACAGAGACATGCATGAAGAAGTGCAGAATATACTTATATAAGAAATTATATAAAGTTATTTTTAACATTATGTTGAATTAGGTGAGTGATGAGAGACTCATTCTTATCAGAGGCTCATGAAGACAGAGGTACATTTTCTTTTCATTGAAGATGAACTTGTATGCTGTTCTTCAGAATATAATTAGAGATTGTAAGGTAGCTTTTCAAAACACAACAAGCAATCGATGTTTAAGGCACGTGTGTTCATGTTCACAGCTGTGCTTCATTATAGATTTTACTCTCAAACAGTGCTGGTCATGTTTACAACGTGAAGAACTGGTTACAAACTGCACATTAAACTTTTACATTATATTTACTTATTTAGGCTTCACAATTGACTCACTGATTTTTTTTATTATTTGCAATTGAAAAACAAAGAAAGACAGAAAAAGAGAAGTAAACAAATGATAAGCGAACTGTTGTAAAGATCTGTGAGGCTCTATTCAGCCTGTCCTCTGTACATTACTTTAAGATTTCATAATGTACAGGCAAGTCGTGTTCACACGCTAACACAATGTTACGAGTGGATAACTTCCCTCTATTATATTCACAGTTTGGGTGTCTCTGCCCACTTGATAATCTACACGTGACCACATCAAATGGCGTGCCGCTTCTATACAGGTTATAGTACAGTCGAGTTCCTCCGGTACAGACTGCTGTAATGGAATTATCTGTTGCTCGTATGAAGGTGTTGACAGGTTTGCAGTTACCAGCAGAGTCAGTTATTTTCCTGTGTCTGATTTCACTGGTACACATCTCCACATTCACAAAAGGACCCCGATGGTGATTGAGGAAGTTTTGATAACGAGCCCATGATTGAGCATGAGTGAAGGACGACACACACAAGAGCAGCAGCAGAATCACTGTAGACTGATGCATCTCCATCACCTGAGGAAAAACACACATCAAACACCTTCTGCTCACATCTGACTTACTGAAGCAAACTTGAAGAACATACTTAATAAAATTAATGACTGAACCCTTCTTCTGTTTTTACTTGCACATATCTTAGTTAACATTAACCCAGCTGTAAAATTGTGAAGTTCTTACCTTTTTGTTCTGGGTAAATTAATATTTTGTTCTTGCCTGAAGTTCTTCAGAGTAATCAACAGCACTGTAATGAACCAAGCTTAGAAAACCCCTGATGAAACTTGCTCCAGACTCGAGGTTAGACTTCACTGTTGTCCGTCAGTACCGAAGGAGTATTTATTGGAAACCGAACATGATCTTTGAACACTGTAAAGTGTAAACATGGCCTTGGCCAGTTGAGCTGGTTGACGGGAATCCCATCACCTTTATTTGTTATTTGCAAATATTTAAAACGAAAAACATTACTGATGTTTAAAGTCCAGATTACCACACTTGAACTCCTTCTAGGGCTGTCAAAATGACTCAAAAATTAAGTTTGAATATTCCCTGTAAAAAAAAAAAACACGAATATTCGACCTATTTGAACATCTGGTAGCGCATTTTGTCAATGACGCGCATTTTGTCAATGACGCGCATTACGTCAATAACAGGACAAATTAATACAAAGAGACATAACTACTTGTATAGGTGGTCTATTAAAGTTTAAAAATATTTGACAACGTATTACATACACAAAAACAAGTTAATCAACTAATGGCCAAGTCCGCAGACTGCACTCTCTCTCGCCCTCATCCTCACGCTCTCTGCGCATAACGGTTTAAATGAACAACAATAAACAAATTTTGAGTGCTGATCAAGAGTTTTGTGCAAGCAATTTAAGGTTGCGACTCTTGTCCCAAATATAGCAGGCTTCATTCAGTGATTGAAACAAATATTATTAATAATAATTGAAGTTTTACAGCATATAGAACTGACATTGAACTCTCCGAGCGAGCTGTGCAGTGGTAAACATAGAACTTTTCCTTGACATGAAACGGTAAAAAATCAAACGAGTGGAAGCAGTGCATTCATCCCTTTATTCATGCAATATCTATTCAGTCAGTACAGTAGCCTACACTTTAGTAATGTTTCTGTTTAACGTTAAATAAAATGAGGTTCATAAAAACATCATGTTACTAGTGGTCGAATGGTATGTTAACTGTAACTTACATAGCTTGCATACAACTTTATCTCGCAGCTCAACAATTTTACCTCCTACCGATCAAAATCCAAAGTACCTCAAGACATGACCTTTTAGATTTTGTGATGTTTAAATCGAGTCGAGTTGGGCTCTGCACTTTTTGCCATGCAAGACGTGTCAACTTTCAGCAGTGACGCTGTGCCAGACACTGCGACTCCTGTGACCTGTCCCTGAACCCTCAGGCAAACTACCGCGCCCACTCGCAAAGCAGACAGCCACGCCTCTACTACCACTGGCGTTTTTTCCCCCACTTTTTTTTGTTTATTCGAATATTAATTTTCACCTTCGAAATTCGTTTTTTGTAAACTATTCGAATATATATTCGAATTTAGAATATTCATTGACAGCCCTAGCTCCTTCAGATAGATTTTAAATGATCTAATATGTCCAGACGGTTGGTTTGACTGTTTTACTCTAAATCGGTGGTTTTCAGATCAAGTATCACATATAATCAAACTGAAGTGTCAGTAGCTATGTTTCTATTCAATTAGCCTGACTGCTCCAGTTTTTGTCTGCTGATTGCTGTCCAAGAGACTTGTGTTAAAATGAGGTAAATACAACTCCAATCTCTTCCTGAAGATCCAGAGAAGTCCTTTGTGGCCTCAGTTCACTCAGAGAAGCTGTCAATCATGACATCACACTCCTGCTTTAATATCACATAACTAAAACCAAACTTATTTACAAAAGAAATTATCAATTTAACTCACATCAGCATAATTTTTTTTTTTACAAAAATCAACAAATTTGTTGCAAAATTTGTTTGTAAAATAATTATTTGAAGTGTAATCTGATTATTATTTAGTTTGTCTCCCGTCCCATTAGATTACATGGAGAGGAGCAGGTTTATGATCAGCCATGGACTAACTTTTCAAGACTTGCTCTGAAAACACAAATGTGCCTGCACGTTCTGTGAAGCGCAAACGTACGGGTGAAATAAATGACCTGAGAAGGTTTTGGGACAAGAGAAGAAACCAGACACGGGTAAATATTGGAGTTGCATTTTCCAAGATAGAGAGAGCTTCGTGACAAGCTGAAACTACAGAGATATGCCGAACTCGCTTGCATTCTAATAAACAGGTATGCATCCATTCAGCTAACTATATCTATCCATATATTTTGTGAAACGATGATGTCTTGTGTAAAACGCAGACGGACTAGCTCTCATGTAGACTATAATGTAAATCTACATCATGTGTTCTATAAAGTAGCTTCAAATGCAGTTCACTATCTTGTTCAATATCATAGTATAAACGTAATTATAATTATTAACGAAAGGCAACCGTGTTTTTTTAACATATATTACTACTAGCTAGATGGAATATTAATTTGATAGGGGTCTGATAATTCATATATCTCTCCGTTCGAAAAGACGTGATTGTCAAAATACTGCTGCTGCTGCTGTAGGTGAAGGGAGACCGCTGACAGACCAGGCTCTTGTCTTCACGACAACAATATCTATACTTCATGTTGAACATAAATATAAAGCCTACTGATAAAGGACACCATCAACAGTATTGACGGCTAATTAGACTATGTTTGACAGGTGCAATATTTGAAAATCGATATTTATTTATTTTTTTAATTACATTTATATCTGAATTTATGTCAACCTTTAGACTTTCAAACATCAAAATGTCATGAATTAATATGTATTTGTGTACAAAATTACATATAAACATATTTTCCTATTATATTTTGCCTGGAAACGCTTCCAACACGCGCGCGTGTCGCGTGAAAAATAGGCGTCGGTTCTATTTCTAGCAAGCACGTGTTTTCCGCGCTGCTCAAACAGCCAGTCTGCAAGCTCTAACCTATTAACATGGGAGCCGAATTAAAAACTGACACGCCACGCAGCTGTGACGCTTGCGCCACGCATCCAGTGTGTCGCCGGCCTCGGTTAAAATGAGTGAGGAATGTGGGGAGCGACGCGTGTTTCAATGAACAACAACTCCCATGAGCCTACGCTCTTTCCCGACGTCATCAAAGTACGTCTTATGTCATTATTTTGATTGAGTGACCCCTGGGGGCCAAAAATCCCATACTGTACGTTTAAACACACAGAGACAGAGAAACTGCACACTCATTTTGATCCTATTTTAATGGAAATCATCTGTGGCTAATCACAGTGCTTAATTTAAGATGGATCCTGTTCCAGAAAATGTCTAATTTGTGATTTGTGTGTTCGGGTGATTGTTTTAAAGGATCTGGCGTTAGATCGTGACATTGCCTGTCATGTATTTATAGGTTATGTGTTGGGCCTCAACATATTTTTTAGACTGTGACCAGTCAGCTTCTTGAAGTTCAATCTCGATCTCATTGATTGGTGCTCACTGCTTTGTAACTGGTTATAATTAATAAATAATATTTAGATTATTTAGATTAATATTTAGAATAATCTTAGAATTAAGTGTAGCAGAATTTATATTATAATTATTTGATCTGTCCATCCACAGAGCAGACCGTATAATCATTAATCACTTCTAGGAAAGATTTCCTGGTCAACCAGGAATAGTTATCCTTCCTTATGCAGTACTAGCAGTACTGCTTTATCTAAATAAAAGTGATAATGTTAATAAATGTGGTTGAATATTGCTTAAAGTTTGTAACATTGTGTTTCAGATATGATTTTAATGACTATATGCATGCCATATGAATAGCTCAGTCAAGTCAAGTCACCTTTATTTATATAGCGCTTTAAACAAAATACATTGTGTCAAAGCAACTGAACAACATTCATTAGGAAAACAGTGTGTCAATAATGCAAAATGATAGTTAAAGGCAGTTCATCATTGAATTCAGTGATGTCATCTCTGTTCAGTTAAATAGTGTCTGTGCATTTATTTGCAATCAAGTCAACGATATCGCTGTAGATGAAGTGACCCCAACTAAGCAAGCCAGAGGCGACAGCGGCAAGGAACCAAAACTCCATCGGTGACAGAATGGAGAAAAAAACCTTGGGAGAAACCAGGCTCAGTTGGGGGGCCAGTTCTCCTCTGACCAGACGAAACCAGTAGTTCAATTCCAGACTGCAGCAAAGTCAGATTGTGCAGAAGAATCATCTGTTTCCTGTGGTCTTGTCCTGGTGCTCCTCTGAGACAAGGTCTTTACAGGGGATCTGTATCTGGGGCTCTAGTTGTCCTGGTCTCTGCTGTCTTTCAGGGCAGTAAACCCTAAACTGTAAACTTTCTTTTAAACTGCAAGAGTGTGTCTGCCTCCCGAACAATGTTAGGTAGGTTATTCCAGAGTTTAGGCGCCAAATAGGAAAAGGATCTGCCGCCTGCAGTTGATTTTGATATTCTAGGTATTATCGTTTTGAGAACGTAGCGGACGTAGAGGATTATAATGTAAAAGGAGCTCATTCAAATACTGAGGTGCTAAACCATTCAGGGCTTTATAAGTAATAAGCAATATTTTAAAATCTATGCGATGCTTGATAGGGAGCCAGTGCAGTGTTGACAGGACCGGGCTAATATGGTCATACTTCCTGGTTCTAGTAAGAACTCTTGCTGCTGCATTTTGGACTAGCTGTAGTTTGTTTACTAAGCGTGCAGAACAACCACCCAATAAAGCATTACAATGATCTAACCTTGAGGTCATAAAAGCATGGATTAACATTTCTGCATTTGACATTGAGAGCATAGGCTGTAATTTAGATATATTTTTGAGATGGAAAAATGCAGTTTTACAAATGCTAGAAACGTGGCTTTCTAAGGAAAGATTGCGATCAAGTAGCACACCTAGGTTCCTAACTGATGACGAAGAATTGACAGAGCAACCATCAAGTCTTAGACAGTTTTCTAGGTTATTACAAGCAGAGTTTTTAGGTCCTATAATTAACACCTCTGTTTTTTCAGGTTGTGTGGAGAGGCATTCAGGGTTGGTTGCAGGAGTTGTTATTGGTGTGAACGGTTGTGTGGAGAGGTGTTCAGGGCAGGTGATGGGTGTTCTTTCAAACCTGCAGTAAAACTCGTTCAGATCGTCTGCCAGTCGTTGATTTTCTACAGTGCTGGGGGGTGGTGTCTTGTAATTGGTGATCTTCTTTAGACTTTTCCACACTGATGCTGAGTCGTTCGAAGTGAACTGAGTCCTTATTTTTTCAGAATAATTCCTCTTTGCCACTCTGATCTCCTTTTCCAGTGTGTATTTAGCCTGTTTATACAAGACATTGTCCCCCTTCCTGTGAGCATCTTCTTTGGCCTGACGGAGCTGTCTGAGTTTTGCAGTGAACCACGGTTTGTCATTGTTGTAATTTAGTTGAGTCTTGGTAGGAATACACATATCCTCACAGAAACTGAAATATGATGTTACGGTCTCTGTGAGTTCATTCAGATCGGTGGAAGCAGCTTCAAAAACACTCCAATCAGTGAGGTCAAAACAAGATTGTAAATCCTGCTCTGCTTCATTAGTCCATCTTTTTACAGTCCTTAATACAGGTTTAGCTGATTTTAGTTTCTGCCTGTAGGTCGGTATAAGATGAACCAGACGGTGATCAGAACGTCCCAAAGCTGCTCGTGGAACAGAGTGATATGCATCCTTTATTGTGGTGTAACAGTGATCCAATATATTACTGTCTCTGGTGGGACAGGTAACATGCTGTCCGTATTTTAGCAGATCACGGGAGAGATTGGCTTTATTAAAGTCCCCGAGAATAATTAAAACAGAGTCTGGGTGTTGTTGTTCTGTCTCTGTGATCTGCTCAGCGAGTTTCTGTAAAGCCAGACTTACTTGCACTTGCGGAGGGATGTAAACACTACCCAGAATGAGCGAGTGAAACTCCCGCGGCGAATAGAACGGCTTGCAGTTGACAAACTGCATTTCTAGATCAGGACAGCACATCTTCTTTAACACAGTTACATCTGTACACCACCGTTCATTGATGTAAAAGCATGTCCCACCGCCGCGCGATTTCCCCGTTGATTCTGCGTCGCGATCCGCTCTAAACAGCTGAAAGCCCGGCAGATGGAGCGCGCTGTCCGGTATGGCGTCATTCAGCCAGGTTTCCGTGAAACACAGAGCAGCAGAGTGTGTGAAATCCTTATTTGTCCGAGAAAGCAGAAGGAGTTCGTCCGTTTTGTTGGGTAGAGAGCGTAGATTTGCCAGATGGATGCTAGGCAACGGCGTTCGAAATCCGCGCTTCCTGAGTCTGACGAGCGCTCCCGCTCGCTTTCCCCGCCTGCGCGTCCTGAAGCGTTTGATCAGCGCCGCTGCTCCTCCGATAACAATATTCAGTAAAACGTCTGAATAATTGAAATCCGGAAAAACATCTTGTTGTGCGTTCTGCCGAATGTTCAGCAGTTCATCCCTGGTGAAACTGATTGCAGGAATATAACTAAAGACAGGACAAACTAACAAAAAGACAAAAACATATGCAGAGCACGTCACAGTGGCAGCCATCCTGTACCGGCGCCAAGAGAGTAGATGATAATGATGTTAATGTGTGGTATATTGTCTGTTATCTCCTTGATGTTCAGTAAACTCCTCATTTGATCAAGACCCTCCTCGAGCGCTTTATTCCTACACTACAGTACACCCCACTGTAACAGAATCACGGACCAAAACAGTGTAGTTTAATTAGCGGCGTTTTTTCTTTCTTTTGTTTTTGTTTGGAATAGCGATTCCAGCAGTCCGACTCCTGTGCTTGGAGCAACTGGACTGTTCGCTGGAGGACCATACCAGGGACTTTCTCGATCTGGCGTGCCTTACCCACTTCCCCGACCGCTCGCTCTCTAATTTCTACTACACCGGCCTGAGCGAACGGTGTAAGGCACGCCTACCAGCGAACGGTCCCCGAGGGGATTTCGCCACTTTCGTGGAGCGGGTGCTGGAGAAAAATGGATCCACATTTACCATCTGCACCGCCGAAGAGGATATCTCCAGCCCCACTCCCGACCCAGAGACCAGCCAGCCGCCATCACGCCGCACTGAGCCAGAACCCACCGCAGCCGCAGAGCCCGAGCCTTTCACCGACAGGGAGCAGGACCTCAAGAGCGCCACTGACCAGGTGTGTGAGCCGGCAACACCGTGCGTCGTGGGAGTTTTAGTGGAAATCGAGGGCGTGGAGGAAAGCCCTGCCCACACTTCTGCGACTGAGGGTGAGCTGTTTTCGGTTTCTGGAAATGATATGGAGCAATTTATGGACCTTTTGGACTGGTTTATGGAGGTAATCCCTGAATCTAATTTCTCCGCTGGTTCCGTCCCGCCCTGATCCTCCTGTTTACCCTCTCAGTCTCCCACTCCCACCTCCTCCAGTCAGTTCCTCTGCTCCATTTCCGCTGGTTCCGCCCAGCCCTGAATTTTCTGTTTCTCTGCTGGGTCCGCCCAGCCCTGAATGTTCTGTTTCTCCGCTGGTACTGCCCAACCATGAGTTTTCTGTTTCTTCGCTGGTTCCGCCCAGCCCTGAGTTTTCTGTTTCTCCGCTGGTTCCGCCCAGCCCTGAGTTTTCTGTTTCTCCGCTGGTTCCGCCCAGCCCTGAGTTTTCTGTTTCTCCGCTGGTTCCACCCAGCGCTGAATCTCCTGTATTCCCTCCCAGCCTCCCTCTCCCACCTCCTCCTATACCTGCCAGTTCCCCTGCTCCACTTCCGCTAGTTCAATCCAGCTCCGTACCTCCTGTCTCTCTGCTGGCTCTGTCCAGCCCTGATCCACCTGTGTTTCCTCCCATCCTTCCTCTCTCATCTCCTCCTAGACCAGCCTGTTCTTCGAGCTCATCTCTGCCGGTGCTAGTCTGTCCCACAGCTCACCCTCAGTCCGCGCCATCTGGCCGAGATGTTTCGCTGCTGGACTGCCAGTCTCCAGCTCCGCCTTGACGTGTGAATTCCCTGTCTCCGCCTCCAGCCTCCGAGCCCTGGACTCCTCCTCGGTCCTTCGACCCAGCGGCTCTGCCTTGGCTCTTAGCTCCCTCGTCTCCACCGTGGCTTGGGATCCCACCTGCTCCACCGGGCTCCTCGTCCCTCCGGCTCCACCTTGGTCAGTCGTCGACCATCCGCCGCCTCGGGGCTCCATTCCTCTGGCTTCACCTCGTCAATCCATCCCTCCGGCTCCTCCTTCCCTCTGGTTCCACCTCCATCCTCAGTTACTCCGGCTCTGCAGCGTTCTTCCAGGGCCCCGCCTCCGCCTTGGTCGCCTGAGCCTTCTGCTCCACCTAGGCCCTCCGGAACCTCAGCTTCACCCTGGCTCTGCGGCTGTGCTGCTCCATCTTGGGCTCCTCACCCACCGGTGCAGTCTCCGTCTGTAAGCCCCCTGGTGTCGTCAGCCCCTTCTCCACCATGGCTCCTCCCACCATCGACTCCACCATGGATCTCCATCCTGGCTGGTCTCTGGAAGACCATCTGGCTCCTCCTGCTCCGGGCTCCTCCCTCCATCCACTCCACCTTGCTCCCTTTTTGCCTGCCCCTTGCCTGCCCCACGCCCACCTCCAGAACCCCCACCCTCCCTCTGCTGGTATTCCTTTTGCGGTGCGAGGACGCACCGTTCCGGGAGGGGGCGAACTGTTACATTCATGGACTGTCTGTTTCCTTATTTGGTCTTTTTCCTGTTCTTGTTTAGTTAATTGATTATTCCCCACCTGTCTCCAGTTCCCTGATTACCTCCTGTGTGATCAAATACCTCTTTCTGTTCAGTTCTTTCATGTCCGTGATTATTGTGATGTAATAATACTGTAACCTAACCTACTGTATTGTAAGTTAATGATGTTAATGTGTGGTATATTGTCTGTTATCTCCTTCGATGTTCAGTAAACTCCTCATTTGATCAAGACCCTCCTCGAGCGCTTTATTCCTACACTAGAGCAGCGGTTCTCAATTCCAGTCCTCGCGCCCCACTGCTCTGCATATTTTGCACGTTTCTCTTTGTTAACACACCTGATTCAGATAATCAGCTCGTTAGAAATGAACTCCGTGCATGAACTGTTTTTCAAATGTTCATTGCTCCCTACTCCCTGAGCAGGGGAAATCTGTTGAAGTTTACCTCACATCGAAACATTCATTCACTGATTTGTGCTGTGCAGCGTCTTTAAACATGGACAACTGTGACATCATATACCTCTGTAAATCAATACAATTTAAATTCACGTCTTGCACACTTCAATGCACTTTGATTGGAACATATAGCTACGTTCGCTTTGAACTGGAATCATGGCTGAATATCCTGTGATGTCCACTTCGCAGGGCACTTATGTTCGAATAGAACAAATGTCTGAAGCGCCAAGAGAAACGTTCAAAATGTGCAGAGCAGTGGGGCGCGAGGACTGCAATTGAGAACCGCTGCACTAGAGTACACCCCACTGTAACAACATTGGCACACAACCATTAACTCCTTCAAGCATATCTGCACTCACAATCATTTTTTTCACCAAAGTTTAAAACTGTTGGCTTGACTACATACACTTCTCATTTGTACAGTGATGCTTTGCACAAAGCTGTTGAGACAAGCATGCTAAATGAACCAGGCTCTGGAACGGGTACTTTATTTGCCTTAATTGTGAAGAAGATTATTCTACTTTGCAAATTGGGCAGAATGAGCTGATTTTAGTTATAGATGAAGTGACCTTCCTTGTGACTCCCCACTCTGCACTGTATTTGTCTGATTATGGACTTTTTGAGATTTTGCCTAAAACAAAGGAAATTATTTTGCCAGCAATGCCAACAAGTTTTATGAAAGATTAAAAGTGGGGAAAGGCAGAGTTTCTCTGAGAGGGGACAGTTCACATTGTTGCTTCTGAAATCTTGGAAGTCAGTAAATGTCCAACAAAAATAAAATATCAGAAATAGCCTGAAAAATAATGACGGCATACCCAAAGTCCTTTAGAGATGAGATTAATGCCCAGATTGTGGGAAGTGGATATGACTCTATCCTTAAACAACTAGTCTGTCGAATTGACCATTTAAAAAGAGCAAAAACTACCACTAGACCAGTGGTGGACGAAGTACACAAATCAAGTACTTGAGTAAAAGTACAGATACATATAATAAAATATTACTCCAGTAAGAGTAAAAGTACTCCTTTTTCAAGTTTACTCAAGTGAAAGTACAAAAGTACTCGATTTTTTATGTACTTAAGTAAAAAAGTACTGACATTTTATATAGGCTACTTAATTAAATTTTATATTTGCACATATTTTTAATAATCCTACTGCTCAAAATACCTGGGATTTTTTCCAAAATAACCACTATATGGATTCAAGATATATTTTTGTTGTTGATATGGACTACGCTGATGAGAGTGATGTTAACTGTGAAGCTTACACTGTGATGTACCTGAGAGAAAACAGAGATGACCATCTGATTTTCACCAGTAAGAACAAAGTATTTTAAAGTTTGTTGTTTTACAGAACATCACAGTTAGGCCTATATATGACATGATAATAAGGCCTGAAGTTAGGAAGAACATTTTAAAGGAAAATATAATTATATTTTCATAATGATTTTTTCATGGGCGTAGATTACGCGGGGGACGTGTCCCCCCCCCCCACTTTTTATATCACGGAAATTCGTCACCCGCACTTTTTCGGTCAAGTGTGTTCTCATAGAGGTTTTCAAGAGCTGGTGTGAATAAATATAGATTTAAACTCAAAGAGACGGGATAGTCTGCACATGATTTGATATTTTATTTGGAGAATACAGCGAGATGAACATCACTCCTAAACTAAACTCTCCTGCAGTGCGCGTTTCATTCATCCTCGAAGCCGGAGGGCGCTCTCGCGCAATAAGTCATATCAGGAAATTCCTAATATTGGCAAAAGCGTCCAGCTATTGCTGTATGAAAACAGTTTTTACACAGAAAAAAAAGGCCAGAAACTTTTGGAAACACAAAGACATTAAACATACGATTGCAACAATATATGGTTTTTCAAGTCATCTTCAGCAGGTGATAAATAAAGTATGAACAATGCAGTGCTAATTGACAAAAACATTTTGTAGTATATAAACAAATCATTATTATTTGTTATTGTCAAGCAGTTATAGATTTCTAAGCCAATTAAAAGTTAGAAATTTGAGAAAAATTTAAGTTGCCTATTGTATCCACTACCAGTCAACAGTTTTTGAACAGTAAGCTTGTTAATATTTTTTAAAGAAGTCTCTTCTGTTCACCAAGTCTGCATTTATTTGATCCAAAGTACAGCAAAATAGTAAAATTGTGAAATATTTTTACTAACCTATTTATATTAAATGTTTTTTATTTGAATATATTTCAAAATGTTATTTATTGAAATTTCAAAACTGAATTTTAAGCATCAATACTCAGACAATCCTTAAAAAAAAAAGAAAAAAAAAAGGTTTCTTTGATGAATAGAAAGTTCAGAAGAACAGCATTTATTTTGAAATAGAAATCTGGAATAATCTGAAATAGAAAATTATGTCTTTATCATCACTTTTGATCAATTTAAAGTGAAGTGACGTGACATACAGCCAAGTATGGTGACCCATACTCAGAATTTGTGCTCTGTATTTAACCCATCCAAAGTGCACACACACAGCAGTGAACACACACACACCGAGAACACACACAGCAGTGAACACACACACACACACCGAGAACACACACCCGGAGCAGTGGGCATCATTTATGCTGCGGCGCCTGGGGAGCAGTTGGGGGTTTGGTGTCTTGCTCAAGAGAACCTTAGTCATGGTGTTGCCGGCCTGAGACTCGAAACCACAAAAGAGTCCTTGCTAAGTAGAAGTGTTCATTTCTATAATTTATTTTCCAAAAAACTAAAATTATATTGACTGTAAGCTTTTGAATGATACATTGTATAATGTTGCAAAAGCTTTTTATTTCACATAAATGCTAATTTTTGGATCCTTATATTAATCAAAGAATACTGAAAAAAATACTCATGTTTTAAATATTGATAATCAGCAAATCAGCATATTAGAATGATTTCTGAAGGATGTGACACTAAAGACTGGAGTAATGATGCTGAAAATACAGCTTTGATCACAGGAATGAATTACATTTTAAAATACATTCAAATAGGGGAGAAAGTTATTTTAAATATAAAAATATTTCACAATATTACAGTTTTTTGCTGTACTTTGGATCAAATAAATGCAGGCATGGTGAGCAGAAGATACTTCTTTAAAAACATACAAAATCTTACTGTTCAAAAACTGTTGATTGTTAAGCTATATAGATTAAAGAAATGTTATATAGCCTACATATATAGCCTATATATATATAAATATATATATATATATATATATATATATATATATATATATATGTGTGTGTGTGTGTGTGTGTCCCTCACTTCTGAAAAGATGGTTACGCCCCTGGATTTTTTCCTTCTCAAACCTTGTCTGTGGTGTAAAAACACCCCTGGCCAAACAGGGTGCATCTCTTCCCACTTTGATAATTACTGTAGTTACCATGTTCTGAACATCACATCCTTTCTTTTCTCCCCAGATGTACATATGTATGTATATATAGGTGGTTGAATAAAAATATTTTGATATTATTTATAAAAATTACCTCTACTTAGCACCAGCAAGCTTGTTAGCTAGACAGTTAGCATCAGCTAACAATATTTTCTTATTTTCAGTACGGTTATGAATAAACATTCATGTCTGTCTACTCGTCTAGTTAATCCAAACGTTATTGTTGATAAACAATATAAAAACAGACATCACATAGGACATGGATGGTAGCATTTTAATAAAACTGTTAACATTACGACAGCGGGGAATTTGAACATGCATGAGTTATTGTATTTAATCTGTGTAATTTTAATGTTTGTTTTTTTATTTATTTTTACCTAAAATTGATGTGTCTGCATCGTCTGCACTCGAGCATTTCAGTGGACTTAAATAGATCACTCTTTACAACGGAGTTAGTTTCCAAACAACTGACAATTTTGACCTAAATATGATTTTCAGTTACAATAATTAATCCAAAATTTCGACATTAGTAACTTACTTTTAGCAACATCAGACGCACGCGCGCTCACAAGATCTCCTGGTTCTTACTTCTGTAGACTCGCACTAAACGGTTCATTTGAATCAGTGAGTGGTCGACTCCAGAACAGCTGCAATCCATAGACAGTAGGCTGCAATCGGATCATTCTAATTCATAAACGAATCGTTTGGTGCGATTTGCGATTCGATTTAAGTTTATTTTGAAAAGACTCAGTTCGTTCATGATGAATCAGACACCGCTTCTGCGTGTCAGAGCATGTGATATATTATAGGGAGTAACGATATGTTTTATGAAATGTAGTGAAGTTAAAAGTACGATTTTATGCTTTGGAATGTAGTGAAGTAAAAGGAAAAGTTACTCAAAATAAAACTACTCCAGTAAAGTACAGATACTTGAAAAATTTACTTAAGTACAGTAACGAAGTAAAGCTACTCCGTTACTGTCCACCACTGCACTATACCACTCTGTGAAATGCCAGAAGAGTCAAAGAAACGGAAATTGGAGAATGGTTGTATGTATAAATTCAGAACCCCAGTCGCCACTTGGAGAAACATTAGAATTGCAGTAGGAAAAATAAAGAGAAATTGCCTTTACAGTTTGTTTCAAAATAAGGAAAGCAATGTAAAGACAATCTACAACTTGATGAATGCTACCTAGCCCTGAACAACGATTCTGTTTAATACAGGTTTAAGCTGGAAATGTGGTTGATAAAGTACACTTTTTGACTGAAGGAATAAAAGGTTTGACCTGATGGAAACATCTCTGCAGAGTATAGCTAGGCTAGTAATTTAAACATTTTAGTGTTTTATTTTAGTCACATTAATTCTGAATTATTGGTCATAAAGCCTGCATTTAGGATTCTTCATTCTACATATAATAAACACCGATTCTACATCACTGCCTGTTAGCCCCGCCCAACGATTTTACCTCACTGCCCGTTTAGTCCCGCCCACTGATTCTACATCACTGCCTGTTTGTTTAGACCTGTATACTGCTGGTTAGCCCCGCCCACCGATTCTACCTCACTGCCTGTTTAGTCCCGCCCACTGCCTGTTAGTCCCACCCACCGATTCGACATCTCTGCCTCTTTAGCCATGCGCACTGATTCTACATCTCTGCCTGTTTAGTCCTGTTCACCAGTTCTGTTTAGTTCAGCTCACCATTATACATCTCGGTCTTTTAAGCCCCGCCCACAAATTGTTTAGCCCAGCCCACCGATTTTACATCGCTGTTTTTATTACGTGATCACTATTGCTTTGTCTGCTTAACAGATCATACGTATGTGTTTTTTTAACCCAAATCTCAGAAGCGACCATCTGTGAGGAATGAACATACGCTGTTAAACATACACAATTGTTAGCCAATCATAGTAGTGGTTGAAGAATTTAGGAGGATTTCAATATTAGCCAACAGAAGACTGGTTTTCCTTTGCTAAAGTAAGGAAAATTTGCTTCCTGCACGTGCGATGCATACATTCTACATCATCTGCCGGAACAACTCGTCATATAGTGGAAGTGAGAATTTTTTTTGTAATATTTTAAATATGGATATTTTTCTTATAAATCTGCATGTACAGGAGGCCTGTATTCACCTCCCGGAGCCGTGTGAGTCACGTTTTATTATGGATGAATGAGCTTTTTTTTGACTACTTTTGGACTGTTGAACAAAAACACCTGTCTACTGCCATTCTAACACTTGGAGGAGCCAGGATAATTTTTAATATAACTCAGACTTGATTCGACTGAAAGAAGATAAGTCATATATACACCTAGGATGCTTTAAGGTTGAGTAAAACATGGAATGATTTTCATTTTTTGCTGAACTAACCCTTTTACAAGCTTAGACAAGCTGAGAGGACTCTATAAATAATATATGAAGATTTGTG
The DNA here is from genome assembly GCF_963082965.1 of Carassius carassius. NCBI lineage: Eukaryota > Metazoa > Chordata > Actinopteri > Cypriniformes > Cyprinidae > Carassius > Carassius carassius. The sequence goes on along the minus strand of NC_081755.1, from coordinate 516,867 downwards.
GTCCAGATAAGGTCCAGTGTGGTTTATTTATTTGTTCTTGGCTGACGTGGCATTGCTATGGCCTGCTTGTGGCCCAGATCTGAAAAACAGGAATGGTCCACCCAAGTGCCCTCTTTCCACATCACATGTGGGCCAGATCTTCATTTCACATGTGCCAGATGTGGGCCGGATCTGGGACGACACTATGTAGCTCTCTGGGTAAATACGTTCCTAGTTCTTGTGGTGCAAACATGCCAAAAAGCTGAAATTTCCACCAATATTTCAAAGGAGCTATGAAAAGGTTTCTCTGGTGCAAAACCACCTATAGGTACCCAAAGGGTAAAATTTAACTTTTTTCCTTCTTTCTCTTTTTTTTGGGGTTAATTATTGATCTAGAGAGTCTAGAGAATTGTGCTGCAGTGGTTTTAACACACTGTCCTTACATTTGCACCAATATAAATAGCCTTCACTTTCCCTCACTTAAAAGTATTCACTTTTGCTGGTTTCATTTTCAAAGTGAAAATGACTTTACATGAACTTTTATTCTCCTTTCAGTTTCCATTTACTTGAAATCATTGCAGTTATTAAATCCTCCACCAGCCCACCACTATACAGGTTTAAGCTGGAAATGTGGTTGATAAAGTACTCTATTAGACTGAAGAAATAAAAGGTTTGACCTGATGGAAACATCTATGCAGAGGAGAGCTAGGCTAGTAATATAAACATGTTAGTGTTTTATTTTAGTCACATTAATTCTGAATTATTGGTCATAAAGCCTGCATTAAGGAAATAACAATGATTACAGAAGGTATTATTGGTACTGTAAATTTACATACTGTGTGCGGTATACACACTATATACTGTAAGCATAGAGTAAGCAGTGTGATTACAAAGCACCTTCTTCCACTGGAGATATGTAGTGCGCGGAATAGAGTTCTGTTTAGACAGAGAGAAACCACAAAAACGAAGCAGGACAGCTTCTCTCTGAGCAACCCAAAAGCAGCTGAAGATCACCAGATTTGCTGCTGAAAACATTCAGCTGAGTCTCTATTCAACAGAGAACTGAAGCCACATGAGAAGTGGTCTTCGGCTCAGTGGTAAATTCAGAGGAGAAAAAAATCCTGTTTAAATTACATATGTATATTTTGTTACAAATATAAATTTCTTAAAGTTATTTGATATGAACAAAACATAGCTTTTCATAGAAAGGTCTAAATATGTGAAAAGCATATCTTAAAAAATCTTAACTTTAAATTATCTTAACACACAGTTAATCCATTTTGTGAGATGTTTTGAGTTTGTCAATCTTACAATTCTCTTTTAATTTCTGTCAATTAGATAATTTACCTTGAAAACAGAATCTGTCCAGATGTGTTTTTATTGAGTAACATGGCACAAAAAATAGGTTATAGACTACTTAGTCATAAAAACATGAACTAGGTGAAAGTGAAAGTTGGACCTGGAGGTATAAATACAGGCGGAAATCAGAGATGCTGTCACAGCGTGCCTGTACATACCAAAGAGAAGAACACTGAATAGTATTTCTGACTGTCTTGTTATTACTCTGTATTGAATTGAAGTCACCTTCGTTTTTAATTTACTGATTAGTGTAGAATTTCCCAAATTCATAAGAAAAAAATAAATCAGAGAAGGAGATCACAATGGGAGGATCAGAATCAACACCCCAAACTGAAACAGCACGACCACCAGGTAAGTTTAATTTTAAAGTTGGTGTATTGTTTTTACATGCATGCCAGCTGTAATGCGAAATAATTTTGGGAGAGTAAAGGCTGGACACGTGAAATAGTAACTGTGTGATTTTCTATTGCTATTCCAAAATGACAGGGTGATCACTTGTAACCTGTAAGACATTGTAAGACACTGAAGCAAAAATGTGCAAGTTGCATTTGCATTTTAATTATGTCAACACGTGCAACAATTGCAAATAAATGCAATCTCATGATGCTCTGCTCAGATCACATGATCTGATAATAATAGCCTTGTAGGACTCCAACTTATTTGGATAGTTAAAAAAATCAGTTAAATTGAATTATTTTGCATTTTACAAAAGAAAGAAATAATACATTGATATTTAATGTTAACATATATTCTGTCAAATTTAACAGTTTTACTTTTAATAAAAGTAAAAATTGGCTTGTATTTTTGTACTCAGTATCATTAAAATTATTGAGTGAAATTAAAAAGTCTTACTAAATATTTTTATATTATTTAATAAAATAATTATTGAAAATCCTTCTCGGTTTCAGTTTTCGGCCAAGTGCATCCAGAATTTTAAATTTGCTTAATGGAATACTTGTCCATCAAAGTTATTTTTTTATGAGCACGCATGTCACGTTTCACCTGTTTGGTCAGTTCTTGGGATTTCGTTGCCTTGCTTGATCTTTCCCTCTTTATTTGTTACCTTTCTTAAAGGTGGGGTAAGTGATTTCTGGTAGCCAATGTTGACATTTGAAATCACCAAAACAATCACGCCCCTACCCCAAGGGTCTGGCCCCTATTTTGATAGCTCCGCCCCACACATATGCAGGCAGCAATTCATTCTGTGAAACAAAGCAAAACCAATGTTCCTCTTTGTCTGCACTGGATGCGAGTAGCGCGGCAAAATACTACAGAACTCATTATAATCAGTGATGCTGTCTGCTGCTGCATTCTTTATATGATGTATTGACACAAATTGTAAATGATTTTCAATGGTCACTTTGTCTTGTCCAGTGTACTAGACAGACGTGCCGCGCCATGCCTTCTGCTCCTTGAGTTCACTCCAGCGCTGGGTTTTGTTCCACAGACACTGTCCTCTTTTGTTTTTATCCTCCATCTCTATCTTTCTGTGGCTCAGCTTATGTCTGTCCTGTGCACTGAAAGTGCTCTCTTCCACATCATATGTAGACACACCCCTTACTTGATGATTGTCCACAAATTTGTTTTGTTACAGAATCAGTTTTTAAAGCATTTTTGAAAAATAGTTTCCCCCGCCTTTAATTAAATAATAAGTCTAATCATTTCCTTGTTTTAACCCATCATTTTGCATGTGGATTTACTTTTATGAAGTCTAAGATTGGTCAATATCTAATCTAAGACTAATTCTGAAGAAGACACATTTTAAATATTCCTTTGATTTTATCAAAACCTTTGATTTTCAGTGAATACTGAATGGATTTTCCATTCCATATATATCTTTTATTTTGCAGTAATCAAAATCATAAATTATTTCTATCTCTGTTAACAGAATTTGATCAACCATGGAGGGAAACACCCTGGGGGTAAGCGCAAAGTAATTCTTCTTTAAAAAAAGAAAAATGATTATCTATCTGTACAAGCAAAAGTGTGTATCTTCATAAGGGCCCTTTTTCAACAGCAATAAAGAGCTTTTGGAGAAAAACCTGAGGGAGCTTAAGCTGAGCGATTCAAATGTTAAGTACATCAGGATCTTGCTGGCTGGAGAAGTGGGAGCAGGAAAATCCAGCTTCATCAACTCAGTCAGTAGTGCTTTTAAAAGAAGAATCACAACAGACGCTCTTGCTGATAATGCTGGTGCAGCTGGTACAAGTTTTACAAAAACAGTGAGTATATGAACCTGTATGTTTTAATTTAAAATAAAATGTTTTATTAAATTATGTAAGCTTCACACTCTATAAAGAAAGAATGAATCTATTGAAGAAGCACACTTATGACATATATACAAATATATATAGTATGTGACCCTGGGGCACAAAAGCAGTCACAAAAGTAGCACAGGTATATATGTAGCAATAGCAAACAATACATTGTATTGGTCAACATTATACGTTTCTCTTTTATGGCAAAAATCATTAGGATATTATGTAAAGATTATGTTCCATGAATATATTTGTAAATTTCCTACTGTAAATATATCAAAACAAAAAATTTTTTTTTGATTAGTAATATGCATTGTGCTAATAAATTAATTTGAACAACTTTAAAGGCAATTTTGTCAATATTTAGATTTTTTATTTGCACCCTCAGATTCCAGGTTTTTAAATAGTTGTATCTCCAAATATTGTCTGATTCTAACAAACTTAAAAAGAATTACCCTTATGACTATGGCGTTATTTTAATGACAAAGTTGAGAGTGCATTATTGTAGCATGAAAGCCCATAAATAGGTGGCATTTGCGAGAATCTTCTTGTGTAATGCTGTCTCAGGCAGTGCCTTAGAGGGTTGTATTTGAGCTTGCCTCTCCCGTTCAGTTCAGCACCTCTGTGATAGTTGGATAGCTTTAAATTTACACGCTACAGCACTGGAACATGCTGCAGGCCGAGCCCCTTCTCTCGTGAGAGTTGGATTGTGCTCCCTCATCTAAGTAAATTACTGCTGGCTGTTCCAGCCTTGGAACATACGGTAGGTCGAGCTCCCCTCTCGTTTGAGAGTTGAGTGTTTGCCCTTCTCCTCAGCTAGATATTTACTGCTAGCCACTCCAGCATTATTACCATAAATCGAGTGGATGACTCTCAAACATATTGTTTTTGGGATGCACAGTTCCCTCTATGAGCTGCTCTTTCAGAGTGCCACGAGAGCCCCTTAGAACAGTGTCTTAAAAATCCATGTATGGTAAGTGTGTACGTGAAGAATTTGTTCACTTACTAAAATCCATGCTGTGGTAAGTTTGCACGCTAGTTCTCTACATTCTTTCTAAAATCCTTTATGTGGCTGCTTCGTGCCCTTTCTTGAGCTGGTATGCCCCGTTCATCTTGGGCGCCACTATCATCAGGATACCTATTTAAACAGGTAGAGACAGTCAGTAGAGACAGTTCCTTTAGCAAGCTTATGCAAGAGCAAGCGGTAACCCATGTGTGACAGGCCAAGACTTAGTATATTGCTAAGCGCTTGGTCGTATCCCTTTAAAGGAATAAGTCTTGAGCTCTACCCCAGGCTCAGGAGTTTGGCCCTAACAAGTAATTTGGGTATGTAGCCTAGGCCTTTGGCTGTAAGGGATGATGTCATGGACAGATGTCATTGTCTAACATCCCAGGGGCAACTCCCATTGAAATGGTAGAGTTGGTACATAGTATAAAATGAAATATACTTTATTGTCCCTAGTAGGGAAAAACTCACCATGGTTCTGGCCTGCCCTCCCCTTAGCATGGCGACATGGCTATACTTGACAGGGAACGTCTCAGGTTACAAATGTAACCATGGTTCCCTGAGTAGGGAATGAAAAACTGTATCCTCTAGGGGTCGCTATGGGGAACAGTATACCGCAAGCTTCAGATGAAGAAGAGAATGATGTGTTCTCCTGGCGCCTATTTATTCTATAGTTGCACCGGTAGTTATGTCAGAGACTGTCACCAGCCAGCTTGTTGTTTTTCCATTGTATGCTTCAGACACGAGTCACGGCGAGTCATTCCCTACAGCGACCTCTAGAGGACGCATTGTCTCATTTACATTTGTAACCTGAGACGATTTTCTTTGCTCTCGCACAAAACTTGATGATGTACACTGCTCTCGTCCGGAGAGAGTGCGCGCACTTAAAACGTGTCTCTCCTCTCACTCAAACATTGTCCTGTGCACTCACAAATCTCTCTGTGCTCATGCGCTAGAGATATTAACTCTTTTCACGCCTGAATTAAACGTTGACAAAAGTAATCAACCAGTCAGATTTCAATGATGGATCTGTAATTTCTTTAGAATTTAATAATACTTAGTCCTATTATAATCAAATATTAGATATCCGTCTGGTGCTTGAATGATTTGGAAATAAGTTTAATAGTTTGGTCAAACCTCTGAACAATTTATCTAAACGCAAACAAAAAAGCAAATAAGGTTCTTGTGGTCATACATGTATTGTGTACTTTGATACACAATACTTAATGCCTATACTTAAGATTTGGAAACTAAATATAACATTACAATGAATTTCTCATATTTTTCATACACTATATTATATTTTATGTGTTTAATCCATTTACAGTTAATTACATGTTAATATCATATAAGCGTAGGCCTGTCACAATAATAAATTTTGCTGGACGATAAATTGTACAAGAAATTATCGCGATAAATGATAATATCGTCGTTCTGAGACCAGTTTCAACTAATATAACGATGGCATAATAACACAGGTACACCTTTTCAAAGAGAAATATTCTTTTATTTTATTTTATTTTATTTTATTTTATGGCAGCTTCAGAGCAAGAAATACCAACATCATGACTTTGTGTGGCTTAAAATGTATTGATTTTGTATGTTATATTATGTTTATATGCCAATTAGGGATGCTCATACTGACCGTTTAACCGTTAACCGAAAGTAAACATTTTGAACGATGAAGGGGCCATTCACATATCGCGTCTTTTTTGTGCTCGAGTTCGTTATTTCATGTGCGGTATGCACGCTCATAATGGAAGAGCGTTGTGACTAGCTGGTTTTTTCACGTGTTAAATATGCGTTAAATACAAGTACAATGAAGTACGTAAAAATCTGTTTGAACGGGTCAATGTCATTGGCTGCTGAGGACTTGGGTCAAACCACTTCTGTGAGCTTAGAGGGGTGTACCATTCATAGACAGGCAACCACCATTTAACATGCTATAGATCATCTTATTCAGCCTTATTATTTTGTCTTTTTTTGTATAGCCTATAGAAAAAAATATATTTAAATTGCAGTTTTATGAAATATTTATTTTTTATCATTCATGCCTTTTTGTAAATAAACATATTAGCGGACAGTGTTGGGAATGTTACTTTGGAAATGTAATAGGTTACAGATTACAAGTTACCCTATTTAAAATGTAATAGTAGTGTAACTTTTTTAATTACTTTAACTTTTTTACTTTTGAGTACTTTTTGATTACTTTTCTAAATTTCTAATGTTTATTTGCAACTGTTAATCATTTCAAATATTTACACCATTCAGGTTTATCCTTAAAGTAGAGCTCAAAACTGTCAGATTTTCACCATCCTTCATCACTTGAATTAAGATGATCACATTTGAACACATCCACCACACAATTAGACTTTATCTAATAAGCATGTGTCCTATTTTGTCTACTAAACTCCTGAAACATTGGTGTCTTCTTGAAACAATGCTGTCTCTTTGTATCTGATATGATAGTTTCTCAAAATTAGGAAAATGGGACGGACTGGAAAAAAAATTAGGCTGGGAAATCTCACACTCAAACAGCCACAACCCATTCTGTAACATGGACAACACTATTTTGTGTATGGACCTGACATGATAAAGATTTAAATCCTTAGGTTGGGGACATGCAACATAATCAAGAGTTCTCTCCTGAACTACACCTTCACTTCCATTATCCATCCATCCTCTCATGACTTCAATACTGAAGATTTTTATTAGACTTTTACCACACTGTAAAAAGTTTAACTATTATTTACTCAGTTTTATTGGTGAAACATTTTTACACTCAAAAAAATTGAGTAAATTTTAAAGCTGTGAAATCAATGAAATATACTGTATGAATTGAGTAAATGCAAGTAAAAAAATTAAGTAAATCTGAGTAACTGCATCTGGTACATTAACAAATAAAATTGAGTAGAAATAATTGAACATTTAAACATTTAAAAACAATATTTATGAGTAATATTAACTGTTTTTATTAATGAGTAATATTAACTTTTTATTTTCTCTAAACCTTTGTAAAATAGTACTCCACACAACCACCAGTATACATGACATTGGCCTTTATTGTCAATGAGTACAGCAATACAGCACATTTTACACTGTATACAATATTGCCTACATTTAAACTCATTTAACAAACATTTTATAAGTAAAAATTAAACATTTAAAAATTCAGGTAGCCTAATTCAAGTGTAATCAAATCAACCCAATATCCACCGGATCAGCGCTGGTCCTCGTGCCGGAGATGGACTCGCCTCTGCGGGTGAACTTTGAACTTCATACCGCCGTCCTGCGTTTCACTCACAGCCGATAGATACTGCGAGTGACTGACATAACCTGCCAATAAACAAACAGTCACAGTTCTGAGGACATTTTATCATCCAAATGATAATAATTATATTTATTATCATTAGGAATGAAGTCATGTGTTTATGCAAAGCATTTCAATCATGCAAAAAGACAGGCGCGACTCTCGTTTAGGTGTCGAATTACGCCTCTGTATGTTGTTTTGCATTAAATATGATTTAAAGCACAGTAAAGATTTTATAGATAAAATAAAACATACACAAACCTGAATTTCACAGAGGAAATGCACCGAATCTGCGACGCTGAGAAGAGAGCTGTTGTCTGGAGACTGGAGAGTTCAAACTGACTCAACCAACCGTCGAGTTGTCGTCACGTCAGAGGGTGGGGGAGTAAACTTACTCAAATTTTAAGAGTGTGTTAAATATATTAATAATATTGATTTGAATTAATTAATATTTTTGTTTCTTAAAACAGATCAGTTTAATTCAACATTCTCAAATATTTTGATAGAAATTTCACAAATATATTAATTATATTATAAAGAAATAATTGGTTAGTCAAATACTAAATAATTTTATTGAAAACAACTTAAATATATCTGTAAATTTTAGATAAAATGAACTGTTGGATTTTTACTCAATTATTTTGGTATGTTTAACTCAAACAATCAAGTACACGATATTCAGAGATTTTATTAAGTTAATAAAGTTAAAAATTTCTGTCATATTTACTAAGCCACAGAATTATTTTTTACAGTGCATGTTTTGTAAGTGCATTTTAGTTTTTTTGCAAATTAATTACCACTTGTATTTATTTTTACTACAAATTCCATGGTTAAACCACGTTAGTGCCATACCATAGGCTACATTAATTTTCCTCAGGGTTGTGTTCTTGTCTGCACTAGCTCCCCCTAAACCTATGATAAAATATGATTTTTTGTCTGCTAAATTACTACTGTAACATTACAATAGATAATAATGATGTCGTTTATACAGTATTTTGAGTGAGTGTGAGCAATGTGCTGCTGCTGCTTGACTAAGTAAACAAAGACAAATTACAATAGCATCTTTACAGATGAAACTGACCTGCCCTTGAAACCCTGAACAGAAGTGTCGCTTCTCTGCTCCAGCTGTGCGCTTCCACAGTTCACTCCGGTCTCTCTCTCTCGCATTGATTACTCTGAGTCTGATCCAGACCGTTTGGCGGAGGTGCGAAGAGCGCGCGAGCCCAACCATTGCCAGTCACGACTAACCGATTCATGATTTATTAGAGATTTAATTATTGAATGGCGGATTCAGAAATAATCGCAGATGGCCAGTCAGCGCCTGATTTCTACAGAAATGCAGAACGTGCAGGATTCATAGATTGACATTTTGAGGCTTAATATTCACAGACACTCTCATATCGCGTTTTGATTCAAGTGTACTGACCTACTTTTGATTTATTCGTCCAAAATGTGGCATATTGCATCCGCGTTAGGATGAATTCTATGAACCAGTCTGTGTTTCCTCATCACGGAGATTATGAACCGTATGTGTTAGTGCAATTTGGGAAGGAAATAAGCTGAATGTGGATGTGTGTAAATATTCAAATGTAATCCCCTTTGCAATCGTTAAAATTTTCATAAGTAACTGTAATTTAATTACTCATTTTTTCTTAGTAACTGTAACTGATTACAGTTACATTTATTTTGTAATTAAATTACGTAACGCCATTACATGTAACTAGTTACTCCCCAAAACTTTTAGCGGACATTCTAGCTTTAATAGTGGTTGAACTTAAAGGGTTAGTAATTAAGCAACAAATCTTTTTATGGATGGTAACTGTAAAATTATTACTGAAATACTATTAGTAACTAGTTACTGCAAAATAAATATTATTACAATAACTAAATTACTAGTTACTGCTCAACTGATTTACCGCTGATTTTTCACGCATAAACAACACGTATTTAACGCGCGGGTATTCATCACAGTCCGTATTCTGTTCTGTCTCGCGCGCAGCCGCGTCTGCACTACTTTCAAAGGCGGACGAGCTCAACAAGCAGTACCACTTCTGTCTCATCATTCACCTCGTGTACGCGCACTGTCCGCGCGGTTTCGATAAAAGCTGTTTTTAAACTGAGAAAGCTTTGAGTTTTGAAACCTATAGGATATTTTCATAGTACATTTGATTTTTCAGTTCATGACCCAAGTAAAATTATTGAATTAAGTGTGCATCTGGATTTATGCCAACCAATATCTTTATGACAACTAGGAGTGCTCAATGATCTACATGAAAACAATACAAATGCTTTTGTATGTGTCTATATCAAATACATTTGAAATACCCAAGTTGTTTATTTTATTGTTGTACTACTGCATTTATTTACAGTACAGAACTTATTACATAAGAAATGGAGAATCAGTTCTGCCTTTTGTCTTCAATGACATAATGGGCTTAGAATCCGACTACAGTCCCAAAGAATCACGTGGTGCACATCCGGAAGACATTCCCAAAGCCAAAGAATCACGTGGTGCACATCCGGAAGACATTGCCAAAGCCCTTGAGGGTCTCCTTCATGAAGGACACAATGTGAGGAGGAAACTTTATTCAGCTTTAAAGTGGCTTTATGAAATTATTTAAATGTTATTCAAACAATGCACTGACACAGCAGAATTATAACATAACGCCTTTGCTCTCGCCTTTGTTTTTTTCTTTTATTTTTACATTCAGTTCAATCCAATTGCTTCTGCTAATAAAAATGACTGCAAAAGTGAAACAAGCCCTGAGGATCTGACATACTGTCTGGTCTACGTCATAGCAGCGGACAAAATATCAATGATGACTTCTGATGTCATCAAAAAGATGAGATACATTAGACAGAAGGCCAGCAGTCTGGGTGAGTATCAGCAAGACGTTTTAATAATCTGTTAAAATATCCACATCATAAATGTTACTCACTAAGGCCCCATCCACAGGGAGACACGTTTAGCTGAAAAAGCATACATTTTGTATCGTATAGGCATTACATCCACACAAATCCAGCATTTTGGGGGAGTGAAACCAATATTTTTTTAAACTGGGTCCCAGACTAGATAAATCTGAAAACGCCGGCCTTGCGTTTACATCTGGACAGCAAATCAATATATTTTCTGAAACAATGACGTCATCAGTTCACGTTTCACCCCTAGTCAGACACCATTACGTCACGTAACAGCAACAAAAACATGATCAAACACTGAAGGATTGTCTATTAACTTACATTAACATAGATTAAGAAATGTTTTGTTCGGTTTTTATTTGTATACTGCATGCAATTCTTCTTCCCCTTTTTTTAGTGTTATCTCTGTGGCAGAATTACAGTGCCACATACTGGTCTGGCCTGTATACTACATTGTTTTGTGTTGGTTTCGTGTGGATGCAGATATTTCTTGAGACTAGGGGGAAAAAAGATTGGATAGGGAAAGCTCTGGTTTCATGTGTACATAGCCTAAAAGAAGACTCACTGTTTTTTTGTAGGATTCTAAAAAAAATTTTTTTCCAAAATTTAAATAAAAGTCCAATACATTATTTGGATCATTCAGTTTTTGAAACACAATAAATCAATATTTAAATTTATGTTTCCATTTAACAGAAATTCCTCAGGTTATCATCATGACGATGGTGGATGAGGTTTGCCCACTAGTCAGAAAAGACCTAAGAAAAATCTACACAAGCAAGAAGATAAAAGAGAAGGTATTACAGGCCCTTTCTGTTCTCAGATAGAGAATGTGGGATCAAACCTCTGGCTTTGCCATGCAAATTTGTTCATTCAGATCTATGGCCGAAACATAAATATGTTTAAGAGCATATTCTTTTATTTATATCAATACCCCCAGAAATATTCAGCCTGTGTTCTTTATTCTCCAGATGCAGGAGTGCTCTAATTCAGTTGGTGTCCCTGTGAGCCACATCTTCCCTGTGAAGAACTACCATGAGGAGATTGATACACAAAATGACGTTGATGTACTGATCCTGAGGGCTCTAACACAGATTGTGCAAATTGCAGATGATCTTGTGAACAGAAGAAAGAGGAAATGTTAATCTGAATCTAACATAATGGAGAAAGCATAGGCAATTGTGGGAACTTGTAATAATTAATTTGACTTCTTCTCATGCTGTGTAACATGTAACTGTAGCTTTATACGCAAGGCTGAACTGCTTCCTATGTTTCTGGTAAGAACTGATAAACCAGTACATGGAGCTCCAGGAACTGGAACGCATGTCAACGCTAGAGCAGACAGGGAGGGTGATATACCGTATTTTTCGGACTATAAGTCGCACCTGAGTATAAGTCGCATCAGTCCAAAAATACGTCATGATGAGGAAAAAAACATATATAAGTTGCACGGGACTATAAAACGTATTCATTTAGAACCAAGAACCAAGAGAAAACATTACCCTCAAGAGAAAACAGCGCCCTCTCACGGCTGGAGACGATAATGTTTTCTCTTGGTTCTTGTCTCTTAGTTCATTTCTCTTGGTTCATGTCAAATTAATTTTGATAAATAAGTCGCACCTGACTATAAGTCTATAGGCGACTATAAGCGACATTAATAAAAGACCTTATCTCCACCCTAAACTCCTGTCTCTTCTTTCATGATCTAACACAATCTTCACTTGATCAGACTCGTATCATGCACATCTTGCATATTGAAGTCAGTCTGGACTGGACATAAAGTATATCTGTTAAGATCATTTGCAGTTGACTTTCACCTCATTTCAAAATGGGAGCAAGTTATTTTCTGTGAATTAACAAGACTTCTGAGTGATTATCTGCTATAGGTAGGTACATAATAAAAGAATAACAAACTGAAGTAGGGATGGGAAGATTCACAGATTCGCTCGGTGCATTGGCATAAAAAGTTAACGATGCGATGCATCGATTTTAAAAAGTGTGCATCGGATACAGGTTGGCAGTTGTAGTGTGATACATTGTTTCTAACATATTTGCATTGGGATAAAAAAACAGATTTATTTATATATAATTACAAGTGGATGCACTATACTTTGTTTAGAAAGTGACCGATAATTTGTGACCAATATTTTATTAGTAGATTGATTTCTCCTCTCTGAACTATATCTCAAGCACGTTCTTCTATCAAATAAATCAGAGCTAAAGCGGCTCCATAAATGACAAATTAAGTTCTACCAGAGAGACTCATGAGCTGATAAGACTTGAAAGTATTTATTTGATAAAACCATGGCATAAAATGTGAATTATTTGGAGTAGGCCCCATCCGTAGCTTGAATCTGTAAATTTTATATTCCAGCAATAGATGCCAAAGATGAAGGCAGGGGCAGAGCCTAGCCCCAAAAAAAGTGAAGGAAGTTTTATACCCACCAGTTGAAGTACATCTTAGATCCTAGAACATACAAAATGAAACAAAGGAAAATAATATTTATTAGAAATAGTTAAGGCAAGTACTAAAAGCATAAAATATGTACCAGATTATTAGTTTAAAGCAGTGGTTCTCAATCCTGTCCTGGAGTACCTCCTGCCCTGCACATTTTGTGCATCTCCCTCGTCTATCTATCACACCTGATTCAACTCAACAGCTCATAAATGGAGACTGCAGGACCTGAAGTGGGTGTGTTAGATATAGGGAGAGATACAAAACATGCAGTGCCTGGGGTACTTCAGGGAGAGTTTTGAGAACCACTGGCTTTAATATTGGAGCTTTATAGAGTAAAGGAGATTGACCACGACAGGCCGGATAGTGATACATATATGTTCCTTATATTGGTCTGAATTCTAGCGGATTTGCAATCTGCTCTAAATGTTTTATGTTTAAAACAAAATGAAGAAGATGTGTAGCTCGTCCACAAAAATCTCATTTAAGACTAGCTCCCCAAAAATGGTCTTTGGTTTTTGTCCGTGTAAGTGCAAGAGAACTCAATATGCATGAATGATATTTGTGCGTTCACAGACATTATGCCAGTAATGTTACCGGGTTTACTTCTCATATGTGTCAGTGTTCATTTTCACAGCAGATTTTAGCCATAGCCTTTTGACTAAAATGCAATTTTAGTTTTAGTCATATTTTAGTCATCTGTTTGGACTAAATAGCTTAAGATTTTAGCTGACTAAAATACAGTTTAATAAGTGTAATTTAGTAATACAAACTATTGTAATATACAACATGTTCCACTTAAAATTAAATAAAACCAAGTCTCATTAAATATGTGGAATATAGCCTTTCTATAAAAGACCACAAAAGTACAAATTATTTATAATTTGCATATGACATTCTTCATTCTTTAAAGCAAAATTGTAACTCCAAAATATTAAAAAGAAAAACAGTATCTTGCAGTAATGCCATTGCAAATTGTACATGACCTGAAAAAATGACCTGAATCAACAGTTCTGTTAATAATAAGCAGATTATTTATAACATAAGCAATATGTTAAACAGCAGACGTACTGAAACAGCCCATTCCTTCTTACACCTCAACAAAACAAAACAAAATGTTATTTTGGTGCCATTTCAATTTTAAAAATTAAAACTTCTAGTTCTGTTTGGTTTTATTCATTTTAAGGAAAGCACTTTGTGCCAATGTGACCCTTGCTTTATTGCGCCGACCTCTAGTGAGGTCACCTGTGACACTGAAACCCTTTCTGCAAAGAAGCTGGCATAGCCAATAGGTCTAAACCACAAGATTTTTATCTCTAATAAAAGGTGTCACTTTTTGCCAACCAAAAGGCTATTCCTGTTTCTTCAGTAATGGCTTGCTGTGAAAGCTCTTCCTTATAGTTTCTGATCTTCTCCCTCATGCTGGTCGCTGAGGCCTTTTGAAAGAAACCAAAAGACTTGGTGCTTTGTTAAGGATGGTGCATCTTCTGATTCCTCAGGATTTTCCTCTCCTGCATCATCTCTAGATTGATCCTCATCTTGTGTGTGAAGCAGAGTGGATGCATGGATTAGAGCCCTGCGCTGGACTGTTTTCTTAAACCCGCACCCGCCCACTACCGCTGAATGTATGACCAGGCCTGCCCACTCCTGCAATGTTTGTCCACTTCCACCTGCTCCCACTGACTTTATCTCCGAGCTTGTGAAAAATGTACCCAGATAGGTGCTCAGACTAAATATTCATTCAAGTTAACATCCAGATTAACAGATTTTAAACATGATTGAATTTAAATAATATGAAGTAACCAATGCTAAATCAAAGCACCACACATGACAAAAGCATTGGGTATTTTTTTTATTAGCGTTATAAAACATTAACCGTTAAAACAAAACCACAACTAGCGGCACCTCAGCAATGATTAACTAGGAAATAACTTTACCATTAAATAAATAAACACAGAGTACTTTGAAAAATACGCTAGATATAATTGTAACAAAATAAATACAAAACAAAATATAATGCTTTTAAAAAAAATCTCACAGATTTCACATTCACAATAGCTTGCTTAACGGGCTTTTGAAAAAAGAAAATAAATAATAATAATATATATATATATATATATATATATATATATATATATAAATATATGATTAAAAATTCATCTAACTCTGGCATGCTTTTTAAAACATTTTCTTCACTCCTTTGTCCTCCTCCTCCACCTCCTGCTTCATCTCTAATAGCTGGCAACTTTGCTACGTTTTTCATTAATAAAATTAAACACATTAGTGCACAGTTGTCCACACCACAATCAGTCAAGCTCATATCACCAGCAACCATACACTCATTTACATCCTTCTCTTCACTCTCTGAGGCAGAAATCTCCAAACTCATCCTTTCTAATCACCCTAGTACTTGCCCACTTGATCCTATTCCATCTCATCTCCTTCAAGCCATTTCTCCTGCAGTTGTACCTGCACTCACTCACATCATCAACACTTCTCTCCACACTGGTGTTTTTCCCTCATCATTTAGACAGGCACGTATAACTCCACTACTTAAGAAACCCAACCTCAACCCATCTCTTTTAGAGAACTACAGACCAGTTTCCCTTCTTCCTTTTATTGCAAAAACACTTGAACAAGCTGTGTTCAACCAAGTCTCTACATTTCTCACACACAACAATCTCCTTGACAGCAACCAATCTGGCTTCAGAAGTGGACATTCAACTGAGACGGCCTTGCTCTCAGTTGTTGAAGCTCTAAGACTGGCAAGAGCAGAATCCAAATCTTCAGTACTGCTTGATCTGTCCGCTGCTTTTGACACAGTTAACTACCAGATCCTCCTATCAACCCTGCTGGCAAAGGGCATCTCAGGAACCACACTTCAATAGTTTGAGTCTTACCTATCAGATAGCTAAATTTAGATCTCGTTTCCAGAATATGAAAGAAAGATAAGCTAACTAATAAAAGGGCAGTCAGCAAAAAAAATGTTTGTTATTTTATTTATCTTGTCAAGAGTCTTGAATTTATTGACTTTGACCTGAAATTACATTAATTATCTTAAGACACAAAGTTTGTTTAATATTTTACACAACACAGTAGGAAAAAAACGTGTCACAGAAAAAATGAAAATGTAAAAAAAAAAAAAGATTTCTAATTTTTATTTGTCTTATTAGGATACAATTTGTTTAAACATTTACAACCCAATAGCAAAAAGTATGGCAAAAAAAAAAAAAAAAGATTGTAAGTTGTAAAAAAAATATAGCGAATTAGCTGTTTTTATTTTTTCTCTTCAAAATACTAAATTCATTTGACAATGTTCTGTTAACACAGTAGTAAAAACTTTTGCAGAGATAAATAAATAAATATGACATCTGTCATTTAAAATTACAGGCCAAGCTAAATAAAATAAAAAACATGTTGAGCGTCCTTCAAGGACAGCTCATCCACACTTTGCTCCATCATTTTCTGCTCTGTCACTCATCAACTACTTGCCTGCTCTGTCTGAGGGCCATATAGACCAATTTTAGTGTTTGCAAACAGTGGTGATGTTTTATTGTGGACGGAGCCTATCTGGTGAATATTATATAGACTTACTGTTTAAATCAAATTTATTCTTAAAAGTAGGGTAATCGCAGCAGGTTTCATCCTGATTTAAATGTTTGTGTTCAGCTTCAAATGTTATCTTTGACAACAGTATTATATAAACATGATTTCCATTCCGATTATGACACTCAAAAGCAAAACAATATAATTTTTCTCTTATTTCATGGATTTTACCCCTTTTCCCTCCACTTCTTCCCAGAGCCATCAAAAAGAATGCGCAGCTGCAAGTGACGTAACTGTGATGTCCTGCTCTGAGCATCCTTATGCACATGCTGCACACAGATCCCGCAAATAAAAGAAAAGCAGAGGAAATGCAGATCTCTATCTCAGAGTAGGCTGTTAGTAGTGGAGTTAGTAAAGTAAGTAAGTTTCTAATAGTCAGTGTTTCGTATGTTGTAGACCCATACGTCAGTATATCATCATAAACGCATCATAAAACGTCATTATTGTCTTAAGTAAACGTAAACAGATGAAAAAGAAAAAGCACGTATTTATAAACCTGTGTGCCTTTGGTGTTAAAGTGGTCATCTGATGCCCATATTCCACAAAAGAAAATCATTCACTGATCTTGACTGAATATCTTTAATAATGTACATTAAACTATGCATTTTTTACATTTTAGCTACAGTTTCTGTACCTGAAAAAAGGTTCAGTTGTATTCACTTATGCTTTTGCTTTAATAATTGAAATTTATATTAGACTAGTAGTCTAGTTGTTTTTGACATGGTATTTCGTGGTCCAGCCATGTCACCCTGCAGCCCACTGAAGCTAGCTGATATCAAAATTCAACGAAGATGGACAACGCAAAGATTATCGCAGATGAGCTGAACCGTGGCCATTACACGGAAAATGTTTTGAAGTACTTCTTCGACAAGCCAGATGCTTATAAACAAGCGCTCACTGATTCTGAAGACGATCTGAGCTATGATGAAAGCGGCATAATAAGACTGAATAATATCCCTAATCTACAACTGAGTGAAGGTGAAGACGAGGAAGAATGTATCGGACTGGCATCAGACGAGTTGGACCGTACGATTTCAGAGACTATATCGATATTAACATTTGATGGGGATGAAGACAGCGAAATGGGGAAAATCCATAACTTTGACTGTAAATGATACATGAGGAGAAAAGAGAACTCTCTGCATGGGAGACAGTCCTGTAGCCAGAAACTTTCTCCAGACATTATGTACAACATACGGCTGGATTCTTTAGCTGTGGAAAAAGAGTGGCAGGACATGCCAATTATTGGACATTTAGAGGCATGTGGCCCTGTGGCCACCCCTAGGATCATTTGCAGAGGGTACTATTAATTTAAATGCAGAAGATAAATTCCAAATAGTTTAAGAAGTGAAAAAAATGTGCAGCACCCGCTGCAGCCACTGTTTAGCGTCTCTGAGCAACATTTAAAGTGTTTCGGCTCATTTTTTAACAGTCACTCGCTGCCAGTGTTGGGAAGGTTACTTTGGAAATGTAATAGGTTACAGATTACAAGTTACCCTATTTAAAATGTAATAGTAGTGTAACTTTTTTTAATTACTTTAATAAAGTAATGTAACTAATTACTTTTGAGTACTTTTTGATTACTTTTCTAAATTTCTAATGAATTTTTTTTTTTGCAACTGTAAATCATTTTCAAATATTTACACCATGCAGGTTTTACCTTAAAGTAGAGCTCAATACTGTCAGACTTTCACCATCCTTCATCACCTGAATTAAGATGATCACATTTGAACACATCCACCACACAATCTGACTTCAGTACCACCTTTTACTTTGAGATTGATCTGAAGTTCAATGCAGATTTAAAATCTAAAGAAATAGTTTATAGATACTGTTTTTGAAACCAAATCTTTGCATGCAGGAAACACTTTAATCTAACAATGGTTTGGGGAACAAAATTGTTAATAAATAAACACAAGCCTATACATCAACTCAAATACGGTTATCTAATAAGCATGTGTCCTATTTTCTGTACTGAACTCCTGAAACGTTGGTGTCTTTTTGAAGCACTGCTGTCTCTTTGTATATGATATGATAGTTTCTCAAAATTAGGAAAATGCTCATGAAGTGACTCGCAGCAGTTCTAGAGATTACGTTTGTGCTCAAAAATTAGGCTGGGAAATCTCACACTCAAACACCCACAACCCATTCTGAAACATGGACAACCCTATTTTATGTATAGACCTGACATGAAAAAGATTTAACTCCTTAGGTTGGGGACATGCAACATAATTAAGAGTTCTCTCCTGAACTACACCTTCACTTCCATTATCCATCCATCCTCTAATGACCTTAATAGTGAAGATTTTTATTAGACTTTTACCATGTATTGTAAGTGCATTTTTGTTTTTTGGCAAATTAATTACCACTTGTATTTATTTTTACTACAAATTCCATGGTTAAACCACGTTAGTGCCATACCATAGGCTACACAAATTTTCCTAAGGGTTGTGTTTTTGTTTGCACTAGCTCCCCCTAAACCTATGATAAAATATGATTATTTGTCTGCTAAATTACTACTGTAACATTACAATCGATAATAATGATGTCGTTTATACATTATTTTGATTGAGCAATGGGCTGCTGCTGCTTGACTAAGTAAACAAAGACAAAACTTCAATAGCATATTTACAGATGAAACTGACCTGCACCTGAAACCCTGAACATTAGTTTATCTTCTCTGCTCCAGCTGTGCGCTTACACAGTTCACTCCGGTCTCTCTCTCTCGCATTGATTACTCGGAGTCTGATCCAGACCTTTGGGGGAGGCACGGAGAGCGCGCGAGTCACGACTAACCGATCCATGATTTATTTGAGATTTAATGATCAAATGGATTAGGTAATAATCGCTTTAGTACATTCGGCGTACAATTATACAATAACAATATTCAAATACAGTGCCAAATCATCTGCCAGGCCACCGGGAATTGTCCCAGTTCTCCCGATGGCCAGTCAGCGCCTAATTTCCACAGACATGCAGAACGTGCAGGATACATAGATTGTCATTTTGCAGCTTACTATTCACTGAAACTCCCATATCACGTTTTGATTCAAGTGTACTGACCTACTTTTGATTTATTTTTCCAAAATGTGGCATATTGCGTCCGTGTTAGGCTGAATTCCATTTTTCCAATTCCATTCTATAACCAGACTGTGTTTTCCGCGTCGCGGAGATTATGAGCCGTATGTGTTAGTGCAATTTGGGAAATAAATAAGCTGTATGCGGATGTGTAATTATTCAAATGTAATCCCCTTTGTAATCGTTAACATTTTCATAAGTAGCTGTAATTTAATTACTATTTTTTTCTTAGTAACTGTAACTGATTACAGTTACATTAATTTTGTAATTAAATTATGTAACGCCATTACATGTAACTAGTTACTCCCCAAAACTGCTCGCTGCCACCTATTGGCAGTTTTAATTCCACATTTTAGGTACATTTTCATTTTTAAAATAATTTCAAACATCAGTTTTCAATGTTTTACCTTTAAAATATCAAAACATTATTTATCCATCTGTAACTGCAGGTTAAAGTATTCCATGTTCCACAGAGCTGCATTAAACAGTGTGTAAAACATCTAAATGGCACCTCAGGTGCAGCTTCTGTTTTCTCTGCATTGCAAAGATCATTTTTGTTGATACTGATTGCATTTGCTTGGTAACAGCCCAAATGCAAGTATTTGACCTAAAAGATGGTGCACACTTTTAGAAAAAATGTTGTAAAGGTAAAAATAAAAAAATCTGGATTCAGCAGTCAGCACAATTAGAAATAAGACATCAGCACAATAACACTCAGCAAAATAGTCTAATTATCGTTATCGATAAAATCCCAGAAATCACAGAGATATAACTTTTTGTCTATATTGCAGACCCTTAATTTTTTTTCTTTATTTTAATGTGCCACCCCAAAATTTACTGTGGCCTCATCTGGCCATCCCTGTTAGAAAATTTCTGGTGGCGTCACTGTTGGAGGCAACTAGATCTGGAAGAATACTTTTCTGTTTCTTATGGGGGGAGTTTCCATAAACATCAAAGTTTGTCGTTGTGTGTTCATTCTAAGAACACATACATGTTATCTCATGTTTAGTCCATGTTTAGACCTTCCTATACCTACCTATTGAATGTGATGCTAATAATTTTAGCCAGTGGTGGAGGAAGTGCTACTTAATATTCTTAACAAGGATTTACTAACGTAAAAGTAAATGTATCAGATTAAATTCCTACTTAAGTAAAAGTATAAAGGACTCAAATCAGACTCAAAACCAGGTCTAACCACTAACTGAGGTATAAACCAGGACTAAACCAAGACTAAACCAGAAAGTACAGATACAGACTCTAAAATGTAGTGAAGTAAAAGTAAAAAGTATTCATCATAAAATTTACTTCAGTAATGTAAAAGTTCCTATAATTTGTACAATACATTCTGATATAGGTGACGAGATGCCTGTTAGCATGATATTAAACATTTTTTTCTTTTGTTTCCCCTTTTTTCAGCATAGTCAAACACTAGGAGGAGAATGGGGCAAGACTACATTTGAGGAAGAAGCACTCACTGCCACGTCCACCAGCCAGGTTCGTCAGACCTGAGGATATCAACGAAGTTGTGGACTTCAGAAAAAACTATGCAGAAGACAATGCCATCATGCTGCCTTGGCATAAAGATTGGCATGTGAAGTTGCTGCCAATGGCGTCTCTACAAGAAGTCTGCTAAAGATCTTGGTAAGTGTAAACATTGATTTAGAATTGAGAGCTTATAATGTGAAATAATGCGAAGCACTATTAGCAATTACAATACAATTAACCATAAGCAATATCTGTTTTTCAGGTGAGCGTGCAGTTTGTAAAACCAGTTTCAAAGCACTGTGGAACCGACTTCTCCCACACATCAAAAGTTGCCGGCCGCGCACAGATCTCTGCTGGCAGTGCCAAAGCAATAACGAGCAGCTGATACGAAGTGCAAACCTCCCAGATGATAGAAAGTCTGAAGCAGTAAAGAAGCAACAAGATCATCTTTCCATTGTGCAGAAAGAGAGGGCTGTGTACAATGACATGACTGCTGCCTGCAGAAAGATTTGCTCTGGCTCTAACCCAGGGGCGGAGTGGGACCAAAAAAATCTACTGGGAATTTTTCGTAAACCACTGGCCCTCAGTGGTCAAAAAAAAAAATGCTAAAAGATATATACTACTAACGTCATAACCCTTGCAAAATTATTTTAAATATATTAAGAAAGCAACCGCTACTGGTCAAGTGGTCTATGGTTAGACTGATTTGTTTAGATTCAGGGAAATTGCTACCTTGACAACGCCACGTGAGAGGCGTTCACACCGCCGCTGACTTGAGCTTCCAAAGTTACCGGAAGTCATTCATTTTCAATGGAAGCTGGCTTCTCTCAGCTGCAAGGAGCGTCAAATTCCTTGACGTTGCGTTTTGAGTGACCAGAGCGTCAATCCGAGAGTTGAAAGTGGCTCAACTTTATGGTAATAATGAGCTATGACGCGGTTCTTCTTGCCTTCCATGGGGGTATAGTTAAATGTTATGCAACCACGCTAATCCTTCCTGAATGTCAATTTTTTTTCTAGAATTTGCACGCTTTCTCTCTCTCTCTCTCTCTCTCTAGTCTGGCGTGTGCCATTTTTGGGTCATGCCATTAGACGAGGGGGCAGGGGGCGCTCATTATCTCCCTACATTTCTGTAAACAGACTTGACCTGCAATCGGTTCATTGGATAACGAATTCCCCATTCCCAGGAGGTTTTACTCCATTCTATGTTAATTTAAGAACAAACAAATGAATTAAATACTCGTTTTTTGTTTGTTTTTTTGTGACCATGGAAGTTCTGTATGAAGAATATGACGGGGGAGATGAGATGAGTGTGCAGGGGGGTAACTATGACTGAGAAATACAGTGCCGGCCGCCGCGCTCCCTCCACTCTCACGGCCGTTATGAATAATTTATAATGGGCCGATCATGAAAATTCATCAACCGGCCGACCGGGAAAAGTCCCGATCGTCCCGATTGCCACTCCGCCCCTGCTCTAACCTGTCTTTTGCACCATCCCTACCAGCAAGCAAGAAGAGTAGGATGCATTACAGTTTTGATTTTGCTCAGCAGGTAATATTTCACACACATTTACTTTACTTTATTAATGTCCCTTAAAGGGCGATTTGGTGAATGCGAATAAAGCAGCCTGATAATAGCGCAAATGCAGAATAGAATAAATATAGTAAATTTTATCTTTATTAGACAGTTATGAATATACACAAATTTAATTTTATCTAATCCAAGTTCCCTCTCTCCCTCTGTCTCCTACAGTTACACTTTCCCTCAAACCCTCTCCAGTCAGGACCAATGTACTTCCTGACCCCACGGAAATGTGGCCTATTTGGTGTTTCGTGTGAAGGGCTGCAGAAACAGGTGAATTACCTGATTGATGGAGGCATGTCATACTAACGGAAAAAGTCATCAGCTACATGCTCCATTTCTTCGTCAACTTTGCAGTTGGAGAAACAGAGGTGGAACTTCAGTGGGCAGAACAAGAACAACTTTATGCTCTTGTACCTTGCCTGGGGGGTTGGACACAGGCTTCACAATAAAATTTAAATCCACTTCCTTATTGCTGGCCACACCAAGATTTCCCCTGACTGTGGCTTTGGACTACATGAAGGCAAGCCTACATGAAGACAAGAGTCAACACTTTGGCAGAGATCGCTGAGGTACTTTAACTTTACTTTAATGACTTCAGTGTTATTTTCTGTTCTGCTTCAATGAAACATTTAACTGAAGAACTTTTTTTCTCTTGCTCTCTTCTCTTTTTTGTCATCAGGTTGTGGAAAACCGCTCTCCTGTGAGTCACCTCAATATCCCACAGCTTGTTGGAACAGCAGAGGGCAAAGTTTTAGTCCAGACCTTCGACTGGCAGCAGCATCGGACTCACCACTTCCGTAGACTCCCACAGATCAAGAGTTATCAGCACTTTAGGTACTTATATCGAAGCTTTCACATTGTGTACATACAATATAACATAGCAACAGCATACTCATGACAGTATTTTATGAGAAAATACTTTGCCATATGTGCTTATTCTGTCACAGCTTTTATGCCAAGAGACCAGGTGTGGTGCTTGCAAAAACTCAACGTGATGCACAACCTGTCAAATTTCAGGTACTGAGCGACGGAGCAGATCTGCCCCCTATCGACGGTCTTCCTGTCCTGGCCCCACCTGGACTGAACATTGACAAGGCAGACCTATCTGTATGAAAAAATCAGGCCATTCTGTGCTGACGAGGCAACAGACATCACATGCCCAGCGCCAAGGGTCACAACACAGAAGAGACCACAGAAGAGGATGCCAATGTGATATCATTAGATATCATTGGACATTGAAATTGCTTGAATTTATTTTGTGCAAGAAGTTTTCTGGAAGAAATTCTATATTATTCTCTCCGGTTTGATAATGTGTTATTTCGCCAACACTTCGAGTACTATGCTTGATTTAATTGATTTGAATTTTTATGCAAAACAGAAATATGATCAAATAGAATATCAGACCTCTGTCATATGGCCAAAAATAAATGCAAAAAAAGCTTTTTGCATAGTTGTGTTTGACATATGAAAACTGTAACAACATATTTTACAAGGTAACATGATGTACAATTTCTTATAGGACATCGTACTTTGCATATTATAATATAAAAACACATAATTATAGTTGATTTTCGTTTATCATAGTTGATCATAAAGATGAAGAGATGATGAGATGAAAAGAATAAAAAATTTCATTTCATGATTATAGTGACCAAAATTATCACGGTTATCAAAGAAATCCTGTTCAAAAAGTCCTAATGCTATACAATAAAATCAATTCAGCAAGTTTTATGTAGAAAACCATCAAATAACAACTAAAAATGGCTCAATATGTACTTTTTGTTTGCTATAATTATACTAATAATAATTCATTACATTTATATAGGGCTTTTTCTAGGCAAAGCGCTTTACATAGTCTGGGGTATCTCCTCATCCACCACCAGTGTGCAGCATCCACCTGGATGATGATGCGACGGCAGCCATATTGCGCCAGAACGCTTTACAGGGGCTATGGCTCATCTAAATGAGATGTGAATGAGTCCTATTGTCACTCCCAGCAGTGAGAACAGGTGAGAACTGGACAATCTTTAGAGGCCATGTTCTGCCTTTTGAGCTTTTTTGAGTGCCTACCTTCATATGGCCACAACTTCTCCAAATATTATCAGATTTCCATATGTTACACATCGTTGGAAAGCTTGGAGACTACCCTTTCAGAATCTGTGAATAACTCAAAATGCCCACAGAACTGACTTGTTTCCCTACTTTCCGTGATTGGTCACATATGCTCAAACATTCAAAATTCTCTTGCTGCTTTGTGAACTCAGGTGTTATCTGTAGGAAATAGAAATCTGTGTAGTTATTCCATTCAGTGCTGATAATAAAACTAAAATTGAACACACTTTTAATTAAAGTAAACTAGTTTGATTAACTACAAACAATCAGTGATATCAGAGTCCAAATATATATATTTTTTTTCAAATATGTTTTATTGAGCACCAACCATACAAAGTGTACACAATGTGAAACAGTACTTCTAAATATAAAACAGTGCTCACATTTTTTCATTTTTTTCTTTTCCACACTCCCCCTGCCCTCCCCACAGCACACCATCCCTATCCCCTACATGGGATCCCACACCCTGATTCCCCTTGCTCCTGGATGACAAACACAATACAATAGAAAAAGAGAAAAAAAAGAAAATATAAATAAATAAATAAATAAAATAAATAAAAATCTTTGCATTAGTGGTTAGTTACACTGTAAATCCAGAGGACATAAAAATTTCACTCATCAGGCATGATGTCTAGAGAGTCAATGATGGAAAGGGGTTCCAAGTTTTATCAAATCTCCACAAGGAGCCTCTAAGGGAGAACCTTAGCCTTTCAAGTTTTAGATAATTATCAGTGACAGTAGCCCTCACTTTGTGTTGTAGTTTGTACTCTGCATGTATTTCACTACGTTTGTGGCAAGGACATCAAAAGTATGCCGCCCTTTAATTCGTGCACAGGCCAATCTCCAGAGTGTTTTCTTCAATCCAGTGGCATGTCATGCCTAAGAAACTCCTGTTATGTGCAGTTCACAAGTCTGCTGTTATACAGACATTAGATACATTCATAAGTGTTTCTGTCAAGCTATTTTTCATTACTGTAAACTCATTCTCAATGTTCTGGACAAGTGCCTTTCTGCACATCACAGTTTTTCCTCCACTGAGTCCCTCGACAAGTTTTTTAAATGAAGGCTGTCCTTTGTCCAAATTCCAGCTATGCTTCTTTGCATGGAGGATTCAAGGCCCCTTACCCAGGATCAGATAAATATAATTTTTTTTACATCTTTTGAATGGCTCTCAGCAATAAAGGTATTTTTAAAAATCAGACAAAGTCTCTATTGCAATATTATTATTTTTTTTGTAGTTATCCTTAAAAGCTTAATCAGATCATAACCAAACTGAACAAGCTCAGATCAAACATTTCTGTTCATGTTTGTTCTGCTTTAATTTTAATGTTTTCAAAAAAAGGATTCATGTCTCATGTCCACAACTTGGGAACACACAGCCCTTGATATTTACCGTAGCACCTAAGTATAAGTCGCATCAATCCAAAAATACATCATGACGAGGAAAAAAACATATATAAGTCGCTAAGACTAAGTCGCATTTATTTAGAACCAAGAACCAAGAGAAAACATTACCGTCTACAGCCGCGAGAGGGCGCTCTATGCTGCTCAGTGCTCCTGTAACCTAGCCCTGAAAACATTAACTGAAAACAACTGAAAAATGATAACTGAAATATTAACTTAATTTAACAAAATCCAATACCAAACAGTTAACTGTAATCTGGAAAGACAAGTTATTCAGCTAATGGTACACAATAATTTTCAGTTAATGTTTTCAGTGGTAGACTACAGGAGCACTGAGCAGCATACAGCGCCCTCCCGTGGCTGTAGACGGTAATGTTTTCTCTTGGTTCATTTCTCTTTGTTCATGTCAAATTAATTTTGATAAATTAGTCGCACCTGACTATAAATCACAGGACCAGCCAAACTATGAAAAGAAGTGTTATTAATAATCCGGAAAATACGGTATGTAAATGGCTATACAGAGATCTAGTGGTTACAGTGCACATTACATATTATTTTGTCTTATTTTTAACTAAAGTGTAGGCTACAAGGAAAAAATAAAAACATAACATTTAAAAATTCTACACAATCTACATATTAGTTTATTTGAAAATAGGCCTACATGTTGACTAAAGCCGTGATTTTTTTAAAATTTGCCTGACTGAACTTGGGCCATTGGCAGTGGGAGTTCCCCTACGTTACCTAGACAGTGAAATGACATTTTAGGTAAGTTACTAAAAAAGACAACCGTTTACTCTCCTAATTTCTACAGATTTCCATCATCGCTAGAAAATGTACAAATGCGATCATACAAACCACTGAATTTTAAAGCAGTAATACACAACATTTTAGCTAACATGATTTATGCTAGTCTTACCTGCAAATGCTTCTTTAAGTTGGATGTCGAATCCTTAGATGAAGAAAGGGTTTTCTGGAAGGCACAGTTTGCACTGTACAACCATGTTGTTTGCATTTTCTTCTTTGAAAACAAAATAGCAGCGGAATTTCCATGAAATGAAGAGATTGTAGACAGCGGGTGGCACACGTGACTCGCGTGAGTCATTAATCAAGCTGCACTTAATATAGTGTTATTATGCCAAACTACTGATTTATTTAGTTTTAAATAAAACCATTGTAATCCTGAAAGTATTACCCCTTTTTTCAAAATGTAACTATAATGTGATTAATTCGTTTTTTGACGTAACTGTAATGGATTACAGTTACTGGATTTTTGTATCCTGATTACGTAACGCCGTTACATGTATTCAGTTACTCCCCAACCCTGTATATATACATAAATATTTTGTCACGTCTCTGGTGGCCACGAGGACACCAGTGTGTATGCACGGGAAAGAGACCGGTCTTTCAAGGAGAGGGGCATTGGGCTTTTAAACAGCGGCGGTGATGAGGCTCCATTTCCTTCAGGTGTGCCCCATCACACGCCGCCAGCCCTGACTTGTCCAGCACCCCTCCTCTCACACACCCACTCCTGTCGGGAGCCTGGTGAAGGGCGGCGATTTAGGACGGGGTGCCGATGACAATCAAGGAGGAGGCAGCTGACTCGACACAATATATATACACACACATATATATATATATATATATACACATAATTGCATAAGAAATAAAAAAAAATTGAATACAAAAAGATCAGAAAGATAGATTTTTAAAAGAATAGAATTAGAATAGTGAGTGTTAAAGTTCGAGGGTCAAATAAAGATGGAAGAGATGTGTTTTAAGCCGATTCTTGAAGATGGTTAAGGACTCAGCTGCTCGGATTGAGTTGTGCAGGTCATTCCACCAGGAGGAACATTTAATTTAAAAGTCCGTAAAAGTGACTTTGTGCTTCTTTGGGATGGCACAATCAAGCGACGTTCACTTGCAGAACGCAAGCTTCTAGAGGCACATAAGTCTGAAGTAACAAATTTAGGTAAATGGGTGCAGAGCCAGTGGTAGTTTTGTAGGCAAACATCAATGCCTTGAATTTTATGCGAGCAGCTATTGGAAGCCAGTGCAAATTGATAAACAGAGGAGTGACGTGTATTCTTTTTGGCTCATTAAAAGTTAATCTTGCTGCCGCGTTCTGGATTAATTGTAAAAGGTTTGATATAACTGGCTGGAAGACCTGCCAAGAGAGCATTGCAATAGTCCAGCCTGGACAGAACAAGAGCTTGAACAAGGAGTTGTGCAGCATGTTCCCAAAGAAAGGGCCTGATCAGTTTTAGCAATGTGGTCTGAGAAAGTCAGCTGATCATCAATCATAACTCCAAGGCTACTAGCGGTTTTTGAAGGAGTTATGGTTGATGTGCCTGACTTGATGGTGAATTTGTGATGAAACGATGGGTTTCCTGGAATCACAAGCAGTTCTGTCTTGGCAAGGTTGAGTTGAAGGGGATGGTCCATCATCCTTCAAGAAATGTCTGTTAGACAAGCTGAGATGGGAATAGCTACCGTCGGATCATCAGGAGGGAATGAGAGGTAGAGTTGAGTGTCATCAGCATAGCAGTGGTATGAAAAGCCATATTTCTGAAAGTGCGAAGTGTGGTTCCTGAGATGCCCTTTGCCAGTAGGGTTGATAGGAGGATCTGGTGGTTAACCGTGTCAAAATCAGTGGACAGATCAAGCAGGACAAGTAATGAAGATTTGGATTCCGCTCTTGCCAGTCTTAGAGCTTCAACAACTGAGAGCAAGGCCGTCTCAATTGAATGTCCACTTTTGATTGGTTGCTGTCAAGGAGGTTGTTGTGTGTGAGAAATGTAGATACTTGTTTGAACACAGCTTGTTCAAGTGTTTTTGCAATAAAAGGAAGAAGGGAAACTGGTCGTGTTTATTATTTTAGGTAGTCATTATCACGATAATCCATGTCCAAGAGTCAATTTCCTCGGATGAGATGATTTTTATTCGTTCCTTATTTAACACGATGCTATAAACACACACTGACCTCATCGAGCTTTTATTTTGGCACTTCCGGCATTTTGAATTTGCATATTAGCTAAATATTTAGTTTCACCCGAAACATTTAGATTCAACATTTAGATTTAAATTTAGATTTAAAATTTAGATTTAGATTTAACATTTAGATTTAACATTAATATTTAGATTTAACATTTAGATTTAGATTTAACATTTATATTTAGATTTGACATTTAGATTTAAAGGAGTCATACCCTCGTATTACCTTGGATACCCTTTTTTCTGAAAAAAGGCTCCTCAGACCCTTTTTTCTGTAGGCATTATTGTCTCGCGAGATCTGATGCGATATTTTGGCTGTCGTAGACGGTCATTATAATAATGCAAATGAGGGGCGCGTTGATTGGTTGCAGGAGGGGGGGGGGGTTGACAACGCAGGTAACGCTTTAGCATATCATTACAAACTGACATCATGGCGCAAGTTGTGAATGAACGCGACCGGCTTCCCGGCCAGTGTATAAGTATGAGGCGCCGTTTAGGGCTTAAATCAAACTTCATTCATGCACACATATGAAACACGCTTGCATATATACTAAGTGGTCACACATACATGTATATTAACCCACGCACATAAAGTTACTCATATGAGACACGAGCACAGCACACACACACAAATATAAGACGAGCACAGCACACACACACAAACTAGACGGCGCCTCATATATAAGCGTTAGGCAATAAATAAACAATAACCAAATTCATGATGCTCTCAGTCATTTGTTTTTTGCAAAGTACGTTAGCAGCCATTCCCCATACCTCGAAGCTAATACTCCCGCCAGTGTTGTGCCTGAACGCGTTCATTGAACGATAGTTCATGAACTCGTTCATATTTTGGGCGAACGTGAACTGAACGTACCGCATTACTGCCTGATGAACGTTACTGTGAAGTCGTTCATTCTGGTGTCTGTGAACGCCACGCTCTCTCAGTTTAACTTCGTTCAGTAGGATGCCAGATTTCTATAAAGCCTTCTAGGCGAAAACCCACCTAAAACCCCTCGTAAACCGGCCTTAATATGTAGCGGAAAAAACACCCAATCTGGCAACGCCAGACTCTATTGTTCAAGCTCGTTCATCAAAATGAACAAATCTTTTTTCGAGTCATTTCGTTCACTTAAGGGGCTTTAAATGTTACTATTAACTGGCAAATTCCCCGAACACATCAACCTACGCAATCTTGATCATATTCTGAATTAAGAAATTATAATGCAGTCAAAAGTCCGTTTTTGCAGTCAGTTTACAGGGAACATAAATAATTACTACACCTCCAGTCTTTCGTTTATTTGTCTAGTGACAGACGCAATAGCATACAATAGCTGCATTAGCAGTTACGCTGTTTGTTACACACAGTAGAGCAATAAAAAACACAGTCTTGCCGTTTCAATTGCATGCAATTTTGTTGGAATGGCGCTTCTCCCGAGCTTCGATGCCAACTTCGCCTGATATAGCCCCAAATTTGTAAAGGATTTCAGCGTACAATGTGTTTAGCACAAACACGTAACGATAAGCCAGTGGGAAGGGTTGAAGGAACCGCTTCATTAAAAATGAATTTAATCCACTGGTCTCTGATAGCTAGGTCCGTTCTTGGTAGAGAAAACACATTTACATGTTGATTCTGGCAGTCAACCACAGAGCAACTCACGTGTGCACTTCATTCCAGCGTCTTTCTCAACTGAATATGAGGGGTAGAGGGGAAGGGCGAGCTTCCTGCTGCGGTGTCCATATATGGTATATCCTGCCGCGTCTTGACGTCAAGACGGGGAAGAAATCAAAATCTCGTATTTGAGTGCGTGTGCACGTGGGCTATTTTACAAACCCTGAGGTAAACAAACGCTTCACTTTTAAATATCGGCTTCCCGGCCAGTGTATAATCGTTAGGCAATCATAACATACATTGATTCTCGTGGAAAAGTGCAAATTGTGGGTCATGACTCCTTTAACATTTATATTTAACATTTATATTTATATTTAACATTTAGATTTTATATTTAGATTTAACATTTAGATTTAACATTTAGATTTAGATTTAACATTTAACATTTAGGTTTAACATTTAATATTTATATTTAACTATTTAAAATATCTCTAAGTTGACAAATATTGTTGTAAATGGGCTAAAAAGTGACCGTCAAAAAATTCATACCGTTTTTTTTTACATTGTTTGAAGCTACTCTGCATTTTCAACATATTTGGCATAAAAATAAAAGTGCAATTGTGCATACTTTAAATTATTATTTGCAAATCAGTTAAGACGATCACTTCCCAGCTAGTATTAGACCTATAATTTCAATTTATTTATTTACTTGCTTCCTTTAATTGATTAATTAACAAAAAAAGCAGTCATACCAGAACATGAGGTAACAAAATTGTTAATACCTGATAAGGCGCATATTCCCACCCATGTGCCACAGACTGCTTGGATAATAGTGTTGCTGTGGCTCAGTAGTAGAGCATTGTGTTAGCAGCGCAAAAGGTCATAGGTTCAATTCCCAGGAAACACACCTACTGGTGAAAAAAAAACAAAAAGTATACCCTGAATGCACAGTAAGTCGCTTTGGATAAAAGCGTCTGCTAAATGCATAAGTGTCCAGCAGCACTCCATCTATGTGCAGCAGCTGCTGGGTCAATGTTACTTAACATCACTCTCTGTGACCTGTTACCAGCAATCCCTCGGCTCGCAGTAATGCTCTCATCATCTGTGATGTAGTATGCAAACATTGAACATGAAAGAATTTGATTAAAAGTTTTGTAATTGAATAACCATAAACATCTTAACCAAGTAAAAATAAAATGCATTTTATAATTTACTAATACACTCTGGAACTGAAATTGAACACAATTCAATTTTAAATGTTAAGAAAAGGGGGAAAAAGTTACCTAATTTCAGATCTAGGATACAGTCTATCAAGTCGTCTAATGTGCTTTACCAACGCGTCGTCAGTCAATGAACTTGAATGCCTAATTGATATCCCCAGCACTTTTGTCCTCTTATATAGAAACGATGCAGAACATCACAAAAGTCGAGCTTGATGGTGTAGCCCTGTGTCATAAAGAATTTCAACTGATGCCTCGCTGACCTATTAATATAAACAGAACCATTATACAAGTGCTGTAAAGCAAAATTCACTAGAAACAATTATAAACAGAAAAATAAAAGGTTTGCTTTAAGTCTTGTTTGATTGTGCAACAAAATTGTATTCATCTGTACTTGAGAAGAAGCATACTTATTTATTAAAGTTGCATGAATCTGGATACATTTTGAATTGTTTAAAATAGAAATTATGAATGACACAATTCTGAAGAATAATTATGAGGCAATTAAAAATAACATCTACATTTACGTCTAATCTGAGTTTTTGGGTTATTAATTAATGGATAATGAATTTTCGGTCACACTTTATTTTAGGGTCCAATTCACACTAACTAACCATTAACTATAACTTTTGCCTCAGTTAACTCCTTATTTGATGCTTACTTACAGTTTATAAGGTAGTTGTTAAGTTTAGGGAATTGGGTAGGATTATGGATGTCATGCATTATATGTACTTTATAAGCACTAATAAACAGCCAATATGTTAATAATAGACATGCTAATAAGCAGCTAGTTATCAGTGTGAATTGGACCCTATACTAAAGTGTTACCGAATTTTCCTCTTATTATTGTAATTGTAATCGTCACTTACTGGCGTAGGCCTATAGCTAATAATCGACACACAATACATTAATACCAAAATATTTTCAGTAGGTTAGGCTACTTTGCTAGAACTCTTTATACTCTTAACTATACAATTGTATCCCAGAACAGCTGTTATTTAAATGTTTATAACATGGAAAAATACGATAATATATAGCTCTGTGAAGCTGGCAGCTGCTCTATTTGGATCAGTGTCAGTCTTTAGTTTAAGTCTTGAGTTTAAAAGCTGATTCACATCGTAAGCATTGTAGCCAATTTAGAGACAATAATCGAAAGACCAAAATATAAGACGAATTGAAATGTTCTGGGTGAATACAGCATAGTTTATTATAATCACTGGCAGTGTGAAAGTGCAAAATCTAGCGATCCGGGAGCAATTGCCGGGACACATTACCAGTGTATTTTCCGGAATCGCAGTGTGAAAGGGGCTTAACACACAAATGTAATACCAAAAAAGGTAACACTTTAGAATTAACATGATCTAAGCAAGAACAATTGTTCTACAGCATTTCTTAATCTTAGTTGATGTTAATTTCAACATTTACTAAAGCATTATTTAAACCAAGTTGTGCTTGTTAACATTAGTTAATGCACTCTGAAGTAGCATGAACTAACAATGAATAACTGTATTTTCATTAACATTAACAAAGATGAATGAATACAGTAATAAATGTATTGTTCATTGTTTGTTCGTGTTAATTAATGAATTAACTAACATTAACTAATGGACCATTATTCTAAAGTGTTTCTAAATTTCTAAATAATCATTCCATGTACAACAAACAAGACCTTATTGTAAAACATTACCAAAGTGGGTTTCACAGATAAGGCTCAAGATCAGCCCCAGACTAAAATGTAATTCTGAGTTGTTTCGACTGATAAAAAATTGCACTGACTGATCTTAAAAATACCAGTGCCTTTGTTATGTCTCAAGATGCACACCAGTAATGTTTTTTTCTAAGGCATGTCAAGGAAAATGAATTAAATGTCCTATGATCCAGGCCATTAGTTCTCAAACCTTTATTAGCACCAACATAAAACAGGACTGAAGGATTTCTTCTAAAATCTTACTCCAGCATTAGTGAATTCCCATTTTTATAAAACATATCTAGTCATTATAAATGGTTCAGTTGAGTGAAAATGTTAGCAAAATGTTAATAATGTTAACATTACCTCAATCATCAGGGCAACATGGTAGAAGAATACTGGGAGATGTTCCTTCAGATTTCCTACAAACACCAGATTTCCTGATCACACCATCTTCACTGACACTGGGCTTAAAAACAGATTCAATTTTTACAAACATTTATTATTCCTAATTTTCCGGGAATAAAACTATAACTTTATCAATTACCCAAATGCAGATAAATATCCCAAAATCTATAAAAATGAAGAAAGGTACCTTTCTTTTTTTCTCTCATTTTGCCTTGCAAGCTTCTCTCACACATCTTCTTGAAGGATGTTCCTGTATGTACCACGGCTGGCACAGAAAAGCTACTGTCCTCATCCTTTGGTTTGTTACCTGTTAAATATATGATGATTATAGGGGGTCTGTAAATGCACAGGTGGGAATATATTACTTGAAACCAATGTTTTTTGAAACCGGGTCCCAAAGTGGATATATTTGAAAACGCAGCCTTTGCGTTTTTGTGTGGATGGCGAATCCGTATATTTTCTGAAACGATGACGTCTTCAGCCCATGTCATGTATTTGTACCAAACGCAAGGTTTATGAGCATAGTCAGAGACAATTTATAGGAGACATGCCACTTCCTCAATCCTCAATACAACTATATAAGGAAAACCCGTAACGGCAAAGATGCCAGTTGTATGCACATGTCCCACCCCTCCCGCTGGAAAGCCAATCATCTGCTTTTAACAGTCAAGCCGGGAAACATTTAAGCCTATGGTGTGAGCAGCAGACGGGCAGCAGGCAGGTTGTTGTGGGGTCACCTGCCCATCAGCAGTTGAGCTGGTGAAAGGCCTAGTGACTCCAATGAAGGGGAGTCCCCGACTAAGGATTTTCATAGTCGAATCGGAATTTTCAAATCTTGCTGATATTCGACTGATACTCAAATCATATGTTTGGAGGTGGGGCAAAATATATTGAGTCAAGTCAGACATTCGACAGCCATAATTACTGATGTTAACACACAGGGAAAATGTGTAACAAATGCCTCACAGATACAAATGGAGTAAATAATGTTTTTACGTACAAACCTTTTCTATCTATCTATTTATCTGACTATTTCTATCTATCTATCTATCTATCTATCTATCTATCTATCTATCTGTCTATCCTAATAATATGCTAATCATGGTAAAATCATGCTAGCAACATGCTAGTCATGCTAGAAACATGCTAGCAACATGCTAATCATGCTAGCAACATGCTAATCATGCTAGCAACATGCTAATCATACTTAAATCATGCCAGCAACATGCTAGTCACATGCTAGTCATGCTAAAATCATGCTAGTAACATGCTAATCAAACTAGCAACTTGCTATTCGCATGCTAGTCATGCTAAAAACAAGCTCGGCAACATGTTAATCATGCTAAAATCATGCTAACAACATGCTAGTCGCATGCTAGTCATGCTAGAAACATGCTAGCAACATTCTAATAATGCTAGCAACATGCTAGTCGCATGCTGGTCATGCTAGAAACATGCTAATCATGCTAGAAACATGCTAACGACATGCTAGAGAATATGCTAATCATGCTAGCAACATGCTAACAACATGCTAATCATGCTAGCAACATGCTAATCATGCTAGAAACATGCTAGCGACATGCTAGCAACATGCTAATCATGCTAGAAACATGCTAGCGTCATGCTAGCAATATGCTAATCATGCTAGAAACATGCTAGCAACATGTTAATCATGGTAAAATCATGCTAGCAAAATGCTAGTCGCATGCTAATCATGTTAGAAACATGGTAACAACATGATAATCATGCTAAAATCATGCTAGAAACATGCTAGTCGCATGCTATGCATGCTAACAACATGCTAATCATGCTAGCAACATGCTAATAATGCTAGCAACATGCTAATCATACTTAAATCATGCCAGCAACATGCTAGTCACATGCTAGTCATGCTAAAATCATGCTAGTAACATGCTAATCAAACTAGCAACTTGCTATTCGCATGCTAGTCATGCTAAAAACAAGCTCGGCAACATGTTAATCATGCTAAAATCATGCTAACAACATGCTAGTCGCATGCTAGTCATGCTAGAAACATGCTAGCAACATTCTAATAATGCTAGCAACATGCTAGTCGCATGCTGGTCATGCTAGAAACATGCTAATCATGCTAGAAACATGTTAACGACATGCTAGAGAATATGCTAATCATGCTAGCAACATGCTAACAACATGCTAATCATGCTAGCAACATGCTAATCATGCTAGAAACATGCTAGCGACATGCTAGCAACATGCTAATCATGCTAGAAACATGCTAGCGTCATGCTAGCAATATGCTAATCATGCTAGAAACATGCTAGCAACATGTTAATCATGGTAAAATCATGCTAGCAAAATGCTAGTCGCATGCTAATCATGTTAGAAACATGCTAACAACATGATAATCATGCTAAAATCATGTTAGAAACATGCTAGTCGCATGCTAGTCAGGCTAGGAACATGCTAATCATGCTAGAAACATGCTAGCAACATGCTAGTCGCATGCTAGTCATGCTAGCAATATGCTAATCATGCTAGAAACATGCTAATCATGGTAAAATCATGCTAACAACATGCTAGTCGCATGCTAATCATGTTAGAAACATGCTAGCAACATGCTAATCATGCTAGAAACATGCTAGCGACATGCTAACAATATGCTAATCATGCTAGAAACATGCTAGCGACATGATAACAATATGTTAATCATGCTAGCAACATGCTAGTTGCATGCTAATGAGGCAATAAACATGCCAGCATCATGCTAATCATGGTAAAATCATGCTAGTTGCATGCTAGTCATGTTAGAAACATGTTAACAACATGCTAATCATGCTAGCAACATGGTAGTCGCAAGCTAATCATGCTAGAAACATGCTAGCAACATGCTAATCATTCTAGAGACATGCTAGCGACATGCTAGCAACATGCTAATCATGCAAGAAACATGCTAGCAACATGTTAATAATGCTAAAATCATGCTAACAACATGCTAGTCGAATTCTAATCATGCTATAAACATTTTAACAACATGCTAATCATGCTAGTCGAATGTTAATCATGCTATAAACATTCTAGCAACATGCTAATCATGCTAGTCGAATGTTAATCATGCTAGAAACATGATAGCAACATGTTAATCATGCTAAAATCATGCTAGCAACATGCTAGTCGCATGATAATCATGCTATAAACATTCTAGCAACATGTTAATCATGCTAGTTGAATGCTAATCATGCTAGAAACATGCTAACAACATGCTAATCATGCTAGAAACATGTTAGCAACGTGCTAGTCAAATGCTAATCATGCTAGAAATATGCTAGTCGCATGCTAGTCATGCTAGAAACATGCTAGCAACATGCTAGTCATGCTATCAACATGCTAGTCATGCTAGTAACTTGCTAATCATGCTAGAAACATGTTAACAACATGCTAGCAGCATGTTAATCATGCTATAAACATGCTAGAAACATGGTAGCGACATGCTAGTCATGCGAACAACATGCTATTTACATGTTAATCATGTTAGAAACATGCTAGTCATGCTAGAAACATGCTAACAACATGTTAACAACATACTAATCATGCTAGCGACATGCTAATCATGCTAGAGACATGCTAGCAACATGCTAATCATGGTAAAATCATGCTAGCAACATGCTAGTCGCATGCTAATCATGTTAGAAACATGATAACAACATGCTAATCATGCTAAAATCATGCTAGAAACATGCTAGTCGCATGCTAGTCATGCTAGGAACATGCTAGTCACATGCTAGTCATGCTAGCAATATGTTAATCATGCTAGAAAAATGCTAACAACATGCTAATCATGGTAAAATCATGTTAGCAACATGCTAGTCGCATGCTAATCATTTTAAAAACATGTTAACAACATGCTAATCATGCTAAAATCATGCTAGAAACATGTTAGCAACATGCTAGTCATGCTAACAACATGCTAATCATGCTAGAAAAATGCTAGCGACATGCTAGCAATATGCTAATCATGCTAGAAAAATTCTACCGACATGATAACAATATGCTAATCATGCTAGCAACATGCTAGTTGCATGCTAATCAGACAATAAACATGCTAGCATCTTGCTAATCATGGTAAAATCATACTAGCAACATGCTAGTCGCATGTTAATCATGTTAGAAACATGATAACAACATGCTAATCATGCTAAAATCATGTTAGAAACATGC
This sequence comes from Carassius carassius, assembly GCF_963082965.1. Classification (NCBI taxonomy): domain Eukaryota; kingdom Metazoa; phylum Chordata; class Actinopteri; order Cypriniformes; family Cyprinidae; genus Carassius; species Carassius carassius. Next base: position 478,206 of record NC_081755.1, on the reverse strand, counting down.
TAGTCGCATGCTAGTCATGCTAGGAACATGCTAATCATGCTAGAAACATGCTAGCAACATGCTAGTCGCATGCTAGTCATGCTAGCAATATGCTAATCATGCTAGAAACATGCTAGCAACATGCTAATCATGGTAAAATCATGCTAACAACATGCTAGTCGCATGCTAATCATGTTAGAAACATGCTAGCAACATGTTAATCATGCTAGAAACATGCTAGCGACATGCTAACAATATGCTAATCATGCTAGGAACATGCTAGCGACATGATAACAATATGTTAATCATGCTAGCAACATGCTAGTTGCATGCTAATGAGGCAATAAACATGCTAGCATCATGCTAATCATGGTAAAATCATGCTAGTTGCATGCTAGTCATGTTAGAAACATGTTAACAACATGCTAATCATGCTAGCAACATGGTAGTCGCAAGCTAATCATGCTAGAAACATGCTAGCAACATGCTAATCATTCTAGAGACATGCTAGCGACATGCTAGCAACATGCTAATCATGCAAGAAACATGCTAGCAACATGTTAATAATGCTAAAATCATGCTAACAACATGCTAGTCGAATGTTAATCATGCTATAAACATTCTAGCAACATGCTAATCATGCTAGTCGAATGTTAATCATGCTAGAAACATGATAGCAACATGTTAATCATGCTAAAATCATGCTAGCAACATGCTAGTCGCATGATAATCATGCTATAAACATTCTAGCAACATGTTAATCATGCTAGTTGAATGCTAATCATGCTAGAAACATGCTAGCAACATGCTAGTCATGCTAGAAACATGCTACCGACATGCTAGCAATATGCTAATCATGGTAGAAACATGTTAGCGACATGATAACAATATGCTAATCATGCTAGAAACATGTTAGCAACGTGCTAGTCAAATGTTAATCATGCTAGTCATGCTAGAAACATACTAACGACATGCTAGCAATATGCTAATCATATTATAAACATTCTAGCAACATGCTAATCATGCTAGTTGAATGCTAATCATGTTAGAAACATGTTAACAACATGCTAATCATGCTAGAAACATGTTAGCAGCGTGCTAGTCAAATGCTAATCATGCTAGAAACATGCTTGCAACATGCTAGCGACATGCTAGCATCATGCTAGTTGCATGCTAGTCATGTTAGAAACTTGTTAACAACATGTAAATAATGCTAAAATCATGCTAGCAACATGCTAGTCGCATGCTAATCAGGCTAGAAACATGCTAGCAACATGCTAATCATTCTAGAGACATGCTAGCGACATGCTAGCAACATGCTAATCATGCAAGAAACATGCTAGCAACATGCTAATCATGCTAGGAACATGCTAGTCGCATGCTAATCATGCTATAAACATTCTAGCAACATGCTAATCATGCTAGTCGAATGCTAATCATGCTATAAACATTCTAGCAACATGCTAATCATGCTAGTCGAATGCTAATCATGTTAGAAACATGATAGCAACATGTTAATCATGTTAAAATCGTGCTAGCAACATGCTAGTCACATGCTAATCATGCTATAAACATTCTAATAACATGCTAATCATGCTAGTTGAATGCTAATCATGCTAGAAACATGCTAGCAACATGCTAATCATGCTAGAGACATGCTAGCGACATGCTAATCATGCTAGCAACATGCTAGTCGCATGCTAATCATGCTAGAAAAATGCTAACAACATGCTAATCATGCTAGAAACATGTTAGCAACGTGCTAGTCAAATGCTAATCATGCTAGCAACATGATAGTCATGCTAGAAACATGGTAGCGACATGTTAGTCATGCTAACAACATGTTAGTAACTTTTTAATCATGTTAGAAATATGTTAGTTGCATGCATTCTTTCTGTCAAACTAATCTATCTATCATTCTTTCTTTTGAACTAATCTATATCATTCTTTCTAACTAAACTATCTGTCATTCTTTCTAACTAATATATCTTTCTTTCTTTCAACTAATCTATCAATCTAACTTTAAACTATAAACTTTCTAACTTCTTTAAACTTCTTCAAACTTTCTGATCAGGCTTTCTCAAGCCAACTTAAAGTTTGTCTCAACAAACTTTTTTTTCTAGTTAATTTACTCAAACAGTACACTGACTGAACTGCTGTGAAGAGAGAACTGAAGATGAACACCGACACTGCCAGAAAGAACTTCTGGTGATCCGAAAACCGATGCAACCGTTTCTTGACTTGTGAACTCAACTAAGAGATGTGAGAGAGATTTCTATAGAAAGCTTGACATGTCTACTTTTAAACTAAACAAGGTCTGCCGAAAACAATTATTCTGTGATAAAGTAATCCATATGAAAACAATGCAAGGTCCATTTTTCACGTCTCCCTTCATTATCTTCTAATGCGACCATGATTTTTTTTTGTTTTTTTTTAACGGCATGTGGACGAATTCTTTCTACACACACACTATTTTACTTCTTGATAACAGACCGCTACTACACAGGATTCTAACCGTAGAGATGGAGTGCACTATTTTCTTTAGCCAAAGAAATACAATCATTTTTAAGTCAATAATCAAATTTTTTAATCATCATTGTGTGTCAAATTATTGATTTATTTGGTAGGTAGCAATGTTATAAACAGAACCAAATCACAGGGACATCAGCAGAAGCAACCGGAATACAAAAAACGAACGACAAGTAACAATTAACATATAACACATAACATAACCAGACAGAGTGGTGCGTATGACGAGATCTGCAGCCAAGTTAGTTCTGGCTGCAGATAAAGTTTTAATAGTTGGTGATTTTAATATCCATGTTGATAATGAAAACGATGCATTGGGATCAGCATTTATAGACATTCTGAACTCTATTGGTGTTAGACAACACGTTTCAGGACCTACTCATTGTCGAAATCATACTCTAGATTTAATACTGTCACATGGAATTGATGTTGATGGTGTTGAAATTATTCAGCCAAGTGATGATATCTCAGATCATTATTTAGTTCTTTGCAAAATTCATATAGCCAAAATTGTAAATTCTACTTCTTGTTACAAGTATGGAAGAACCATCACTTCTAACGCAAAAGACTGCTTTTTAAGTTATCTTCCTGATGTATCCAAATTCCTTAGCATATCCAAAACCTCAGAACAACTTGATGATGTAACAGAAACTATGGACTCTCTCTTTTCTAGCACTTTAAATAAAGTTGCTCCTTTACACTTAAGGAAGGTTAAGGAAAACAGTTTGACACCATGGTATAATGAGCATACTCGCACCCTAAAGAGAGCAGCCCGAAAAATGGAGCGCAGCTGGAGGAAAACAAAACTAGAGGTATTTCGTATTGCTTGGCGGGAAAGTAACATATCCTACAGAAAAGCATTAAAAACTGCTAGATCCGATTACTTTTCTTCTCTTTTAGAAGAAAACAAACATAACCCCAGGTATTTATTCAATACAGTGGCTAAATTAACGAAAAATAAAGCCTCAACAAGTGTTGACATTTCCCGACACCACAGCAGTAATGACTTTATGAACTACTTTACTTCTAAAATCGATACTATTAGAGATAAAATTGCAACCATTCAGCCGTCAGCTACAGTATCACATCAGACAGTGCACTATAGACCCCCTGAGGAACAGTTCCACTCATTCTCTACCATAGGAGAGGAAGAATTGTATAAACTTGTTAAATCATCTAAACCAACAATATGTATGTTAGACCCTATACCATCTAAGCTCCTAAAAGAGGTGCTTCCAGAAGTCATAGATCCTCTTCTGACTATTATTAATTCCTCATTGTCATTAGGATATGTCCCCAAAACCTTCAAACTGGCTGTTATTAAGCCTCTCATCAAAAAAACACAACTTGACCCCAAAGAACTAGTTAATTATAGACCAATCTCGAATCTCCCTTTTCTGTCCAAGATACTAGAAAAGGTGGTATCCTTACAATTATATTCCTTCTTAGAGAAAAATGGTATATGTGAGGATTTCCAGTCAGGATTTAGACCGTATCATAGTACTGAGACTGCTCTCCTTAGAGTTACAAATGATCTGCTCTTATCATCTGATCGTGGGTGTATCTCTCTATTAGTTTTATTGGATCTTAGTGCTGCGTTTGACACAATTGACCACAACATTCTTTTGCATAGACTTGAACACTTTGTTGGCATCAGTGGAAGTGCATTAGCATGGTTTAAATCGTACTTATATGACCGCCATCAGTTCGTAGCAGTGAATGAAGATGTATCCTATCGATCACAAGTGCAGTATGGAGTACCTCAAGGCTCAGTACTAGGGCCACTACTCTTCACGCTTTATATGTTACCCTTGGGAGATATCATCAGGAAACATGGTGTTAGCTTTCACTGTTATGCTGATGATACTCAGCTCTATATTTCTTCGCAGCCCGGTGAAACACACCAATTTGAAAAACTAATGGATTGCATAGTCGATATAAAAAACTGGATGACGAGTAATTTCTTACTGTTAAATTCTGAAAAAACAGAGGTGTTAATTATAGGACCTAAAAACTCTGCTTGTAATAACCTAGAACACTGTCTAAGACTTGATGGTTGCTCTGTCAATTCTTCGTCATCAGTTAGGAACCTAGGTATGCTATTTGATCGCAATCTTTACTTAGAAAGCCACGTTTCTAGCATTTGTAAAACTGCATTTTTCCATCTCAAAAATATATCTAAATTACGGCCTATGCTCTCAATGTCAAATGCAGAAATGTTAATCCATGCATTTATGACCTCAAGGTTAGATTATTGTAATGCTTTATTGGGTGGTTGTTCTGCACGCTTAGTAAACAAACTACAGCTAGTCCAAAATGCAGCAGCAAGAGTTCTTACTAGAACCAGGAAGTATGACCATATTAGCCCGGTCCTGTCAACACTGCACTGGCTCCCTATCAAGCATCGCATAGATTTTAAAATATTGCTTATTACCTATAAAGCCCTGAATGGTTTAGCACCTCAGTATTTGAATGAGCTCCTTTTACATTATAATCCTCTACGTCCGCTACGTTCTCAATACTCAGGCAATTTGATAATACCTAGAATATCAAAATCAACTGCAGGCAGCAGATCCTTTTCCTATTTGGCGCCCAAACTCAGGAATAACCTACCTAACATTGTTCGGGAGGCAGACACATTCTTGCAGTTTAAATCTAGATTAAAGACCCATCTCTTTAACCTGGCATACGCATAACATACTAATATGCTTTTATTATCCAAATCCGTTAAAGGATTTTTAGGCTGCATTAATTAGGTAAACCGGAACCGGAAACACTTCCCATAACACCCTATGTACTTGCTACATCATTAGAAGAATGGCATCTACGCTACGCTAATATTTGTCTGTTTCTCTCTTGTTCCGAGGTCAACGTGGCCACCAGATCCAGTCTGTGTCCAGATCAGAGGGTCACTGCAGTCACCCGGATCCAGTATGTATCCAGACCAGATGCTGGATCAGCACCTAGAAAGGACCTCTATATCCCTGAAAGACAGTGGAGACCAGGACAACTAGAGCCCCAGATACAGATCCCCTGTAAAGACCTTGTCTCAGAGGAGCACCAGGACAAGACCACAGGAAACAGATGATTCTTCTGCACAATCTGACTTTGGCTGCAGCCTGGAATTGAACTACTGGTTTCGTCTGGTCAGAGGAGAACTGGCCCCCCAACTGAGCCTGGTTTCTCCCAAGGTTTTTTTCTCCATTCTGTCACCGATGGAGTTTCGGTTCCTTGCCGCTGTCGCCTCTGGCTTGCTTAGTTGGGGACACTTCATCTACAGCGATATCGTTGACTTGATTAAAAATAAATGCACAAACACTATTTAACTGAACAGAGATGACATAACTGAATCCAATGATTAACTGCCTTTAACTATCATTTTTGCATTATTGACACTGTTTTCCTAATGAATGTTGTTCAGTTGCTTTGACGCAATGTATTTTGTTTAAAGCGCTATATAAATAAAGGTGACATTGACATTGACATTGACGAGAAAATATAGTCTGTGATAATGGTCAACAGCTGTGTGTGTGAGTGAGTGTGATTGAGTGACCAAGTGTGCAGAGTGTAGGTAAATGAGTCCGGGAGCAGGGGAGAAACACAGGTGGAGCAACTAAAACAATGACTAGGTAACAAGATGGGTGGGGTCAGAAAAAGACAGGAGAGAGCACATGGCACCAAACAAACACAACACTCACAAAAGACAGTGACAGAAAGACTGAAGACTGTGACAGAACCCCTCCCTTAAGGAGTGGATTCCAGACACTCCAAAGTAAGAAATCACGGAGGGAGGTGGATCAGGGGGAAGGATGTAAGACCAGGCCTGTGTAGTGAAAGAGGGCCTGGAGAAAGAGGTAAAAAGGTTCGCCCCAGTGGAACCGAGAGCGGACGCCGCCGCCTCGGGGGAACTGTGAGCGGACACCACCACAGCCGCCTCGGAGTAACTTAAAGTGGACGCCGCCGCCGCCACCTCGGGTGAACTGAGAGCGGATGCCGCCGCCTTGGGGGAATTGCCAGCAGACGCCTCTGCTGCCTTGGGGGAACTGAGAGTGGACGCCGCCACCGCCTCGGGGGAACTGAGAGCGGAAGCCTCCACCACCACCACCTCGGTGGAATCGTGTGCGAACACCGCCGCCTCGGGAGCATCATGTGTAGACACTGCCGACTCGGGGTAATCGTGTGCGGACAGCGCTGCCTTGCAGGAATCCTGAGCAGACACCCAAGAAGAAGGTGTCATCAGTGAATTTAAAGATGATGTTGGTGCTTTGTTTGCAATACAGTCGTGCATGAACAGAGAGAACAGTAAGGAACTTGGGAACATAATGAAGGGGTAGTGAATTTGCCCCACAGTGTATTGTTAAGTTTTTGAAAAATTTCAACATTTCCCAAAATATGTGTCAAAATAAGATTTGATTCCATTAGCTGAAACACAGAGAAAGTTGTGGCCAAAATAAGACTCAACTTTACCCCCTAGTGGACGTCCCCAACAATGCATAAGGGTTAAGGTTATTTACAGGTTTTAGTTCATGTTACCTAACGCATTAATGCTAACTAATTGCACTGTTAATATGTGCGAGTTAACGTTAACAAAGATTAACTAATTATTGTTAATGGTGTTGTTCATGGTTTGCTCATGTTAACTAATGCATTAATTAATGTTAACTAATACAACCTTATTGTAAATTGTTATCGGCTGAACTATGGTCCAAGTGCATGTCTCATGGGCCGCATGCATATTATTTACATATGTCACTAATACAAACCAACCGGCTTTATAATATCAGCCTAAATATTATAATTTCTAATGGATTACATTCATTGAAATAAATAAATAATTCTACTCACCATTAATAAAACACCTAATGCTGTTGGGAGCTGATCAATTTTGTGAAATTCGGCTTGAAAAGAGTTAAAGCACAATGAAGTTGCGATTGTAAGTTGCTGTCTGTAAAACGCACAGGGAAACATGGCTTGACACGCGACACTGCAGAAAATGTGCGTTCACAAATGTAGCCTATCTTGATCCAAATATTGAAAGGACTTTCGAATCGAATAATCTTCTCTCCAGAGATGGTTTTCCTTCACTAGCATTTTACACATTTAGTTTTTCTCCCTTAATACAAATTTGTCCAAACTGATGCTCAATTTTAACGAACTAATGGCTGCTGAAGAATATTTTTAATTAAATTCTGGCAAAATGCTTGCTTCTAAGTGTTCGTTAAATGCATAATGTTAATTACATGAGTAGCCTACAGGTCTGCTCATATCTGAAAATAATATATGAAAAACAAAATTATTTTTCTTAACAAAAAACATTATAGCTTATATTTGTTAGTACATTTTTAAATTAATATAAAAACTAAAATGAATAGTAAAATTGAAAGCTATTTTTTTTTTATTGTTTTCAGCACAGTGGGATGCATTTGAATTTGTGAGGGGCCATGGGTTGAGAACCACTGATCTAGAGTCCAGAGAATTCCAGAGAGTAAATACACTGCCCTTGCCTTTGCACTGATATAATTAGCCTACACTTTCCCTCACTTAAAAGTAATGACTATTGCTGGTTTCATTTGCAGAATGGTCAATGAGATATTGCTTTACATAAATTGGGATTCTCCTTTCACTTTCCATTTCTTTGAAATCATTCCAGTTATTCAACCCCCAGTGATAAAGTTCACTGTTTGTCTGAAATAATAAAAGGTTTGGCCTGATAACAATGATAATAGTTGATAGTTCTTTGTTCATACTATCAGCTCTGCAGAGGAAAGCTAGGCTAGTAATTTAAATATTTTAATTCAATTAACACAACAAATTAATGTTAATTCTGAATTGTTGGCTATAAAACCTGCATTTAGGAAATAATGATTACATTAGGTAATATTTGTACAGGAAATGTGTATACTGTGCGCGGTACACACACTATATAAGGTATACACTATATATACTTCTGCTCTCTCAACTAAGGTTGTTGAGACCATACTCCACTCCAGAGCTTCCTCCACGAGGTAACTGTACTCCTTAAAGTGAGTTGTTCACTTTATGGTGTGGAAATCGTCAGCTGCTCCCAGTTAACTGCCCGGTTGGTTCAATTCTGGAGTTCCTACAGGAATGATTCTTCACTGGTATGACCCCCTCCACCTTTAGAGTGTTCGTGGTGGCCATAGCTGCTTTCCACGTCCCTCTTGGTGGTCATTCGCTGGGTGAGAAACCTGTTGGTACATGTTTCTTTCATGTGCTTGAGGCCAGGAGAAGTATGGTACTGCTCCAGACTTTCAGTTGCTTCTGTCTTAACGGTGCTCACCATGATTTCACACTAGACAACCAATTGTCAGTATGGTGGCGTGGGTACACTTGTTCCCAGATCGTTTTGACACAGCTCGAGTTTCTGAAGGGGAACGTCTCAAGGTTACATATCTAACCCTGGCAACCCTGTGAGCAACTTGCTTCAACTATCAGAACATAATGCTGCTTGTTTCGGATGCGCTTTTAAGCTCTCTGATCTCTACGTCACCATGCCCGTGACATTTCATCATTCCATTGGACTCATTTCACATGTGATTCAGCACTTTGTGATCGCTGACGTAGAAGATTCCATACCAGACAACTAAGCACCCTGTGAGGATGCTTTCAATGGAGCATCTGTAGAAGTTTGTGATGATTTTTGTAAACCTCTGTTTAGCTCTGTAAAAAGTAAAGCCGCTGATGGGTAGACTTTACTACTGTCGTGACATGTAGGGACCAGGACAGGTCATCCGAGAGTTGCACACCGAGAAACTTGATGCACCTAACACTTTCCACAGCAGTTCCATCAATGTGTAAGAGGGTGTGGCTGTCCACCTGCCTCCTCCTAAAGTCTACTATCATCTTTTTAGTTTTGTTGATGTTGAGACAGAGGTTACAATCATTGCACCACTTACATAGTGTTTTTTTACATCATCTCTGTAGCCCATCTCAACACCTTCATGATAAGACCCAAGAAGAAGGTGTCATCAGCGAACTTAAAGATGATGTTGGTGCTTTGTCTGGCAAACAGTAAGGGACTTAGGATACAACCCTGTGGAGCACATGTTCTCAGAGTCAGCGTGAATAATTCTCACCACCTGGGGTCTGTTCGTCAGAAAATCCACAATCCAGTTGCATAGTGGTATGTTCAATCCTAAATCCTTAAGTTTTATGATAAGTTTGGGTGGGATGATTTTATTGAATGCAGATCTGTAGTTGATGAACAACATTCTCACATAGGTGTTTTTCTTATCCAAGTGTGTGAGAGAACTGTGCATTGCAAGACTGATGGCATCATTTGTCGTTCGGTTTTGCGGAATGCAAATTGGAGAGGAACCTAGGTGTCTGTCAAAGCTTACATCTGCTCTTCCCTGTTACTTTGCTCAAAGCTCTTCATAATGGTAGAGGTCAGTGCTACAGGTTGGTAGTCATTTAGTCAGCTGACAACATGCTTTTTAGGGAAAGGGATAATAATGGTCTTCTTAAAGCAGAAGGGGATCACAAACATTGTAAGGGAGAGATTAAAAATATCTGTAAAAACCTCCACTAGCTGGCTGGCACAGGCTTTAAGAACACCATCAGGACCTGGTGATTTTCGTTGGGTTGACCACCCTGAATGTACTGTGCACTTAGGGCAGAGAGATATTTAAAACACATTTGTTCTCTGCTGAATATTTCACTGCAAGGAAGGTATTGCTGTTCTCAAATCTTGCATACAAGATGTTCAGTTCATCAGATAGAAAGGCAGATATACCCACATCATAGGTTTTTGTGTTTTTTTTGTCTCAGTAGTCCGTTATTGAGTACAGAATATTCACGTGTGCTTGATGTCAGATGCTTGATAGTTTGCTACCATCTTATCTCTGTACTATCTTTTTACAATCCTGACGGCCCTTTGAAGTTCAGTTTATTTGTAGACTGACCTGATAACAGGTCTTTCCTGTTATGATCAGCTTTAATGAAACCAGGGTGGGGAAGAGGTTTTAGATGTCCTTGAGCGCAGTGTAACAGTGATCAAGTGTCTGCTCAGCTCGGCTAGGAAAAGTTATATGCTGAATGAATTTTGGGGCAAACATGGAGGTAGAAAGGGGTCAAAGGGTAACTGACGTTCCAATCCATGTAAAAGCTGTTAATAAAGTCAGATTAGAGCGATTTTAACTATTGAAAAGAATGGCTGAACATAAGTTAACAGATAAAATACATTAATACTGTTTAAATTGATTATAAATTGCTAAAACAGTAATTTGGTCACTCTAGCTACTTAAAAACACCATGGTACCATGTCCAAAATCATTGTACGTTTCTGTAAGAGAACACAAACATACTCTCTTTCCCAAAATTATAAACACACACTATGATAACTATGTCATAGATACACTTATCTTCTTTCCAGCATCTTATTATGTATTATTTCTATAATAATATGCTTAAAGATTACAATATACATCTAATGTAAGTCCAAAATCGTTTTTCTTCATTAAACTTCAAGGCAACAAAGAAATCTTTGACAAAATAGTTCCAAAAAGTCAGAATATTCATTTATAAAAGGTCATAAATGGGGCTGTGTTCTTCACATTTATTTAGGCCAAACCAAGTTTTTTCTCAGTAACTTCTCCTGCTGAGGACCACAAGTTGAAATCCACTTGAAGAAACGCTGGCTTACCTCTAGGGTAAGATGGTGAGTTAGAAATATTCACCCTTAGTGTGTCAACTGCTACGTAAACTAATCTAAATAATGTACAGTAAGTTAACCTTAAAACATTAAGGTTATTTACAGGTTTTAGTTCATGTTAATTAATGCATTAATGCTAACTAATTGCGCAGTTAATGTGAATAGATGCATTAATATTTGTGTATTTGGGTTAACGTTAACAAAGATTAACTAATAATTGTTCATGGTTAGTTTTTGTTAACTAATGCATTAATTAATGTTATCTAATACAACCTTATTGTAAATTGTTATCGGCTGCACTATGGTCCAAGTGCATGTCTCACGGGCCGCATGCATATCATTTACATATTATGTCACCAATACAAACCAACCAGCTTTATAATATCATAGCCTAAATATTATAATTTCTAATGGATTACATTAATTGAAATAAATAAATAAATAATTCTACTCACCATTAATAAAACACCTAATGCTGTTGGGAGCTGATTAATTTTGTGAAATTTGGCTTGAAAAGAGTTACAGCACAAAGAAGTTGCGATTGTAAGTTGCTGTCTGTAAAACGGACACGGAAACATGGCTTGACACGCGACGCTGCAGAAAATGTGTGTTCACATGATGTAGCCTATCTTGATCCAAATATGGAAAGCACTTTCCAATTGAATAATCTTCTCTCCAGAGATGTTTTTCCTTCACTGGCATTTTACACATTTAGTTTTTCTCCCTTAATACAAACAAATTTGTCCAAACTGATGCTCAATTTTACCAAACTAATGGCTGTTGAAGAATATTTTTAATTAAGTTCTGCCAAAATGCTTGCTTCTAAGTGTTCGTTAAATGCATAATGTTAATTACATGAGTAGCCTACAGGTCTGCTCATGTCTGAAAATAATATTTGTTAGTACATTTTTAAATTAATATAAAAAACTAAAATGAATAGTAAAATTGAAAGCAATTTTTTTACATTGTTTTCAGCACAGTGGGCTGCATTTGAATTTGTGAGGGGCCACGGGTTGAGAACCACTGATCTAGAGTCCAGAGAATTGTTCTGCAGTGCTTTTAACACACTGCCCTTGCCTTTGCACTGATATAATTAGCTTTCACTTTCCCTCACTTAAAAGTAATGACTTTAGCTGGTTTCATTTGCAGAATGGTCAATGATTGCTTTACATAAATTGTGATTCTCCTTTCACTTTCCATTTACTTGAAATCATTCCAGTTATTCATAAACTGGGATTCTCCTTTCACTTTCCATTTACTTGAAATCATTCCAGTTATTCATAAACTGGGATTCTCCTTTCACTTTCCATTTACTTTAAATCATTCCAGTTAATAGCTGATAATAGCTGATAATTCTTTGTTCATGCTATCAGCTCTGTCGAGGAAAGTTAGACTAGTCATTTAAATATTAAAATTCAATTAATACAACAAATGAAGGTTAATTCTGAATTGTTGGCCATAAAGCCTGCATTTAGGAAATAATGATTAAAGTAGGTAATATTGGTACAGGAAATGTGCATACTCTGTGCGGTACACACACTATATACTTTAAGCATAGAGTAAGCAGTGTGATAATGTGGTGATGCCATTTCAAATATTCAGTGAGACTCCACTGTGCATATTGCAAACCAACTTCTTCCAGTGAAGATACATAGTGCACGGAATAGAGTTCTGTTTTGACAGTCAGAGAGAAGCTGTCCTACTTCATTTTTTTTGGCGTGGGGGGGGGGGGGGTGTTTAACCCAAAAGCAGCTGAAGATCACCAGATTTGCTGTTAAAACATGCTACAAACACAGATGTGCTTCAGTCATTCAGTTGAGTCTATCTAAAAGAGATCTGAAGCCACATGAGAAGTGGTCTTCGGCTCAATGGTAAATTCGGAGAAGAAAAATCCCTGTTCAAAATACATATGTATATATTTTGTTACAAATATACTTTTCTTACAGTTGTTTGAGGTGAACAAAATGTACCTTTTCATAGAAAGGTCAACATAAATGAAAAGCGTGTTCAAAAAAACATTAATCATCTTAACACAGTTGATCCACTTTCTAAGCTATTTCAAGTTTTTCAGTCTGTTACCTTGTCTTACAATTCTCTTTCAATTTAAATCCATTCAATAATTTACCTTGAAAACCGAATCCATCCAGATGTGTTTTTATTGTGTGACATGGCAGAAAGGTTATATGCCACTTAGTCTTAAAAACATTAACTAGGTGAAAGTGAAAGTTGGGCCTGGAGGTATAAATACAGGCTGAAATCAGAGATGCTGTCACAGCGTGCCTGTACATCTTAAAGAGAAGAACACTAAATAGTAATTCTGTCTGTCTTTTTTATTACTCTGTATTGAATTGAAGTCACCTTTGTTTTTAATTTACTGTTTAGTGTAGAATTTCCCAAATTCATAAGAAAAAAATAAAACAGAGAAGGAGATCACAATGGGAGGATCAGGATCAACACCCCAATTTGAAGCACCTGCACCTGCACCTGCACCTGCACCACCATCACTAGGTAAATCTAAATTTTAGAGTTGTTTTATTGTTTCTACATGTATGCCAGCTGTGATACGATATCATTTTGTGACAGTTAAAGCTGGACATGTGAAATAGCAACTGTGTTTTTCTATTGCTATTCCAAAATGACAGGGTGATCGCTTGTAAGATATTGTAAGACACTGAAACACAAATGTGCAAGTTACATTTGTTTTTGAATGTCAACACATGCAACAATTGCAAATTAATGTACTGGGCAACGCTGGTGAAATGATGCTCACATGATCTGATAATAATAGCCTTGTAGGACTAACTTTCTTGGATTATTTGTAAAAATCTGTTCAATCTTTTGCATTTAACTGAATAAAAATAATATATTTATTTTTAATGTAAATATATATTCTGCCAAATTTCATTGTTTTTCTTTTAATAAAAGTTTGGTTATTATTCATTTCAGTGAATCCTTAATATATATATAATTGTTTATATATATAATTATTTATATATATATATATATATATATATATATATATATAATTAAATGTTCCCTCCTGGTGGAATGACCTCCCCAACTCAATCCGAGCAGCTGAGTCCTTAGCCATCTTCAAGAATCGGCTTAAAACACATCTCTTCCATCTTTATTTGACTCTCTAACTTTAACACTCACTATTCTAATTCTATTCCAAAATCTAACTACCTTTCTAATCTTTTTGTATTCTATTTTCTTTTAATTTATTATGCAATTGTATGTGTGTGTGTGTGTGTGTGTGTGTGTGTGTGTGTGTGTGTGTGTGTGTGTGTTTGTATGTGTATGTGAAAAGATCTCTAACACTAGCTTGCTCTATTCTTTTTTTATTCTATTGGTTATTTTTTTTATTTAAAATCCCATGCTAGGTGTACTGTGTTAACCTAACTGAGACTTGTTATAGCACTTATATATCATTGCTCTTTTTGTTGTTTTTGATTGCTTCCACTGTCCTCATCTGTAAGTCGCTTTGGATAAAAGCGTCTGCAAAATTAATAAATGTATATGTTTGTATATATATAAATATATATATATATATATATATATATATATATATATATATATATATATATATATATATATATATATATATATATATATATATATTAGAAAATAATCAGAAAATAATCAAGTTAATGTTTTAACCAGAAAATGTAACATTTGTACTTTATAATATTTTATTATATTTATAATGAATCCTTTAAGATTTTAAAATAATAGCAAAAAACTACTTGAACTTTTGAAGTTAGCTTTTAAAATTAGGCGGAATGGAATACTTGTTCATCAAAGTTCTTTCTTTTTACCAGCACCCATGTCAGATTTAATCTGTTTGGTCAGTTCTTGTTATTTCCTTTCTTTGCTTGTTTTATAATTAGTCTCGCCTGTTCCTTGTTTTACCCCTCATTTTGAAAAAGTAGTTACTTTTATGAAATCTAAGATCGATCAATATCTAATCTAAGACTATAATTTTGAGAGAAAACACATTTGAAATATTCCTTTGATTTTGAGTAAATACTGAATTGATTTTCCATTTAATATCTATCTTTTATTTTGCAGCAATCAAAATCATAAATTATTTCTATCTCTATTAACAGAATTTGATCAACCATGGAGGGAAACACCCTGGAGGTAAGTGTAAAATAATTATTCTTTTAAAAAGAAAAATTACAATATCTGTACAAGCAAAAGTGTTTATCTTCAGCATTGCTTTGTAAAAAGGCCCTATTTTTCAACAGCTTTAAAGACAATTTGGAGAAAAACCTGAGGGAACTTAAGTTGAGTGATCCAAATGTTAAGTACATCAGGATCTTGCTGGCTGGAGAAGTGGGAGCAGGAAAATCCAGCTTCATCAACTCAGTCAGTAGTGCTTTTAAAAGAAGAATCACAACAGACGCTCTTGCTGATAATGCTGGTGCAGCTGGTACAAGTTTTACAAAAACAGTGAGTATATGAACCTGTATGTTTTAATAATGTAATGTAATAAAGTAATGTTCTTACTTACTGCATAACTAATAAGGAATTATTGAAGATCTAACAGGTGATTATTCATTAACACTTAACTCACTACTGTTAATTATTAAGGAAGTTTTAACTACTCAGTATGTAATACAATTTTGTGAACTTTTAAGTAACAGTTAGAAAATCAATACCTAATATATTCTGTCATACCTGCTGAAGAACTACTATTAATTATCTTCTAGTTAATGTTCAAGAAAATTAATTACGAATTAACTAGTACAGAACAGTGTAACAGAATACACAAATAGTCACTATAATAATCAGGCTGTGGATGATTACTTTTATAGGTTATTTTTAGAATGTATGTTTGATTTGAGTCAAAATAATGTAGTAGTTATTTATTAATAGCTTCACTTTAGAACACAGTTTCAGGTTCTGAGTAATTCTAGCAGAATTATCTGATAATTTTTTATTGATTACTAAAGGGTTCACTATTATTTCACTTTAGAATAGACCTACTGTTTCAGGTGCGAAATAGGTCCTGTATTGTAATGTATTACATTTATTAATATTGAATTTTCATACTACTACTACTACTACTTCTGGTAATAACATTTATATGAAAGGGTCACATTTCAATGTAATTGTGTATAACTGTTCATCAGTAGTTACTTCATAGTTATTATTCTTAAACCTTAACTAGTAGATAATTAGAAGCTTAATGAATAGTAGTTCTTCAAGAGGTATGACAGAATGCAGTAGTTATTGACACTAAATAAAGCACATAATCATTACCTGAGAGTTTCACTGTCATATTTTCTATGTTGTTCCTGCTGCGATGTGGCATAAAATAAAACATTTCCAAAATAGAATTCTGTGTCACTGATTGTCACGTATCTCTGTCTCGGGTGATTAGAGCAAAGACTACATGGAAAAGATTATTTTTTGTGCATCACGTCATGTCTGTTTGGACACACGGTGTTACAGTTTGATACCCAACAAAAATCTAAGTATAAAATTATTAATGCTGATTTACTAATTTAATAAATTAGGGAAAGTGGAGAGAAGAGATCCAGTCTGTAGATGAGCAGGAACAGTTTATTTGCATGACAGACAGAGATCCAGATCTCCATTTAGATCTTTTATATATTCAACAGACAAAGTTCTTCTGTATCTAAATGCAAAAAATTTCATAATTGTTTGAATAAAATACACTACTGGGAGGAAAAATCTGAATATTTATCTTGTGACCATCTTTTGATTATTTTAACAAAAGCAACAATAATAAAAAAATTGTTATAATATATATATATATATAGATAGATCAGTGGCCCTTGTCTTGGTATTGTTGGCAGAATCCGGCCAACAATACCAGTGAAAACTAATTGAGAGACCCTGTTCTACACCAACAAGCAAAAGTAATCATCTACATAATACAATCCAAAAGTCTCATTTAACTTGCTGGTTGCTTTTGAATGTGTCTATATTAAATATATTTGAAATACCCAAGTTGTTTATTTTATTGTTGTACTTCTGCATTTATTTACAGTACGACACTTTTTACATAAGAAATGGAGAATCAGTTCTGCCTTTTGTCTTCAATGACATCATGGGCTTAGAATCCGGACAATCACATGGTGCACGTCCGGATGACATCATCAAAGCCCTTGAGGGTCTCCTTAAGGAAGGACACAATGTGAGAAGGAAACTTTTGCCTGTTAATTTACTCCGCTTTAAAGTGGCTTTTTGAATTTTTTTTTAATGTTATTCAAACAATGCATTGATGCCTTTCCTCTCGCCTCTTTGTTTTTCCTCTTTTATTTTAACATCCAGTTCAATCCAATTGCTTCTGCTAAAAAAGACGACTGCAAAAGTGAAACAAGCCTTGAGGATCTGACATACTGTCTGGTCTACGTCATAGCAGCGGACAAAATATCAATGATGACTTCTGATGTCATCAAAAAGATGAGATACATTAGAGATAAGGCCAGCAGTCTGGGTGAGTATCAGCAATACGTTTGAATAATCTGTTAAAATACCTGTTATCCACCTGATAAATGTGAATCACTAAAAGAAGATTCACTAATTTGTTTTTTGTAGTATTCTAAAAACATTAATACATTTCTTAAAAATCTAAAATGTAAATAGTCAACTTTATTTGGCTCATTCAAAGTTTTTGAAACTTTCTTAATGCCACACAAATCTACAGACTGGATATGCTCTCAATCAACTTCTGGGCCAAATCCTGACTGATAGCAACCCATTCTTTCATAATCACTTCTTGGAGTTTGTCAGAATTAGTGGGTCTTTGTTTGTCCACCCGCCTCTTGAGGATTGACCACAAGTTCTCAATGGGATTAAGATCTGGGGAGTTTCCAGGCCATGGACCCAAAATTTCAACATTCTGGTCCCCGAGCAACTTAGTTATCACTTTTGCCTTATGGCACGGTGCTCCATCGTGCTGGAAAATGCATTGTTCTTCACCAAACTGTTGTTGGATTGTTGGAAGAAGTTGCTGTTGGAGGGTGTTTTGGTACCATTCTTTATTCATGGCTGTGTTTTTGGGCAGAATTGTGAGTGAGCCCACTCCCTTGGATGAGAAGCAACCCCACACATGAATGGTGTCAGGATGCTTTACTGTTGGCATGACACAGGACTGATGGTAGCGCTCACCTTTTCTTCTCCGGACAAGCCTTTTTCCAGATGCCCCAAACAATCGGAAAGGGGCTTCATCGGAGAATATGACTTTGCCCCAGTCCTCAGCAGTCCATTCACTATACTTTCTGCAGAAGATCAGTCTGTCCCTGATGTTTTTTTTGGAGAGAAGTGGCTTCTTTGCTGCCCTTCTTGACACCAGGCCATCTTCCAGAAGTCTTGTCCTCACTGTGCGTGCAGATGCGCTCACACCTGCCTGCTGCCATTCCTGAGCAAGCTCTGCACTGGTGGCACTCCGATCCCGCAGCTCAATCCTCTTTAGGAGACCATCCTGGTGCTTGGACATTGGTGCTGGACTTTCTTGGACACCCTGAACCCTTCTTTACAAGAATTGAACCTCTTTCTTTGAAGTTCTTGATGATCCTATAAATTGTTGATTAAGGTGCAATCTTAGTAGCCACAATATCCTTGCCTGTGAAGCCATTTTTATGCAACGCAATGATGGCTGCACGCATTTCTTTGCAGGTCACCATGGTTAACAATGGAAGAACAATGATTTCAAGCATCACCCTCCTTTTAACATGTCAAGTCTGCCATTCTAACCCAATCAGCCTGACATAATGATCTCCAGCCTTGTGCTCGTCAACATTCTCACCTGAGTTAACAAGACGATTACTGAAATGATCTCTTTTTTTGGGATTAAGTTAATTTTCATGGCAAAGAATGACTATGCAATTCATCTGATCACTCTTCATAACATGCTAATTGCTATTGTAAAAACTTAAGCAGCAACTTTTCCAATTTCCAATATTTATGTAATTCTCAAAACTTTTGGCCACGACTGTAGAAAAAAGATGTAGAATGCAAAATCACACAATTAATCCATATTTAAATGGATTTCCATATTATGTTTCCATTCAACAGGAATTCCTCAGGTAATCATCATGACGATGGTGGATGAGGTTTGCCCACTAGTCAGAAAAAACCTAAGAAAAATCTACACAAGCAAGAAGATAAAAGAGAAGGTATTACAGGCCCTTTTTGTTCTCAGATAGAGAATGCAGGGTCAGATCTCTGGCTTCACCTTGCAGATTTGTCTAACAGTATAGGGTTTTACAACATAATAATAATACATGCATTATTTACATTTTTTTTCTGTAAATCATTAGTATGGCTAGTCCCAAAAAACGATGATAGAGTTTTAATAAAGCTGCTCTTTCCACTGACACACAAGTAGATTTATAACATGATACAAACATAAATATGTTCAAGAGCATATTCTTTTATATATATATATATATATATATATATATATATATATATATATATATATATCACAACCCTCAGAAATATTCAGCCCGTGTTCTTTATTCTCCAGATGCAGGAGTGCTCTAATTCAGTTGGTGTCCCTGTGAGCTACATCTACCCTGTGAAGAACTACCATGAGGAGATGGATACACAAAATGACGTTGATGTGCTGATCCTGAGGGCTCTCACACGGATTGTGGAAATTGCAGATGATATGCTGAACAAAAGAAAAAGTGATCCTAAAAAATGTTAATCTGAATGAAACACAATAGAGAAAGCATAGGCAATTGTGGGAATGTATATTAATTAATTTGACTTCTTCTAATGCTGTGTAACATGTAACTGTAGCTTTATACGCAAGGCTGAACTGCCTCCTATGTTTCTGGTAAGAACTGATAAACCAGTACATGGAGCTCCAGGAACTGTGACGCATGTTAACCCTTGAGCAGACAGGGAGGGTGATATATGTACTTGAGATTTCTGTTCTCAGCAACATTAATAAAAGTCTCTTCTTCTCCACTCCAAACTCCTGTCTCTTCATTCATGATCCAACACAATTTTCACTCGATTAGATTTGTATCATGCAAATCTTGTATATTGATTTTAGTTTGGACATGGGTGCAAGTTATCTTTTTTGTAAATTAGCAAGACTTCTGAGTGATTAGCTGCTATCGGGGCGGACTGGCCATCTGGATGTTTTGGAGAAGTCCAGAATGGGCGTCCATCCCAATGGCTGTCGGCCTGCTGGTTCATCATCAAAGAAAAAGTGTCAAATAAAGTGACGTGGACAGCCGACAAAAGGGGGCGCTAATGTTATCTATTTTTGCTTGTAAGAAACCGAAACTGCCATATACAGCCGCAATGTCTTTTAGTACAGCCTGCTGGATCATTTTAGACTCAGATGATCAGTTAGAAAATATTTGAAGTGTAAGTAACGTAAAGATTGCTTTTGGTTTGTGATGTTAATATTATCTCCAACCAGGAGAGGTCACTAGTTTCCAACTGCTTCATTTCAGCACAGTAGAACGTGCACTTTAATGTAAACATTCACTAACATTAGCGAATAATAAATGGAAAAACTGACCATGAAAACAGCATTTTCCAGTCAAGATGATAAACAGATGATCTTTTTACAAAGTTCAAGAGGATGCTTATATGTTTGGAAATCTGTTATTTAAATCATCAACACATCACTACGCACAAACAACAGGGATGCACTTGCATCAAATTTCAAAGGTAAAATGCATGGTCAACAAAAGCTTTTTGCCAAATGCATGACATAAATGATTGCACTATACTATGTTCTCAGGGTTTCCGCAGGTCCTAAAAAAGTCTTCAGTTAAATCATTTCAATTTAAGGCCATGTAAACTCTAAAATGATACAGAAAGTCTTAATTATTAGAGGTCTTGAATTTGGGGACAGAGAATTGCAGTATAGATTAGTATGTGGATTAAATTTCATAAGGCTATGATTTCACTGATCATACTTGAGCACTGTAAGTTTCAAATTCAGGCACGCTGCTTTGTTCCACGGTTCCCAGGGCAACTGTCTGCTAGATCCGAAAGTGACACCTGCTGCAGAGAACGAATTTGCTTTTGCAATAAGCCAATGTGCTATTTTTGCTACATATTTTTAAATGTGAACCAGTGATTGACAGAAAGCTAATGCATTATAAAAATCTAAACTATTAAGACACTAAGATATATTTATGTAATTGAATATAATATTTTTCTAATAATAGCCTAATTGTTTAAATTAATATAATAATTGATACTTTTGATTCTTCCCTTTTCTTAAAAATTGTTTAAAGAATGAAATGTGAAGTGCAGGTTTTAAAAGTTCTATAAAGCTTTTAAATTGTATTTTTTTAAATCCTGCAGTAACCTGCTTATTTTATGGTACCATTTAGAATAACTATTTATTTATTTATTGTAAATAAGCCCTTTTTAACTGTCCTCTTATGATGGTTTGAGAATGTTCTGTAATAAAAAATAGGACCACTTTTCATTAGTTTGTTGCAAATTTACAGAAAATGAAATTAATTTGTTTATTTGTTGTGGTGAAATTACTGTAAGTTTTATAGTTAATAAAATCTTTCAAAACAAATTACTTTAATTATACTTTACTTTTCTTCAATAAAAAGTAAATCGAGAAAAACGTGGTAAAAGGTGTGTGTACTAGGGGAGTCGTGGCCTCTGGGGAGTCGTGGCCTAATGGTTAGAGAGTCGGACTCCCAATCGAAAGGTTGTGAGTTCGAGTCCCGGGCCGGCAGGAATTGTGGGTGGGGGGAGTGCATGTACAGTTCTCTCTCCACCTTCAATACCACGACTTAGGTGCCCTTGAGCAAGGCATCGAACCCCCAACTGCTCCCCGGGCGCCGCAGCATAAATGGCTGCCCACTGCTCCAGGTGTGTGCTCACAGTGTGTGTGTGTGTTCACTGCTCTGTGTGTGTGTGCATTTCGGATGGGTTAAATGCAGAGCACAAATTCTGAGTATGGGTCACCATACTTGGCTGAATGTCACTTCACTTCTTTACTTCAATTAGTAATCTGGACCCTTTGTTATAAAGGAGAACAAATGCTGGACCTCGGCTTTATAGCATCCCTGCTATAGAGCATAATCGAGCATATAGCATACAGAACACCCCAGTCTGAACTGTCATGAATCCGATCTTTGAACTTCACTCACCACCAGAGGTCACTCGCTCACTACATGGACTCTCACATTACACATACCCTGGACTACATTTCCCATCATCCATTACACTGATTGCACACAGCTGTCATCAATCTCCTGCTCACCTGATAACAATCACACCATGCACCTGAGACCAATTACACACACACACACACACGTTTGTTTTTGTAAAACGTGGGGACATCCCATAGGTGTAATGGTTTTTATACTGTACAAACTGTATATTCTATGGCCCTAAACCAACCCTACATCTAACCCTAACCCTCACAGGAAACTTTGTGCATTTTTACTTTCTCAAAAAAACTCATTCTGTATGATTTATAAGCGTTTTGAAAAATGGGGACATGGGTTATGTCCTCATAAGTCACCCTCTCCTTGTAATACCTGTGTCATACCCATGTCATTATACAGAGTTGTGTCCTGATATGACACAAAAACAAGAGCAGCACAATCAATCAGACACACTTTGGACTTGCTTTCACAGACTGCTGAGTTTTAGCATATGTTGTCTCGTTTCCTGCCTTGTCTTGCCTTCATGTTTTGTTTTTGTATTGTTTACCTGGTTTTTGATTCTTGCTTTCGTATTTTTGAATTTACCCTTTGGATTACCCAGTCTGGATATTGTTAACTCATCGAAGACCCATGCTTGCCCTAGGATTATTCTTGTGTCTGATCCTCTACATACCTGTTTGCCAGGGTTTGACCCATGCCTGTTATGACCATGTCTCTGACTAATAAAAACTTGAACATGGATCCACATGTTACATGAACGTTCACTGCCATTTATTACTCTGCATTGTCTGACATGAATATTCCATTCATTCATAAAGAGACTGCAGCGATTCTACAATGGGTTACATTTGAGAGCTATCAAGATTGTAAATAGATTAAATGAAATCACCTATGAGGTGAGATGTCTGATTAACACTCAAACTGTGAATACTCAAATTTAATAATTCTGTTGTTTCAGATTTCTAGATTCGAGGTTTATGCTTATTATTGACATATCATATATATTTTGCATTCTGCTCTTTTTCTATAGATTTTAAGTATTTTAGTTCATACAATAATTCATTCATTTCAATCCCCTGTTTTACTGGTTAAAATGAAACTCTATTGGTTTTAATGTAACCAGTAATGGTGCCTGTTGGTCTCTACTGTTCAGGATGCAGCAGATTCTCTTCAGGGGTGAAAGAATCAATATCTTTCCGGACTATCCGCCTGCTGTAGTAAAGCAAAGCTCACTTTTAAACGCGCAAGGGAATTGCTGAAGGATAAACCCGGAATCAAATACAGACTGCAATACCCCGCTAAACTGAGGGTCTTTTCAGAACCAGTGTAAAGAATATCGTTGGACTGAGTCAAGTAAGATCAGAACAATGTGACTGGCGAGCTTTAATCAGCATCGACTCTTTATTGTAAGATCAATAAGGGAATTAAGATCAATATAACTCAAAGGGGATTGAATTACAGTAAATAAGAACCGGATTAGTATGCAAATTATTCAGAATTCATATTTAACACTTTATCAACTATTAGTCCACCGATTAATTGAGGGTATTTTATCAAATCTGGACAAAATATTATACCGTGGCCTACGGTAATAATATCATGAAATTATGATTACTGATTATGAGCAAGGTAATAGAATCTACAGTAATTTGTAAGCACACAGCATAAGACACTGGTATGTAAAATCAAACAAGACTTTATTGAACTACTCTAATACACACAAACTAAACTAACGAAAACACACAAACATTGATTCAAACAGTGACAGAGAAAAGTGATGTTATTAATGGAGGTTGAATGAAGTCCCAAGTGTCTAGCATTAGACAATACTTCTTGACCGCAACCTGAGAGAATCAATCTACTAGCACTTTAATCTTAGTTCGTTTTCTTAATAAGATTTGCACCAGTTTCAGACAGAATTAGGAGATATTGTGTACTTGCTCCTTGTTGGCTTTGGATGCATTCCCTTCTGTAACGAAGTTGCTGGAGAGGGATTCTCTGGCGCTGATTGGCTGGCAGTCGGTCGATCACGCGTTCTGAGGGACAGCAATCGATGGTGAGTGATTGGTTGGCTTTGCCGGGTTGCGCTTCGTTTGCGAGACTTCATGGATTGCGGGTTGCTATGCAATGGAGTTTCTCTGAGAGGGGTTTTCTTGGACGAAGTTCTACGAAGGATCTTACGGAAGAGTTGATGAGTTTTGAGTGAGCTCTTGGTGGTTTGAAGAGTACTCGCTGGACGATGGAAAGGTCAGCACAAACCATAGGCAAGAGCCCAAGTCACTGCAAACCAGGGCAAAACTGAGGTGAAAAGCTAAAAGCAAAAAGCAATGCATCTGACCCGACAAGCAATCACCTACGCCCCGTTCTTCGGTTCTTGCATGTAATTAGCGTAATCTCCATGTGATTGCGTGTGTCCAAACTTCTGAGAGTTTAGTTTAAACGCTTTAATAAGCAAACTTAATAGTTTAAATATGGTGCATCCTACACACATCTACTGTATATCAAAATTCTAGAAATAACTTACCCATTAAGTAGGTACCAAAATACATATACTTCCCATAGTTGAGGTGGAAGTAAATAAGTATTTAGCCGTGATAAGTGTTTAACACACAAAATTACTTGCATGCATAATATAGAGAGAATACACATGTATGAGGCAACTTCTGGTGATTAGTTCCTATAACTGAGGTAGAAAACACTACGAATAGGCTGTAATGAAAGTTAAAAAGAAATAATTCTACAGGTTATATAAAACATACATGATACTTAAGAAATGTGTGAGGTAAATACTTGTAATCAATTCAGATTATTGGAAGCAATTTTGAGACCGTTGTGTGTATTAAACCACAAGTGGGTTAGATTTCCGTCTGTTGGTTTTGGGAGACAAAGTCTATGGTTTAAGGGTTTTGGTGATCCTGGGCCAAAGTAATGCCTTAGCATCCTTCCTGATTCCTGATAAGGCTGGGAATTTATGCATTGGGGTCACCACAGGGGTTCTTGGCAATGTGGTCTTAAGTTTGGGGAACAAAGAGAAATCTTTTCCTGCTGTCCTGACGTCGCTGGTATGAGATTAGACAGGCACTAGAAGAAAAGAGACGAGAAGAGGGGGGTGACATCTCCTTTAGCCATCTTAGCACCATGACTGTGTTTTATGACACACTAATGGTTCAATGGGGAATCGTTCTGAACTGTGGAATGCGGTGTTGGTTTCTTTACTGAAATTGACTGTTCAAGGATAATCCTACATTATATAACTGTTTACATGACTCTTGTTGTCATGTTTACATTGAGATGCTCCCCTTGTACTCCTTATTACGGAAATGTGTTGATACAAGTTTTTGTAAGTTTAGATTTGATACTTTTTTTGAAGGTATTTGCTAGATTTATGTTATTATATGATTAATTGTTATATTTTACTTGTTGTGTAAGTCTGTATCGCACCGCGTGTTCTAGTTAGTCGGTTAGATGACGAGATTAATGTTTATGTTTTGGGGAATGTGGGATGGGAGACTGTTTAAAATAATCCAAAGTTCTGAGAGAGCAGGCGATGGAATAGAACGTGTTTAGCTGAGCTCCTGCCTAATTTTTATCTAAGTTTGCATTTAAAACAACATATCTTCTTCAATTATCCCCAGCGGGATTTATAGTATATTCCTGAACATGCAGTGGGCAAAGATCGAACCTTGGAAAGAGTGATGGCCTCTAAGTTCCAGAAATTTAAATACAAAGGATCCTGCGATTCTAGGCCCGACACTCCCTCGATGCAGAGTTCAGCTTCTGACCGTGACTACACACGAATCCACCAGACATGACTGATATGGAAGAATTGAAGCTACAGATCCTGACATCGTTAAAAGCAGATATTTCCTTAGTGATGAGAACTGAACTTAAGAACTCCCTCGCTGACGATTTCAACTTTCTAAAGAGCGAGCTGCAAGCTGTCAGAACGGAAATTGCAAACAATGCGACGCTAATGCGCACTGACATTAAACAAATGAAAACCAACATTAAAGATATGGAAGGCAGTATGTCAACGTGGACGGATGAAGTGAACGAACTACAAGCCATGGTGGGTACTTTAAAATCGAAATTGAAAGAACTGCGAGACAAATCTGAAGACATGGAGGGGAGGATGTGGAGGTGCAATATTCAAATCGTGGGGGTCGCTGAGGGACCAGAATTGGCTTCCACGCATAGGTCTCTAAATTACTATCTGAGGTGCTGAAACTGGATAAAGAAGTTCTGGTGGACCGGTCGCATCGTGGTCTGAGACCGTTGATCCCCAGAGGGAAACCATGGGTCATAGTAGCAAAGTTACATTACTATCAGGATTGCGTCAAGGTCCTGTGTCGAGCACGCAATCAGGCTCCGCTCCAGCTGAACGGAAATTCCATCTCAATATTCCCAGATTACACTGCTAGTGTCGCCAAAGCACGGGCCGCATTCACGGACGTCAGGAATCTATTACAAGAGCAACGAGGTGTTCGATATGGCCTGCTGTTTCCTGCTCGGTTATGGATCACTCACAACGGCGCGGATAGAGAATTCCTGGATCCGGATAAAGCCATGGCCCACGTCAAGAAGTATATCGTCACTGGGGATGACACCGGAATATGACAGAGATTTTTTCTTTCTCTATTTTTCTCTCCCTCTGCTATATAAAACTGGTGGGAAGTTTATGATTTACCTGTTGTGATGCAGTTAAATTCGTGATTTTGTTTTGCGATGACTGTTGTCATTAATGTTGTTGTCTCGGTCAGGACAAATTGTGTAGGAGCTCTGGCTCTGCTTAGCTTAGTTTGCTTTAAGAGCCACCCGGACAAGCACATAATGTGTAGACTCAGTTTTAGGGGGTTCCTGGTTCATCATGTTCATGTTGATGACAAAGGTAGGGGTAATGTCAGACCATTTTCTTTTTTTTTATATTTCTTAAAAGTATATGGTCCAATATTGAAGTCAGTGTACATCAGGATATATTATTTAAAAAAAAATTCTTAGCCAATATCAATATTTCTTCTCAAGTAAATGGTTGTTCAGTTAAACTGGTGAGCTGGAATGTTAAATCTCTCAACCACCCTGTAAAACGTAAAAAAGTGTTTCATTTAAAAGATCTTAAGACTGATATTGCATTTCTTCACGAGACGCATTTAAGCGTCTCTGATCATTGCCGGCTTAGAAATAAGTGGGTGGGTCAGACATTTCACTCCAGCTTTAAATCTAAGGCTAGGGGTGTGGCGATAGTTCTCAGTAAAAATATACACTTTGTAGCGACAAGTATTGAATCTGATCCAGATATTGAGTTATTTTAGCCAACATTTACGCCCTGAATTGGGATGATCACCTTTTTTTTGTAATTTCTTCTCAAAGTTGCCAAATATGGTAACGCATCATCTTATCCTCGGTGGTGACTTTAACTGCGTCCTTTCCTCCACTCTGGATCGTAGTGCATCCAGAACAATTTCAATAACTAAATCAGCCCATACGATAGAGAATTTTCTTAAAACATATGCAATGGCTGATGTCTGGAGATTTCATAACCCTATCACCCGGGCATATTTTATCATTATTCCTTTTTCTCTCCAGTACACAACTCCTATTCACATATAGATTATTTTATCATAGACACAAACCTTGTATTGTCAGTTATAAAATGTAATTATGAAGCCATAATTATTTCAGACCACGGTCCATTGACTATGACGGTGCGTATTGATACCAAAGAACCAAATTACCGCCCCTGGAGATTCAATTCCACTCTCCTCTCAGACGAGACATTTGTGAGTCTCCTCTGAAATAGACTACTTTCTTAGTGTAAATATGACTCCGGGAATGGCTGTGTCAACTATATGGGAAGCATTGAAGGCATATTTGAGAGGCCAAATTATCTCGTATTGTGCAGGTCAGAGCAAAACCAGTAAGGATCAATTAAAGACATTGACTGATCAGATCTTAGAACTCGACTCTTTGAATAGCTTTTCACCATCCCCAGCGAAGACTAAAACAAAGACTGTTTTTACAAACTGAATTCAATTTGCTGAAAACTAAACAAGCAGAATACCTTATCTCTAAATTGAGGTGTAATTTTTATGAGTACGGGGAAAAGACTGGGAATCTTCTGGCTCACCAGTTGCAACTGCGATCAGCTCATCATATTATTTCGGAGATATGTGATGATCAAGGCCTGAAGCACAGGGATAGTACAGAGGTTAATTCTTGTTTTTATCAATTTTATCAGTCGTTATATACCTCAGACCCACCCTCTGACCTGCTGACTTTAGAAGACTTTTTTAGGAAACTTGACACACCATTGATAGACCCGGAAAAAGCTGCGCATCTTGACTCACCAATTACAATCTCAGAACTAGAAGCAGTAATCAGAAGTATGCAGACCGGCAAAACCCCAGGTCCAGATGGATATCCGACTGAATTCTTAAAAATATTCTCTACTCAACTTTCCCCATTATTGCTATCTGTCTTTAAAGAATCCTTGTTATCTCACTCTTTACTATGTACTATGCGTCAAGCAGTTATTTCTCTGATTCTTAAAAAGGAGAAAGATCCCTTAGAATGTGGCTCTTACTGCCCGATTTCGCTTTTGAATACTGATACTACGATCTTAGCCAAGGTTCTGGCCCGAAGACTGGAAGATGCTCTTCCAGCGATCATTTCACCTGACCAAACGGGCTTTATTAAAAGCCAACACTCCTTCTTTAATACCAGACGTCTTGCTAATATAATTTATGGCCCCTCTCCGACTAATACTTCAGAAGTTATTCTATTGCTTGACGCTGAAAAGGCATTTGACCGAGTGAAATGGGATTTTCTCTTCTTTACTCTTAAAAGGTTTGGTTTCGGATCTAGCTTTATATCTTGGATTAAACTTTATTCAGCCCCATTGGCTGCGGTAAGTACTTATAATGACATATCACCTTTTTTTTGAGCTAAAACATGTTACAAGGCAGGGCTGTCCTCTATCGCCACTCCACTTTGCAATTGCAATTGAACCCTTAGCCATAGCCTTGAGGATTTCTACTAATGTAAAGGGGATGTGGAGGGGGGATTTTGAACACAAACTATCTCTATATGCGGAAGATATGTTGTTGTACATTTCTGACCCATCATCAAGTCTTCCGAATTTGTTAAATTTACTTAATGAATTTGGTCAGCTGTCTGGTTATAAAGTCAATTATCAAAAGAGTGAACTTATGCCAATTGGCCCCATTACTTTTAAAATCATTACGACAAAATTTAAATATTTGGGGATCTGGTTTACGAAAAACTTCAAAGAGCTTTATAAAGCCAATTATCAACCTCTTTTAGCTAGTATGAAGTATGAAAAATTTTCAAATGTTTACCAATTTTTCTCACAAAATCTTTTTATTTTTATTTAAATACTCAAATTACAAGTTTTATTTGGAATAAAAAAAACGCCCTAGGGCAATGGATAAAGTATTACAAAGGCCCCGCAGTTTAGGTGGTCTTGCCCTTCCAAACTTTTTATATTATTACTGGTTGGTAAATATCAGAGCAATTCTATACTTACTGGGGGAAGATGAGAAAGCCACCTGGACACAGATGGAGAAATCATCCATCCGATACAACCCTCTATCAGTATTGTGCTCTAGGCTGCCACTGGCACACTCAGTATCTAACCTTACACTCTCCCCAGTTGTACTACAAGCTATAAAAATTTGGTTTCAGTTTAGACGTCATTTTGCACTTAACAACCTTCCGCTTGCCTCACCTGTTGTACAGAACCACATATTTACTCCTATGACAGATGCAGCGTTTGATATATGGTCAAAAAATGGCATTAGGTCATTACATGATTTGTACTTCAACGACACATTTGCCTCTTTTGAACAGTTAGTCCAAAAATTTACTATTCCTCATACACACTTTTTTAGGTATCTACAACTTAGAATCTTTGTGTCATCAAATTCAAACTGTTTCCCTCATTGTCCCGCTCCATCTCTCATTGATTCTATTCTCGAATACAGGTGTGGAGAAAAACAGTTCATAAGTAAGGTGTATGGACTACTAAATCTCATCCTCTATAAGCCTCAGGCACACGATTGTCCAGTTTAAAATTGTACATCGTCTCCATTGGTCCAAGGACAGATTGGCTAAATTTAAAAGCGATGTAGACCCTAACTGTGGCCAATGTAAACAAGCTCCTGCTACTTTATTTCATATGCTTTGGTCATGTCCGAAATTGCTAGAATACTGGGGCCAAATTTTTGAGACCTTTTCTAAAAGGTTTGGTAAATTTATTGCTCCACACATATCGACAGCAATACTTGGAGTTGCTAGTCAAGATAATAATCTAAGTAGATCCCAGTCTGATGTTATTGCTTTTTGTACACTTCTTGCGAGAAGGCTAATTTTGTACAAATGGAAAGACTCTTCACCTCCAACATATGGACATTGGAGTAAAGATGTGATGTATAACATACAATTGGAAAAGCTGCAATGTTCTATGAATGGGTCAAATAAGAGATTTCTTATCACTTGGCAACCTTTGCTGACCTATATTGAGAACACTTCTGCTAAAAAATTATTCTGAATGTACATGTTTGTATATTATTATTATTGTATTTTTAATTATTATTTATGTATATATATACAGTACAGACCATTTTTCATAGTTATGAAAATAAAGAAAACTCTTTGAATGAGAAGGTGTGTCCAAACTTTTGGTCTGTACTGTATATTTATTATTATTAGGAGTGCACCGAAATTTCGGCCGCCGAAAATTTTCGGCCGAAATGGCATTATCGGTTTCGGGCCGAAATAAAAAAAACAGCCGAAAACGTAAACCGAAAATGAATGTCACCCGCCCCTCCCATCCGTGAGCAAGCGCTTAGGTTTCACTCACGGTCGAGCTGTTATCACGCGTCTGCCTATCAAAGATTAAGCATGTCAAAGGGCTGTCACAATCAAAAAAAGCTTGTCACAAAAGCTGCACAATCGATCGGACCAACCAACACAAGTTTCGAAAACGAAAACAGGGAATCGATTTTAACGGCCTTCTCTCGGAGCGCGTCCAGCTCGTCACTATACGTTCGCAGCGAACGTGCGTCACACAGCAACTGCAGGTTCTGACACACACACACACACACACACAGAGCCTATTAGTGCATAATTTCAATGTAGCCTTCAGTAATGTTTTTCATTGATGTTATGGCAGTCCACATTGCTGACTTGTGCGCGTCTCAAGTGCCCTCTTTACGTTCGCCCTAATGCCTGTTTAGTTGTCGGTGGATTTGCCTATATTTGGCGTTGAAAAACGGATCAACACCAAATATAGGCAATTTACTAACGATTCAATGAACACTTTGCCTATGTCTCAAAAATCGAACAGGATTTTTTTTTCACAAAAGTGACAGCCCTATATGAGAGGACACCAAAGTTGCAATATGTAACATTTGTTCTGCAAAAATCTCCAAAATTGTGGATTTTTTTTTGCACAATTTTTAAAAAACTATTTTATTTGATGGAACATAAAACTTGAAGAATAATTATTATTTATATTTATTGTAAAAAATATTTTATGTTTTGTTATGTAACTGTTAATAAAAGTTTGATTGTTATATTGTGATTTTTCAATTCAGATCCATTAAATCCAAGCAATATATATATACGTTTTTAAAAGAAGCCATTTTCGGCTTCAGTTTCGGTTTTCGGCCAAGTGCATCCTAAATTTTCGGTTTCGGTTTCGGCGCAGAATTTTCATTTCGGTGCATCACTAATTATTATTATTATTATTTTTTTTTGGTCTGACTGTTACATGGGGTTGGGTGGGAAGAGGGGGGGTTCTTATCTGTTCTGTATAATGTATTTGTTTTTCAGAATCATTTGTTAAAATTAATCCAAGGTTCTAAACAGGCAGTGAGAGGCATCTGATTTTTAATCCAGCAAAATAACTACTCAAAGTAACAGAAAAGGTCTTAAATGTGTCTCATGGAATGTTAAAGGATTAAATATTATCACATCTAAAATCTCTCTCATCAGATATAATTTTTTGCAGGAAACTCATCTCATAGTGCACTCTAAAGACAAATTTAAAGGTAGCTGGATAGGACAGATTTACCAATAGAATTTTTCAGTTAAATCTAGGGGGGTTGCTATTTTATTAAGAAAATGAGTTCCATTTAAACAAAATGCTATGAAAACCGTAGGTTGTTAAATTAGTCTGGTGAGATTTATGGTTTCCCAATTACGTTAATAAATGTCTATGGTCAAAATAATGATGAACCAGGCTTTTTTAGGAAGATATTTTCCCTTATCCCCAAATTGTCCCCAAACAAATCTTGTTATAGGAGGGGACTTTAACTGTGTCCTTGACGCATATCTTGATAGATCATCGCTCAAAATTCCTTCACAGTCTAATTCAATACATTTTTTGAATGCTTTTGTTAATAATTATAGTTTGTTAGATATATGGAGACTTATGCAGCCTACCAAAAGAGATTATACGTTTCACTCACATGTACATAATGTATACACCCGTATTGATTATTTTTTTGTGGACAGCAATCTTATTTCCAATATCCTAAACTCTAAAACTCACGATATACTGATTTCAGACCATGCCCCAGTTTAATTTGAAGATGTTTTTGATCAATTATCTTTTATCCGACCTCTATGGAGGATGGACCCTCAGTTAATTGATGACCCCAAATTCATTGATTTCATGAGTTTACAATTGGAATTTTTTTCAATAGCAACGATAAGCCAGAGATATCATCATCATCAGGTTTGCTCTGGGAAACATTAAAAGCATTTATTAGAGGCTATATTATTGTCACAATCATGCCAGACTCAACCCCAACTCAATCACAGCGCACTCCCTCTCCTGAATATTGATCATACGCACCTGAACGTCATCTGCCAGCAATTACATCCAGCACTGAAGCACCACTCTCAGTCACTATCCGGTATCGTTTGCACCAAGACGCTAACGCTGTGCTTACCTCTAGGACTCCATTGCAGTTACCTGTCCCCTTGCACTCCTCTTCAGTCTTCCTCACAATTCCTCGTCTCCAGTGTGTGTGCGCATCAGAGTCTTCTCCAGCCATGTGTGTCTCCACCCGATCTCCATTAGCAAGTATCAATCTGAACTTCACAAAGACTACTCTAGCTGGATCGCTACCCTTCATGGCCGATCACTCATCTGGTTGTTCGTAATAAACACTCATAACCTGTATCCGTGTGTCTGCCCCTTCTGTCTTGTAACAGAATAGCAGACCATCTACACCGACGAACACCAGTATGAGCACCCCTGGGCACTTCAGTGACATCGCAGACGATGTCAGTCAGGAACTTTCTATTCCACCAGCACCTACTTCCGCAAACATTGTGGCGGCTTCTTCACCACCATTCATTGCCAGTCCCATGGCCCAACTGGTGTCCTCCTCTGGATTGGCAGAGGATTTCATCGGATTCATCCTACAGTGTTCGCTGGTCTTTGAGATGCAACCGCACTTGTATCTGAGCGATCTTTCAAAAGTAGCATTTGTGATATCATAACTGAATGCTTCGAGGAAGTTTTCGGCATGCCTACCTGGGATTCATCACTTGGAGAACGTTTGTGTCGGTTAAGGCAAAATTCAATGACTGTGAGTGAATATGCTCTGCAATTCTGTACTCTAGCTGCTGCAAACGGATGGAATGAACAAGCTTTGATTACCACCTATCGTCAGGGATTGAACCCTCGCGTGTGCTTGAATCTCGCTGCAGTCGTGTCTCGAAGAGCACCAAGACCAGCTACTCTCTCTTCCACTCCTCCGCCGACCTGAGTC
The DNA here is from genome assembly GCF_963082965.1 of Carassius carassius. Classification (NCBI taxonomy): domain Eukaryota; kingdom Metazoa; phylum Chordata; class Actinopteri; order Cypriniformes; family Cyprinidae; genus Carassius; species Carassius carassius. Next base: position 444,073 of record NC_081755.1, on the reverse strand, counting down.
CATCAGACCTCCAGAACCAGCCCATGAACCCATGCAGTTGGATAGCGCACCGTTGACTCTTGCTGAACGGCAAAGATGGATGACCCAGAACCTTGCCTTTACTGTGGTTCCCCGGAACACTTCATCTCTAGATGCCCTAGTCGTCCACCTCGTCCCATGGTGAATACCATTTGGTGAATTTCCATCGATACACAAGATGAAACCATTCCTACCTTTGTGAATCTCATTGCTGCCGATGTTATTATTCCAGTATTTGCCCTACTCGACTCGGTGTCAGCTGGCAATTTCATCTCCGGCACCCTCTGCCGTCAGCTCAATCCATCTATCAAATCAATTCTATAACAGGCAGACCTCTTAGCTGGAAGAGGATGAGTCTCTGTGCTGGACCCATTCAGCTTCAGAATGGAGCCCTTTATGTGGAACATCAATATTTGCTGGTTCTGGAGGAATCCACCGCTGATGTGATTCTAGGGCGCCCACGGTTGAAGCAGCACAATCCCATCATCTCCTGGAAGACCAGCAAAATCCTGAAGTGGGGTAAAAGCTGTTTCCCAAACTGTTTTCCTGCACTTCCCATGTCGACTACTACTCGGTCCAAGGAGTTAACCCTCTGCTCTACCTCCATCGAAAGTCCTGTGGAGAGATGCTCTGTAGATATTCCTCCTTGTTATGCCAACTTCAGTGACGTATTCCAAGCTGCCTCCAGACCGGCCATGGGACTGTGCCATCGATCTGCTTCAGGGTGAGCCAGTGCCCCGTGGAAGGATTTATCCACTGTCACTTATGGAGGAGAAGGCCATGGAGGACTACATTTAAGGAAGCTCTGGATCAAGGTTACATCCATCTGTCTACTTCCCCTGCTGCTTCAAGCTTTTTTTTTTGTGGCAAAGAAGGATGGAGGCTTGCCATGTATCGATTACCGTGCACTCCGGATCACCGGATCACAGTCAAGTTCCGTTATCCCCTTCCTCTCATCCCCGCTGTGCTAGAACATCTTCGAGGTATTGATCACACACACCTGAACATCATCTGCCAGCAATTACATCCAGCACTTAAGCTCCTCTCTCACTCTCAGTCACTGTCAGGTATCGTTTGCACCAAGACGCTAATGCTGTGCTTACCTCTAGGACTCCATTGCAGTTACCTGTCCCCTTGCATTTCTCTCCAGTCTTCCTCACGTTTCCTCGTCTCCTGTGTTTGTGCACCTGTGTGAGTATGTGATCATTCTCCATCCGATCTCCCTCAGCAAGTATCAATTTGAACTTCACAAAGACTACTCTACCTGGATCGCTACTCCCCATACTCTTCACGGCCGATCACCCATCTGATTGTTCAAAATATACACTCATAACCTGTATCCGTGTGTCTGCCCCTTCTGTCTTGTAAAAGTTATATTATACCAAGGATCCCGGAATAACTTGTACAAAACAAAATTAACTGGTTTAGGAAATCAAATTCATCAGCTAGACATTGAAAATGCACTAACCCCCTTGATAGATACTTATAAGAAAACTTACAGTTAAGGTACAAGTATAATAATATAGGCTCTACTAAAATTAATAGAACTTTTCATTTTATTAAACAAAAATACATTGAATTTGGATAGAAGCCCCATAAATTACTAGCCAGACAATTGCGTAAAATAGTGAAAGAACAATTCATAAAATAAAGACCAAAGGAGGGACGCACTCTATTGCATCGGAATATATAAACCAATGTTTCAAGGATTTTTCCTCAAAGTTATACTCCTCAAACACTGATTTGGACCCTCAAGTAATGGATACATTTCTACGTAAATGTAATCTCCCCACGCTATCTCCAGATGATCAGGCATCTCTTAATAAAGATATTTCTTTAGATGAATTAAAGAACACAAATACTTTGAAGAGCGGGAAAACCCCCGGTCTTGACGGACTGCCAGTTGAACTATATAAATTTACTTTCTTACTCCATATTTGCTTAAAACATTTCAACAAGCATTAACAACAGGACTACCACAAGCTTTTTCTGAATCTATTATCACAGTAATCCCTAAAAAAGTAAAAATTCTGAAGAAGTTAAGGCATATAGACCTATCTCCCTTCTCAATGTTGATCAAAAAGTATTATCTAAAACCCTTGCAAATAGACTCTGCAAATTAATTAATAAACTGGTTAACACAGATCAGAATGGATTCATTCCAGGAAGAAGCACTATGCATAATTTTTTATATAATTCATCACCCTAAGGCAACCCGAGACCAATTGTTTATGATCTCATTGGATGCCGAAAAGGCGTTCGACCGAGTAGAGTGGCCTTACTTGTTCCCTATCCTTGAGAAATTTGATATGGGAGATGAGTTTATAACCTGGATTAAAATTTTATACAGTAGTCCAGCAGCACGGGTTTTAACAAATAAAACAATTTCAGACTCTTTCTCTCTTCAAAGAGATTTTTTTTTTCAATTTTTTTACGCATTCTTTCACAGATTGGAGAGCCTCTGCCCATCTTTACTTCTGAGAGACTCTGCTTCTCTAAGACAAAGCTTTTATAGCTAATCATGTTACAGACCTGATATCAATTAACTTAATTAATCTCTAGATATTCTCCCAGCTGAATCTTTTCAAAACTGCTTGCTTTTTTAGCCATTTGTTGCCCCTGTGCCAACTTTTTTGAGACCTGTAGCAGGCATTAAATTTTTAATGAGCTAATTAAGTGGATAAAAGTGTAAAATTTCTCAGTTTAAACATTTGCTACGTTATCTATGTTCTATTGTGAATAAAATATTGGCTCATGTGATTTGAAATTCCTTTAGTTTTCATTTTATTAAAATGTAAAAAACGTCCCAACTTTTCCGGAATTCGGGTTGTACAATCAGAGTCCTATAACCAGGCAGAGTGTCAATACCATAAGGGAAGTCCGATCTTTCAACATACACAGGGGTTATCCAGTAGACAGAGACGAGTAGGCAGGCGAACAGGTCAAACACAAACATCAGTCCAATCAAACAGTAAATCCAAAGGGGCAATCCAAGAGACGTGAACAAAGTAACAGGCAGAATCATGAACAAACATGCAGTCAGAATACTCACAAGGAAAACGCTTGGTAAGGCAGGTTAACTGGCAATACTTCGCAGTGAAGTGACATGCTAGCACATGTTAAATAGTCCCAAACAGGAAATGACTGTAGAAGCAGAGGGAGTGGTGAACAGTCAATACTCTGGTGAGGGCTCCCTCTGCTGGCATGGCGTTACAGAATCCCCCTCCCTAGTAGTGCCTCCTGGCACTGGGCGTGGACGTTCCCGTGGTCTTGGCGCTGGTCGATCGGGTCTGACTCGATGGAAGTCCTCCGTCAGAGATGGATCCAGAATGTCGTTGGCGGCTACCCATGACCTCTCCTCAGGTCCATAACCCTCCCAGTCCACGAAATATTGGAGCTGACCCCCTCTCCTTCTCGAGTCCAGTAATTCCTTGACCTTGTAGGCCGGTGATCCATCAATGTCCAGTGGCGGCGGTGGCTCTTGAGCCTCATGATTTGGGTCACCATCCGTGTGGACCGGTTTCAGCAGTGAGACATGGAAGGAGGGAGAGATACGGTAGTTAGCAGGAAGCTCTAATTGGTACGTGACTTCATTGATTCTTCGTAGAATTTTGAAAGGGCCAACGAACCTTGGACTGAGCTTCCTGCTTGGTAGCCCCAACTTGAGATCCCGTGTTGAGAGCCAGACCCGTTGTCCTGGTTGGTAGGATGGATGTGGCCGACGTCGCTTGTTAGCCTGGAGTTCCTGTACTCTGACAGCTCATTGTAGGCGGACGTGAGCACTGTCCCACACCCTCTTGCTTTTCACCCTCTGATGAATCCAGTCATCCACAGCGGGGACTGATGATGGTTCGCCAGACCATGGGAACATAGGGGGTTGGTATCCGAGGACACACTTGAAAGGGGTCAGACCTGTTGATGAGTGAGTTAGCGAGTTTTGTGCATACTCTGCCCATGGGAGGAATTCTGACTATCGATGCTGTTCTCTGCTGCAATATGACCGTAAGTAGCGTCCTAATTCCTGATTTAGTCTTTCCACCTGACCATTGGCTTGGGGATGATAACCAGAAGTGAGACTGATATTAATATCCAGTTGTTTGCAGAATGCTCTCCATACTTGGGATGTAAAATGGGAACCTTTGTCACTGACAATATCCTCCGGTATTCCATAGTTCCTGAATACGTGGTGGAACATAGCCTGTGCAAATCTGACAAGCTTTGACATGATTAGTGACATCCTTGGACAATCAAGGCCACCAGAATGAGTTACGTACAAGGTGGAGAGTGCGAGAGATACCTGGGTGGCCAGAGCTGACTGAGGAGTGGACCCACTGAATGACTCTGGGGCGCAGACTTTGTGGAATGTAATGGAGGTTAGGAGGGCAGTTGGTAAGAGCTGGATCTTGGACCTGTTCTCGTTGGATCTCCTCTATGATATCCCAAGTAATTGGGGCAATGATTACTGATGGAGGAAGAATGTATTCTGGAGTTTTGTTATCCATGAGGAGATCATACTGCCTGGATAGAGCATCTGCCTTACTGTTTTTGCTTCTTGGGTGATAAGTCACTGAGAATTGGAAGCGTGTGAAGAAGAGGGACCATCGAGCTAGGCGAGGGTTGAGTCGTTTTGGACTTTTAATGTACTCCAGGTTTTTATGATTGGTAATCACCTGGAATGGGTGGACTGCTCCCTCGAGCCAGTGCCTCCATTGCTCTATCGCTGCTTTCATGGATAGGAGTTCCTTATTCCCTACGTCGTAGTTTTGTTAGGCTGCCGTTAGCTTCCTGGAAAAGAATGCACAAGGGTACAGTTTACCCGGTTGACCATGGCGCTGAGAGAGTATGGCCCCAATTCCAGAGTCCGAAGCATCTACTTCCATGATGAATGGTAAGTTTGGGTCAGGGTGCTTGAGGATAGGAGCCGTGGTAAATTTAACTTTCAAGATATTGAATGCTTGAGTAGCTTCCTCACTCCACCTGAGCTTGGAAGGTTTACCTTTGAGGAGTGATGTCAGTGGTGCTGCAACCGTGCTGTAATTTCTAATGAACCTTCTGTAAAAGTTTGCAAATCCTAGGAATCTCTGAAGTTCCTTGACCGTGGAAGGTTGGGGCCATTCTGTCACTGCCTTGACCTTGGCCTTGTCCATCTTAACGCCTTGATGACTAATGTGATAACCCAGGAATGTTGTCTGCTTGACGTGAAACTCACATTTCTCTGCCTTGACGTACAGGTGATTCTTCAGGAGCCGAGTGAGGACGGTCTTGACATGGTCAACGTGTTCTGCTTCAGACTTGGAGTAAATGAGAATGTCATCAATGTAGGCAATTACGTACTGGTTAAGCAGGTCCCGGAAGGTTGGGGCCATTCTGTCACTGCCTTGACCTTGGCCTTGTCCATCTTAACACCTTGATGACTTATGTGATAACCCAGGAATGATGTCTGCTTGACCTGAAACTCACATTTCTCTGCCTTGACGTACAGGTGATTATTCAGGAGCCGAATGAGGACGGTCTTGACATGGTCAACATGTTCTGCTTCAGACTTGGAGTAAATGAGAATGTCATCAATGTAGACAATTACGTATTGGTCAAGCAGGTCCCGGAAGATTTCATTTATCAAAGACTGGAAGACAGCGGGTGCATTGGCAAGTCCGTACGGCATGACCTGATACTCATAGTGCCCTCTAGTGGTGAGGAAGGCAGTCTTCCGTTCGTCGGCTTCCTTGATGTGAATGAGATTATATGCACTTCGTAAGTCTAGTTTGGTGTAAATTCTTGCTTCACGAGCTGTTCCAGAGCTGAAAGTACCAATGGCATAGGGTAGCGGAATTTTATTGTGATGTTGTTTAATCCCCGATAATCAATACAGGGCCTGAGTCCTCCGTCCTTTTTCTCCACAAAGAAGAACCCTGTTGCAGCTGGAGAAGTGGAAGGTCGGATGAGTCCTGAACTCAGGGACCTCCTCAATATAATCCTCTATGGCTTGGGATTCCATGCGAGATAAGGGATAAACACGACTCTTGGGGGGCATGGCATTGGGGAGTAAATCAATATTACAGTCCCAAGGACGATGAGGTGGTAGTTGTGTTGCCTTAGTTTTACTAAAGACCTCTGCTAGGTCATCGTAACAGAAGGGAATATTGACAGTGACTTGACTTTGCTCACGAAGATCAATGGTGACTTAACTTTGCTCACGAAGATCATTGGTGACTTGACTTTGCTCATAAAAGATCACTGGTGACTTGACTTTGCTCATAAAAGATCATTGGTGACTTGACTTTGCTCATAAAGTTCATTGGTGAGTTGACTTGACTTGACTCTGGGAAATCAACGGGGACCTGACTCGACTCTGGAGGGTCCACGGGGACCTGACTCGACTCTGGGGAGTCCACGGGGGCCTGACTCGACTCTGGGGAGTCCACTGTGGCTGCCATCTTGTGCACTGGCTCTGTGCTGGCGTCCATCTGGTGTAGTGGCACTGGGCTGGCAGCCATCTTGTGCAGTGGCGCTGGGCTGGCGGTCACCTTGTGCAGTGGCGCTGGGCTGGTGGCCTTCCTTTCTGGAGACACTGGCATAGAGTCGGCCATCGTGTCTGGAGAGACGGGTGTGGTCAGTGTATCCCATTGAGCACGATGGTGTAGGTAACGGGTGAACCTCCAAAAGTCCAGGATCTCCAGCCCCTTCATCTCCCACCCAGGCACAGGGTCATCCAGGCAGGTGTTGAATAGGTCCTTCGGTGCCTCATAATTATATCCCAGCCCTGCTGCCATCGGCCAAAATTTCTTGAGCCAAACCACCCACTTCACTCCCCCTTTGACGGAGGGTGGTTAGGTTCAGAAGTCTCCCCATCTGCTCCTCAATGGTGGCTGGGGAACTGAGGCGAAATCCCACACCGCTGAATCTGGGCATGATGGAGTCCTTCTGTCTCAAACGTACACACAAACAGAGAGATCCAATTTGCAGTGTTTTATTAGAAGAATCCAATAATCGTAGTCCAGACAGGCAAGAGGTCAATATTCACAAAAGCAGTCCAACACAAGAAACATGACAAACACTAGGGAACACAAGAAGCAGGGTGACATAAACCAAGGACTCCATGAAACTGATAGAAACAAACAGGGTATATATGGACAGGTGAAAATGATGAAAGTGGGAACAGCTAAGTGCAATTAACAGGTGTGCAATTAAAAGTGATGAATCGGACAAAGGCTTGTGGGAAATGTAGTACTTGCATTGGGGTGACTATATGGGGAAGTGAGACCACTAGTGGACACCCAGGGAAACACAGAACAGACACTGTGACAGAAACAAATGTCAGCTATCTTTAATTTATGGAAGGTTACTAGCAGCTACTTCCCCTGTTACAAAGTTGTTCAGACAGGAATGGGGGCGCGAGATAGGAGTTGGAATCTCTGAGGAGGTTTGGCAGAGTGGCTTGGATGATATTGATAAAAAAATCGGTGAACAACAGACTAAACACTAGAACCTTCAATTTAGGGTTTACATCAATTACACTTCTCTAAAAAGAAATTACATATGATTTTTCCCAATATCTCTCCTATTTGTGATAAATGTAAAACAGAGGATGCTGATTTGGTATGCGCCAAATGTATTGCAGTCACAGATCAAAAAATAATAAGAATAAATAAAAAAATAAAAAACACGTGTAAAATAATAACGCACAAAACCGAAAAACAAATGCAATTTTTTTTAAATAACAAACGGCGCAGTCATGGATCGGAAAATAATAAGCGTGAATCAAAAATGTAAACACATTTAAAATTATTGCACAAAACTGAAACATGAATTCAAAATTTTCCAAATAGCAAACAAAATCAGGTTTCCTGCTCATGTTATTTTTTTGTGTGCTTGTGGTCTTTTCCCTTTTGCTCTTGAGGACTGCACTCACCCTGCTCATCACCTGTTTGCCACACTGCCATCTGGCAGATGCTTATGATCCATCCGATCACGAACAACCAGACTGAAGGACAGCTTCTATCTTCAAGCCATCAGACTACTTAACAATCAGCTGTCTTCCATCTAAAAAACAGAATACATGCTGCTCTTATGTTTACTTTCATTGTACTTGCACTGCCACTTAATTAATATTCCTTCATGTTACTCTGTGACGCTCTATAATGACATTTTGGACATTTCTGTACTCAGGAATACATCTGAATGTGTGCTGCTCTTAAATTTTTTTTATTGCATCTGCACTGCTAATTAAATTTTCTTTCATGTAGCTCTGCATCACTCTACAATGAAATTTTAGACACAGCTCTACCCCAATAATCATAATATTACCTCAGGACTACTTATGAACACTATAACTCTTAACACTGTCTACCTATTGTATCTGTTAATTCCACTTATTTGTATATAATGCTCTGTCCGTGTCTTTCTGTCTATGGGCACTGAAGTCACTCAAAAATCTCAGTGCTCTCCACGTACGGCTGTCTCTTATGTCTTGTTATTGTCACTGTTTGTCTGAGCCTCGTCGCAAGCATTTCAATGCCCAGTTTTCCCCAGTGTTAACTATGCAAATGACAAATAAACACCTCTTGACTTGCATATTGTCACAGTTATATAGAGTTATTTTTACAAAAAGTTTCAATCTCTGATGAAAGGTGTCATTTATTGCCAAAAAAAAGTATACTCCTGTTTCTTCAGTGATGGCTTGCTGTGAAAGCTCTTCCTTATAGTTTCTGATTTTCTCCCTCATGTTGATCGCTGAGGCCTTTTGAAAGAAACCAAGGGGCTTGCAGCTTTGATTACGAGGGTGCATCTTCCGGTTCCTCAGGATTTTCCTCTTCTGCATCATCTTCAAACTGATCCTCGTCTTGTGTGTGTAGCATAGTGGATGTTTGGATCACATAATCCTATTCATGTTTAAGAAGTTCCTCAATATCCATTTCAGGACACTACCACAAGTTGGTATGATTACTTAGGGTCTTAAAGAAAAGTCTACAACAGACTTTGGTTAAAATGTATCATTGGTAGTGTAAAAAAAAACCTCAATTTTTCTTTGACAAAATCATGATTTTTGCAATGTTGCTTTAATTGCTAATGAGCTAAATTATTTAACGAGAAAAAAAAAAACACTGGCTGAATGTTTATCGTTAAAGGGTGGTTGTGTTCACACTGCATGTTGTACTTGTAAAAGTGCATTTCACATCCAATGACCCCTTTAATGAGACAGTAACGTTAATCAAAGAACAGAAGAAACTCATTCACTGGTCTTGACTGAACATCTTTAATGATCTACAGTGTTTTTAACATTTTAATTACAGTTTCTGTACCTGAAATAAGGTTCAGTTGTATTCATTTATACTTTTGCTTAATATCACCGATACCACAACAAATTCTGGCATCGGCGAGTACATGAACCCATATACCGATCCGATACCATTTTCTTAAACGACCTAGTTATGACCGCTAGCTTTGCCTAACCGCTGGACTGTTCTTCTTCGCTGCTCAGAATGCATTGAAAACACAGGAAGTTGTGCTGTGTTGCCACAAGCAACCCCTGTTTAGAGGAGCAAAGAAGAAATGAAAACGCGTTAGCAGCACTGATCTATATATGACTGGATCGCTCATCGCGTTCTAAACTGCCAACAGACAGTGAAGCCGCTTCTATATTATAGATCAGTGGTTAGCAGTATGTCCGCTGTTTAGGAGTATTTCAGACTGGACCAACCAGACAGTAAAACGGCGACTAGGGATGCCAGAAGTACTGGCACTTCACTACCAAATCGGTGCTGAAAATGTAAAAATGTGATGATACCAGCATCTCTGTAGAACCGGTAGTAAGTTTGAGTATATTCGTTACCCGCAGCTGCGTTCAGTCGCTTCCGTGTTAGTCTAAGCGCAGGGCTCCAGACTGTAGCCGAATATATATACTAGTGTCTGTGAATATTAAACTGCAAAATACAATTTAAATATTACTCCTGCAAATTCTACATCTCTGTGGGTGACGGGCGCAGATGCGCGGGAGCTCGCTGTTTTGTAGTCTCATGCCGTGTGTCACTATATGAGGACACCAAACGCATATATCGTCACTTCATGAGAATTTAACATTTCATTTGAGAAAACTGTTCGGTTTAACGTGAGTAAATTGACAATATATTAAGCTACTGTTGTAGCCTACAGTAGATTTAGCTACGTCCATTAGTAATAATAATACGTCTCTATTAATAATAATAATTATGCCTCGACGGTTGTAAAGAGATTATCTGATTAATATATCATTTTTTATATGCCTAGACGTATTTTTTGCAGTTTTTTATACAGTTATACTGTAAAACTAAAATACCTTTTTTAGTTTGCAGTGTTAGATTTTTGGCTGCATTTGAAGTTCTTTTCGCTTACGAAAATAAATAATATTACTGTCAAATTCATGTCAGATGATAAAAATACTGTAATAAATACAGTAGTTCACCATGTATTTGTTCATGTTTTATTAAGGGATAAGTCTGAAGCACACCATAAAATAATTCTAGCAATTAACACAGGTCTAGTAGTATATACAGCTGTATATACAGATACACACCCAGGTATCGGATCAGTATTCGGTATCGGCCGATACCCTGAGCCCAGGTATCGGAATCGGTATCGGGAAGAGAAAAAGGGTATCGGAACATCTCTATCTAGTAGTCTAGTTGTTTTTGCCGTGGTATTTTGTGGTCCAGCCATATAACCCTGTATCCCAATACTGGTTGCCCACTGAAGCTAAGCAGGGTTGAGCTGGTCAGTATCTGGATGGGAGTCCTGGGAAAACTAGGTTGCCGCTGGAAGAGGTGCTAGTGAGGCCAGCAGGGGACGCTCACCCTGTGGTCTGAGTGGGTCATAACGTATTATAGTCATGGGGACACTATAGTGTCAACCAGCACTGTCCTTTGGATAAGATGTTAATCCAAGGTCCTGACTCTCTGTGGTCATTAAAAATCCCATGGCACTTCTGGTAAAGAGTAGGGGTGTTACCCTGGTGTCCGGGCCAAATTCCCTCCACTGGCAAATCATGGCTGTAGTAAGTTACACTAAGTTACAGTAACACTTACCGTTCGTCTCCTAATTCTCTCTCCCGCTGCCGACTTCGCTAAACCACGCCCCCCCCCCCTGCCACATTTCCCCACCGCCCGACCCCCCCCATTTCTGGAGAGGAAGTCGGCCACAGCCATCTGAACACCCGGCCTGTGGATCACCTTGAACTTAAAAGGCTGTAGAGCCAGATACCAATGAGTGATCCGCGCGTTGGTATCCTTCATGCGGTGGAGCCATTGCAGCGGAGCGTGGTTCGAACAGAGGGTGAATTCCCGTCCCAGGAGATAATAGTTGAGGGTGAGGACAGCCCATCTGATGGCAAGGCACTCTTTCTCTATGGTGCTGTACTTAGCCTCTCTCTTCGAGAGCTTCTGGCTAATGTACTGCACCGGCCGTTCCTCCCCCTCTATCTCCTGCGACAGGACTGCACCCAGCCCCCTGTCCGATGCATCCGTCTGCAACAGAAAAGGGAGAGAAAAATCAGGAGTGTAACAACGGCCCACCACACAGGGCAGCCTTTACCTGGGTAAAGGCCTGCTTACACGGTTCCGTCCACTGGACCGTATCTGGCACCTCCTTTTTAGTAAGGTCAGTCAAAGGGCTGGTGAGGTCCGAATAATTAGGATTAAACTGTCTATAATATCCCCCCAGCCCCAAGAACTGCCTTACCTCCTTTTTGGTCTTGGGACGTGGACAGGTTGCAATAGCGGCTGTCTTGTCAATTTGGGGACGCACCTGTCCATGCCCCAAGTGGAAGCCCAGATACCTTACTTCCACACGCCCAATTGCACACTTCTTTGGGTTGGCCCTGAGTCCAGCCCCCCTCAGCGATCTCGGGACAGCCCTCAGATGCTGCATATGCCGCTGCCAATCATTACTAAATATAATGATATCATCTAACCAGGCAGCCGCATATGCGGCATGGGGCCTCAGAATCTTATCCATGAGGCAATGAAAGGTAGCCGGTGCCCCGAACAACCCAAATGGAAGGGTAACAAACTCGTGTAATCCAAACGGCATTGTGAAAGCGGTCTTTTCTTTGGATAATGGAGACTAGGGGATCTGCCAATAACCCTTAGTTAAGTCCAATGTCGAATAAAAACGAGCCGAGCCTAGCCGATCAAACAACTCGTCAACCCGCGGCATTGGATACGCATCGAATTTCGACACAGCATTCACCTTGCGGTAATCGACACAGAACCGGACTGAGCCGTCCGTTTTCGGAACTAAAACTATCAGGCTCGCCCAGTTACTATTGGATTCTTCTATTACCCCCATGTCGAACATTGCACCTACTTCAGCCTGAACTACCTTTTTCTTGTGCTTAGGTAAGTGATATGGCCGGCTGCGTCTATCACGCCTGGCTCCGTCTCGATATGGTGCTGAATGAGGTTGGTACGGCCTGGTAGGGGCGAGAACACATCGGCAAATTCCGCCTGTAATTTTGTTAGATCAGTGAGTTGGGACGGCGAGAGGTGATCTCCTCCTGGGGCCAGGGCGAGGGATTGTGGTTTGACATTCGCCTCTGGTCCGAGATCATCCTCTCCGCCAATCACCGTTGCCAACATCACTGATTCCGCCTCATTCCATTTTTTGAGGAGGTTGAGGTGGTAGATCTGACGTGCCCCATTCCCATCGGACCATATTACCTCATAATCGAGATCTCCGACTTGTCGGACCTCAAACGGTCCCTGCCACTTAGCCAATAACTTAGAGCTCGACGTGGGGAGTAATACAAATACTTTCTCTCCCGGTGCAAATTTGCTAGTTCCCCTGTTATACAGCTGGCTTTGGTGGTCCTGGGCTTGTAACAAATTCTCCATGGATAGCCGCCCCAAAGTGTGGAGTTTTGTTTTCAAGTCCAGCACATACTGAATTTCGTTTTTGCCCTGAGATGGCCCCTCCTCCCAAGTTTCCCTCAGTACATCCAGCACCCCTCGAGGCTGGCGTCCTTAGAGAAGCTCAAAGGGGGAAAACCCAGTGTAGGCTTGTGGGACCTCTCGCACATCGAATAACAAGGGCTCTAGCCACTTATCCCAATTCTTGGCGTCTTCTTGAACGAATTTCCGGATCATGGATTTAGCATGCGATTAAATCGTTCGACCAAGCTGTCGGTCTGTGGGTGATAGACGCTAGTTCGAATCGCATTTCCCTGTGGCTCTTCGGAATCAACAACTGGGTTGTATTTACTTTTGTCCGAGCGTCTTGGGTCACTCAATACAAGCGATCTCTTAAAATGGCAAAATACGGATAGGTGAGCGGGTGGGCAGGTTGGAGAGGCTGCCCATCGATGGAGCGGACCTGCTGAAAAGCATGTTTTAATGTCTCGTCCTGAGACTGCTCCAGAGGAAAGTCATCACGCTCCGAGAGAATAAGACTCCCGATTTCGCTCGGTTCCCCGAAGCAGAACCCAGCGGTCCTGGCTCAGTTTCTCCCACCTGCACCCGCGCAGCCCCCTTCCGTTCCTTATTTCCCCAAGAGGCATCCGCACATAACAACCCCAATAAAACAGTAAACGCGGGCCAATTCGTTCCCAAAATGATCAGATGCCGGAGGTGGGGACTAACCGCTACCTCCACACTATGCTTTTGACCCCTGAACTGAATAATAATCGGGACAACCGGATACTCCACCACATCCCAGTGTACGCACCGCACCTTAACCACGCGGCTTGTATCCAATGCCCCCGGTTGAATCAGGCTTTGATGGATTGAGGTTTGGTTGCATCCTGAATCCACCAAGGTCGGATATGTACCCCCCTTAATACTCACGGGTATTTGGTACTCTCCTGCCTGACCGGGGGTGGCCTGTGGGACATCCGGGACCCGGATCATCGTTCCCACGTCCATCACTGGACATCTGTCCACAAAATGCTCTGGGTCCCCGCAACTCCAACAGGCCAGCCCAGACCTTCCCGCCGCCCCAATGGCAGGGAGTGGATTGGAGAATTGGCGTGGAGAGAGCGGAGAAACTCACTCACGTGATGCCCTTGGTCGAACCCGCCGGACACGAGGAGGGCCGGGTGGATGGGATCTAGGGAGAGGGACAGGTTGAGAGAGAGAAGGAGAGGGGAGAGAGGGGGAGAGAGAGACTGAGGTTGTGGGTTCGCCGACCCCTGGGCACGCCACCATGTGGTCCTCTGCTAGTTGGATGGCCGAGTCCAGCGACGTGGGATGGTGGCACTGGACCCACTCGGCTGTTCTCTTCGGAAGCCGAGCGATGAACTGCTCCAGCACCACGAGGTCGATGATATGTTCCACGTCACTTCCCTCGGCCAGTAGCCACTTGCGGCAGGAGTCCCGGAGCTTCTGGGCCATCGTGAAGGGCCGACCATATCTGTAGGAAATAGAAATCTTTGTAGTTTATCCATTCAGTGCAGATAATAAAACTGAAATTGAACACATTTTTACTTAAAGAAAACTAGTTTAATTAACTATAAACAATCAGTGATATCAAAGGCCAAAATACAAATATTGTTAAGAATATATGAACTCATACATAAGATAACATGATCTGCAATCATAATGACAATTACAAGACGGATGATGATGCTTAAATTGATCGCCTCATTATTGAACACAACCCCTAAAATGAGAAGTGGCTCAGACAAGGACCTGAAAGAAAATTCCCAAATCATCATTAAACAATATAAAAGACAATATGACACATATCACATGATCTTACCTGAATCAGACTGTGGCTTGAAGATGTTCATCAGTAGATGATGGTGTCTGTGAGCTGATGGTCATTCTTTTATAGTCTGAATTCATTCCGCAAACAGCAGCAAATGGTGAAAGAAAGAGCAAATTAACAGAGATACATTAAACGAAATGAATGCTTAATGCACATAAAACCACAACTTTAAAATATAAAACCATTATATTTCATCAAAACTCAAACCAAAGACGTTTCATCACAGACAGTGATATTTGTGAAGCACCACATCAGTCTTTGAATCCACTTCAACTTCAGCTTTGGTTTAGTCAGACTCTGGTTAATCATGTAGTCCTGTTCTTTCACAGTGTTCGACAAGTTACTTCCAAAATGTATGTTATTATATACATTATATATTATATACATTATATATTACTAGTTACTGTCTTCTGAAGATTATTATTTACAGTATATTACAATATTACTGTCTCTGAAATGTAATACTTTTGAGATACTTTTACCAAGTATCCACAGAAGTATGTCTAGGCATTCTGAAGTTCTAAAATGTAGTTTACTGCTGGTCATTATACATCCAGGGAGTGATGTGGTAGAACTACAGTTCACATGTAGTCATGACAGCACATGCTTATAATCTTATATCTGAAGACGTCTACGATTTTTTTTCTCGTTATACATGGGAGACAGTATAAAGATGTACATCCAATACAGTGTTTCAAAGAGTTAGGTTTGAGTTAAGTAAAAGATTAGGTGGCCAAGATAATAGAAATTTTAAGTCAAAAAAACATATATTGGTTGTATATTGTATATTGGGAGGTTGTGATTTAGTGGTTAGAGAGTTTGACATTGAACCCCCAACTGCTCCCTGGGCGCCGCAGCATAAATGATGCCCACTGCTCCGGGTGTGTGTTCACTGTATGTGTGTGTTCACTTGTTTGTTTTTTTTACTGACATTGCATAATATGACATTAAGAAAATATGTGGAATGCTACCAGGTCTACACTCAGTAGAGTCTGATAATGAAAAAAAAATGCATGTCATCCTATTTAGAATCTGTGATCAGCTGAACTCTGAAAATAAATAAATAAATAAAAAGTTTCTGGTAAAAAGGTGTGAAAGAATGTGTGTAAAACTGTGATTGGTGTTATATGGAGTGTCTGACGATACACTGATGCAAATCAATCAATCTCCCATGCGAATGTATGCAAATGTTAATATGTGGGCCCACAGGACAAATGTGCCCAGTAAAATAATGACCATGGATGAATTAAGTTAAGTTTTCTGGTCAGTACCTAGGTTATTGTTGTGGTAGAAAAAAAGCAGTCCCACACAAGTGCAGCGTATAACATGGGAAGGCAGTGCAAAGCAACCTTGCTCTGTCCACCCCACATCTTTTTTTTTCAGCATATCATGATGGAGATGATTTTACGATTTCCTAGATGTCTCAGACGGCGCAACTACTTTGCCAAGGGACCAAACTTTATTTGGCATTTGGACTCGTACGATAAATTAAAACCATATGGCGTTTGTATTAATGGCTGCATTGATGGCTTTTCGCGTAGGATTATTTGGCTTAATGCCTACACAACCAGTAGCATACCAAAGCTAATTGTGGTTACTATATTGAAGCGGTGGAGCGTTTGGGAGGATGTCCTAGAGTTGTTAGGGGGGATCTTGGAACTGAAAATGGTCAAGAGACTTTCAACATTTTCTTAACATCAATCACGAAGGTGAAACCGTTGACAGCTTTTTGGAAGGTGCAAGTACTGCCAACCAAAGGATCAAGTACTGGTGGAGGTTTCTGCGCAAAGAGAAAAAATGGAATTCTGGATTTCCCTGTTCTCTGACCTCAGAGACAATGGATTCTTCGATGAAGGATTCTTGGACAAAAATGTGCTACAGTTCTGCTCCATGAGCCTCATCCAAGTTAGTTTATCTGAAAATATGTTTTGATGCTTCCCTTTGTGTGTGTGTGTGTGTGTGAGTGTGTGAAAGAGAGGGAGCGAGAGATGGGATGGGGGGAAGGAGGGGGTGAAGAGGAGGGAGAGAACGGGGAAGTCACCAAAATTGAAAATTACCCCATTGTTCCAAATGACTGTTTTGTGGGTGGGACACAAATGAGACATTATCAGTATCCATCATCCTTTGGTTTCCACAGATGTCTTGATGTTTGAAACAATCATAGACTTACAATTTAGTTTTGAGTACTCCATTTCAAAGTTTTGCCCAATTGAATTTGTATGGTTTTACAGGATGGGCTGGTTGACACTGCACAGATTTGGAATGCACACACCATTAGGCCATCAAAGAACATCAATATCCCCAGTGGTTGGCCCAGTGTGATGTATGCATTGCCTGAGCTCTACCACACCAGAGACTTCCATACCTCAGCCGACACTGAAAGTGTTCAATTGTGCAAGAACGAATGCACTTTCTGACGCCCCATACCATTTCACGAGTTCACCCTTAGATCTAATCTGAAAGCGAATAGTAGGCATATTTTGGCGTGCTGTCCTGGGGGAGGGGCCCGGGCTCGGAGGATAAACCGAACCCAAATAACTCCCCCCATCCCTAATTTATTCGACTGAATAAGAGGCGTGGTTTGACGCATCGGATGGAGGGCTCCCACTGCGACCGAATGGAGCCAACGGCCCTGCTGCACCGGGAGGGAGATCCCCCGTCCACCGCCGAGCATGCATCATTATACTGACCAGGGCTACATGGGCTGCCTTCATTGGAGTGGAGTTGAGCATACCTGATGTAATTTTTAAAAATGTCTGATGACCAACAACCGAGGGCCTCTGAGGAAAGACAAAGGAAAAACAGAAAAGGCTCCTGCGGGAGCGGTCACTGCTGTGGCAGTGGGGAGATACAGTAAAAGCTCCTGCAGAAGCAGACACTGCTGCGGCAGTGGGAAGATACAGAGAGGGCTTCTGCGGGAGCAGACACTGCTGCGGTGGTGGGGAGATACAGGAAAGGCTCTGCGGGAGCAGACACTGCTGCAGCAGAGAGGAAACAATGGAAAAAGGCTCCTGCGGGGGAGGGCACTGCAGGGATGGCTGGAGTGAGAATGGACCGTTATAGATAGGGGGATGTTAGGAGAGTTAGGTATGGTAGATAACGAGTTTGAGTGAATGGGGATGGGCTGGCATTAGAGGGGTTGGCTGAAGAGGGTTCGGTGAACTTTTTTTGATATATAATCGGTCTGACCACTAATAGGTCTTGGTGCCCTCTGCCTTCTGACAAAATCTGGAGCTGGAGGCCACTGAACAGAAAAATGGTTAGTAGCATGAGGGAGCGGAAGAGTTTTAGGCTCGTTTACGGATGGAGGCGGCCTCACGTTTGCTTCAGCTGCTGTAGCTGTGGGTCGAGGAAAGGGGCTGGGGTGTGTGATGTCTTGAAGAACCTGTGTAGCTTGTAACATTTGATGAGGCAAGCTAAAAATGTCTGGGTGGCCTCTAGGAAGAGAGGTAGGAGAGGGGGTGTCCAACGCCGACTAAGGAGATGCGGGTTGGCCGATAGACGCCGGCTCCCTCCGCTCCCCTCCATCCTTCTCTCCAATATACAATCCATCCGTAACAAAGTCGATGAACTGGAGGCTTATGCTAAGTTTAAGCGCGACTTCAGAGACACATGCATGCTGGCTTTCACGGAGACGTGGTTGGGAGAGGCTGACAGGGATGTGGATCTGCGCATTAGCGGCTTCAGGTGCCCGGTGCGCATGGATCGGTCACCTGTAATAACAAACAAATTCACCGGGGGAGGAGTCTGCTTTTACATCTGTAACCTTTGGCTAAATTGTTTACCCCGACTACACCACCTAGGTAACTCCTCAACTTAGGAAAGTAAATAATAAAAAAAATACCACTAAAAGAAAATTAAACCAAATGAATTACAACAATAGGAAGGACCCTGCTGGTTCGGTTTGCGTCAAAGACAGAGACGTGACTTACAAAAAGTACAATATTTATTGCTCACAGGAAAATCATTTAATTAAAAACATCTAGAATAGGTCTCATTCACAGTTTACCAATTAGATACCCACATTAATCAAGAGACCACAATTAGCTCACTTTCACAGAAAGGACAACCCACACAGCAAACCTGTGAGAAAACAATATGTAAAGCCGGTGACAACCAAAAATAAAACAAATACAAAAAGAAGACAAATACACCCCCTTCGGTTAAGCTTCACTATCGCAGTTCTTGCGGGGGTCAAATAGAGGCAAACTGGCAATTAGATTTATAAACAGCAAACAAACAAAACAAAAAGAAATGACAAACAGTCACAATGAAATTGCACTTCCTCATTAAAACTAATATTTAAGATCGTTCAAGTTGCGCTAAATAGACTCCGCAACCAGCATAGTAATTTGATATAACAGCTCCCAGCACGCAGCAGCATAACCTTTCATATGCGAGCGGAGCTCGCAACGAGCTCGGTCGGAACCGTAGTCCAAAGCAGTAATGTCCGCGTCAGTCGTGCGAACGGGACAGCGAATCAATTTCACCAATGGTAGTATTAAAAGTGAACAGTGACAAAATAAATATAAAAAAACAAACAATCAGAACAGCAGCTAGCGCTCCTGGGCCGCACCTATAATAAAAACATGAATAGGCTACATTATTTTCAATTGAGTTAACCCCCGAAGAGGAAACCGATCATAATGTTTCTAACCTCGTAGGGGAATTAAGTTAAAGTGAACGTTATACTCCCTGCACTTGCCACTTCACGCACACTCCTTACAGAAGATGCAAAGCAAAATACACCGGTATCCTATTACTGGGCATCACACAGAGAGTAATCACAATGCTCCGCTTAAACAAGCTTTTTATCATGCCCTAGAACCTAACGCACCATCTATAATTGTGCCGCACAGGTGTTCTCACTATCAGGCTGCAGTTCAACGCCAGTGGGCGTGCCTTGCCAATTAAGATATACGCAACCACTAAGATTTACCCCATTCCAATGAACCAAAACCAACACTCCAGATTATCCACCTGTCACCATCAATGAGAGGTACTGTAACACCGTTACTGTTCGAGAGGAAATTTGTACTCCGGATCTCGAGCTACTCTCTATCTCTCTTCGCCCCTTCTATCTTCCAAGGGAGTTTCCCCAGCTTTTCTTCACCCTGGTGTATATACACCCGCGCGCAAACGCCTCCACAGCCGCTCACTTAATCTCAGAAGTGACTAACAGACTCGATACGATATCACCTGATGCTCCTAAATTTATTATGGGAGATTTTAACCATTGCCAGATTCACAGGGCACTAAAAACTTACGAGCAGTATATCACCTGCGCAACAACTAAGAACAATACTACTCTTGACCTGTGCCTAGGCTCAGTACCTGGCGCTTTTAAATCTATGCCCAAGCCTGCTTTTGGCGCATCGTATCATAACAGTGTCCTCCTGATACCTACTTATAGTCCCATCTGCAAGCGACAGGAGAAGACTGTAAAAACAGTGAAATGCTGGACAGAAAATAGCATTGCCAGCTTACAGGCATGTTTTGAATGTACAGACTGGGACGTGTTTTACAGCTCCTGCAATGATTTAAATGAACTAACACAAACTGTGACATCTTATATATCTTTCTGTGTAGACAGTAATATCCCATGTAAAAATATAACAATATTCCCTAACAACAAACCATGGGTTACTAAAGAATTAAAGAGCATTCTAAATAAAAAGAAACATATTTTTTATACAGGGAGTAGCCAGGAAAAGAAAGAAATTAATAGAGAAGTAAGGAATGGGATAAGGAAAGCAAAAAGGGCGTATAACGATAAGATAGAGCACAAGTACAGCAGTGGAGACCTTCGGGCAGCGTGGAGGGGAATTAAAGAAATGTCCTCAGTCACCCAGGGAAATGGAGACAGGAGGAAACCTATAACAATTACGGCGACAATTGATGCTAATCTCCCGAACGCTTTTAATACTTTTTATTCTCGTTTCGAAAAAAATGACCCTTCTAGAAACGTTACTTGTACAGGAGAAACAATATTGTCTCAAAATTAGATCATTATCAGTCAAGAGGATGTTAGGGACCATCTGAAGAGAGTAAATATAAGGAAGGCACCTTATACTGTGTACTGTTGTACGTTATGTGTGCGTGTGTGTGATGGACTGATGGACTTTGTTACGTGTGTGAATAGATTTGTATTATTTATTGTTATTTACATGCTGCTCTTAATCAATTGCCCCCTGTGGGATCAATAAAGTTGATTGATTGATTGATTGATTGATTGATTGATTGATTGACTGTGCTGCCAGCTTATCAATTGGATGCCTGATTTGACAATTGCTCAAGCCTTGTCCGCATTAATACGTTCCTGTTGGAAAAGCATCTTTTCCTCTTGTTTTAGCCATCCGGCCTCCAGAGCAGATAAATTTGGGATGCTGTTTTCCCGTTGTAGTGTGGACTGTGGAAACAGGCTTTTGAAAACGATGTAGCAAGTTTAGTTTTGTAACACATTGTACCAATAGACATGTCAACAGCAGTAACGTTAATTGCAGTTATGTGATATTCAAATTCAAGCGGTTTCTAAAGATATTTACTTTGCATGCTTTTCATATTACAGTCCTAAAATGACAACAGAAAAATTCACACTTGCTGTCCTGCGGCAAAACATGAGGCTAGTTGCATTTTAGAAAAATTCTGAGTTATCACGCCAGTAAATAGTGAAATATGTCCCTAACTAAACTGATCCTGCCAAAATAATTGCATGAAACTTATGTCTGTATCATCTCGGTGAGGTTTAAACATGCACAGTAAGGCAAAAATAATGTCTTCAGACATTTCAGTGTGGATGACAACACTGGAAAAATGCCTTTGCTTCGTGGTTAAAAGTGTCATCGTCATCCGACAGTTATGTCATAACGTTGTTTAACAAACTTTAGCAGCGAAACCTGCATTTAGCATCTTCACCTGAAAATGTATTGATTTAAAAATCCACTAGTGGTGGAAATGATGATTCTTTTAAGAGATTTGTTAATTTTCAGTTCGTTCACCAAAACGATTCTGTCAGTGACCATTTCTACGTATTACACAAAATATGCCAGCAGGTGGCGAAAAAGTGTCATATGTGTTATGTGTTTAGTCACTTGTTACAAAAACTGATTTGACTTTATTAAAATGTGCGCATAATCGCATTCAAAATATAAAGTCTATTTAAATTGTTCAGATGAACAAAGCACAAGGTTTTCTTGCATAATTAGCATTTTAATTGTTTGGTCAGACAGTTCATATATTGGCCTATATATAAACATTCATGAATCGGGGATTAAACGTGGAATTATGTTTTGTATGCGAAATATGAAAACAAGCGTATGTGCACAGTACCCGTAACTGCGCTTTGCATTTTGCAAGATTTACATGCCAGATGGCCAATTGACCCAGTTTACTCTCATTAATTTTGTATACGAACAAGATAAGATATGTACCAGTTCATAGCATTCACAAACGACATGTATCCGTTCATTCAACTCGACATGTGTACCAGTTCAGTCATTTCATTTACGAACGAGATCTCTAGATCTCCTTCAGACTTATATGAAACTCGCTCAGTGAAGGGCGTATTCGTTCAACAAATCACTTGCTTCGTCACATGTCATCCTCGAAGCGGTGGACCCGGGGCTAAAATTCGGGGGATCCCTAGAGGGTCGAGGGCCCTACCATATGCGACCACCCACGAGTTCCAGGGTGGTCCAGTTCCTGAGTTATAATGGTTCTAATTCCAAATTTTGGGGGTCCGTATCTCAGACCCCCAGGGTCATAGGGACATGGGGCAGTGGTCGTCGGATAGGGGTCCTCACGGTCTGATTTGGTTCCGATTTTGGTGCAGTTTGGCCCTGTTTTCAGGGAGTTATAGCTTGTGTTACGTCCAGAGCCGTAAGGTTCTGTTTGTGTGTTCAAGCTGTGTGGTTTCTCTCCCTCCCTGTCTCTTCATAGGAGAAATGGTTTCCACCTGGTTAAGCTAATCAATGCCCTGCTGTGATTGGATGCTGGGAGTATTTAAGCTGCAAACACCATCAGAGCCGTGTTGGTGGTGGCTTGACTATGCAGCAGCAGCAGCTTTGAGGTCCCATCTTCAACCCCAGACCAGATTCTTTGTTGAAGCCAGTAGTTAACTGTGTATTTCTACCTTATATCGTGTGTGCTACTTATTGAAGTAGTTCTTTCTTTTCAGTCTTTCTATTACACTTGGTGATTGAGATTAAAAAGGCAAAAGTGAGTGTTATCTCTAATAATTATTTGTTGTATGATTTAATTAATCTGTTTTTCTCTTGGTTTATTTGAGGTTTGTTTGTTAAACAGTTATTTCTTTATTTGTGGGATTAGTAGGGAGGTGGGTGCCATTTATTTTGAATTTGACCTTTTTCTCCGGTTTATGTAAGTAAGGGAGTTAGTTTATCTTGCTGTACTTTTCTTTTTCTTTTCTTTTAGTTTAAGTAGTTTGGTTAAGAAGGAGTAAGACCGATTATGTTTGTTGTTTTGGCAATACCCCCTTCTTATTTGTAAATAAACTATTTTCTTTAATGAGATAAGTATGTGGTTATTGTGTAACGACTCTGGGTCTGGAGACGGGGTGGCTTCATGCTGCTGCACATTCATTTCACAACCATCCATTTTTGCTGTTTCATTCCTCCCTTAGACCAATCAGGAAAACGTAACAAATTTTGTGACATTTTGGTGAACATGCAACACATTTGGTGACATTAACCAAAATCCAACTCTTTTTCTATGCAAATTCTACATTAATAAGGGATCAATCTTACATTAATTGACTCCTAATATTATTATATTAATATTAATTGACTAATATTGCATATTTTAATTAAATCAAATTTAATAGAATTGCTATTTATTAAACCTCAGGTGGACACATATCCCACTTGCCATTTATTCATATTAGATGGACTCAAATTTTGGGGCACCGTATCTCCACCTTCCAGGGGTGTGTAGGGATGTGGGGCTGGTGGCGACGGATAGAGGTCCCCAGGGTCTTATTTTGCACAGAGTTTGGTGTTTTTTCCCCTTCGTTTTACTTGAGTTATGGCCGATCAAATTTTTGGACATTTTGCATTTGGGGGTCCGTATCACTGGCACCCGGGGGACTTTTGACTTGCGGGAGGTGGCTTCAGAGAGGGCCCGTCGAGGGCTATCAAGTGTCTGAGTTCCAAGTCTCTAGGTCCCTTCCTTCCATTTGACATCAAAAATATGGGGGGCCATAACTCCGCCCCCTAGGGTTTTATGGATGGGGGACCAGTGGTGTTCGGTAGGCCTTCTGTAGGTCTTGCTCTGAACTGAGTTTGGTGAAGTTTGCCCCCGTTTTGGGGGAATTATAGCTTGGCAAATTTTGTGACATTTTGGTGAACATGCACCAGAGGTGGTGAAATTAACCAAAATCCACTTTAACTTTTTTTCTATGCAAATTCTACAGTATTATGTGATAAAACTTACATGAATGGACTTTTTTGAGTGTGCTGAGTACAGTGGATGTGTTTCCTTTGACAATATTGCACACATTTTAAATAAATCAAGTTAAATAGAATTGCTTTTTAAAAAACTCCAAGTGGACATGCACCACATGTGGGGAAATTAACCAAAACCCAACTTTTATTTCTATGCAAATTCTACAGTATTATGGGATAAAACTTACAAAAATTGATTCCTCGGAGCTTGCAGAGTAGGGCTGATGAGATTTCAACCACGATATTGCTAATATTTATTTGTCCACGGAACCACTAGGAAGGACGCACTGAATAAATGGCAACTGGGAGGTTTTCTCATAAAAAAAAAATTCGATTTACAATTTATTCAGAGGAACCTTCGTAGTGCTACCCTGGACATTAATTTTTATGCATATTCTACAGTATTATGAGATACAACTTACATGAATGGACTCTGCTGGGCGTGCTGAGTACAGTAGAGGTGTTTTCATTAACAATAACAGAATTGCTATTGAACACATATCCCACTTGCAATTCATATTGGATTGCTATTTAATAAACTGCAAGTTGACACATATCCCGTCAAATAAATTGCTGGTGGACATGCAAATATCGTATAGATTTTAAAATATTGCTTATTATTTATAAAGCCCTGAATGGTTTAGCACCTCAGTATTTGAATGAGCTCCTTTTACATTATAATCCTCTACGTCCGCTACGTTCTCAAAACTCAGGCAGTTTGATAATACCTAGAATATCAAAATCAACTGCGGGCGGCAGATCCTTTTCCTATTTGGCGCCTAAAATCTGGAATAACCTGCCTAACATTGTTCGGGAGGCAGACACACTCTTGCAGTTTAAATTTAGATTAAAGACCCATCTCTTTAACCTGGCTTACACATAACATACTAATGTGCTTTTAATATCCAAATCCGTTAAAGGATTTTTAGGCTGCATTAATTAGGTAAACTGGAACCGGAAACACTTCCCATAACACCCTATGTACTTGCTACATCATTAGAAGAATGGCATCTACGCTAATATTTGTCTGTTTCTCTCTTATGGGAAGTCGTGGCCTGGTGGTTAGAGAATCAGACTCCCAATCGAAGGGTTGTGGGTTCGAGTCCCGGGCCGGCAGGAATTGTGGGTGGGGGGAGTGCATGTACAGTTCTCTCACCACCCTCAATACCACGACTGAGGTGCCCTTGAGCAAGGCACCGAACCCCCAACTGCTCCCCGGGCGCCGCAGCATAAATGGCTGCCCACTGCTCCGGGTGTGTGCTCACAGTGTGTGTGTGTGTTCACTGCTCTGTGTGTGTGCATTTCGGATGGGTTAAATGCAGAGCACAAATTCTGAGTATGGGTCACCATACTTGGCCGAATGTCACTTCACTTCACTTTTTTCACTTCACTTATTCCGAGGTCACCGTAGCCACCAGATCCAGTCTGTATCCAGATCAGAGGGTCACTGCAGTCACCCAGATCCAGTACGTATCCAGACCAGATGGTGGATCAGCACCTAGAAAGGACCTCTACAGCCCTGAAAGACAGCGGAGACCAGGACAACTAAAGCCCCAGATACAGATCTCCTGTAAAGACCTTGTCTCAGAGGACCACCGGGACAAGACTACAGGAAACAGATGATTCTTCTGCACATTTCTGACTTTACTGCAGCCTGGAATTGAACTACTGGTTTCGTATGGTCAGAGGAGAACTGGGCCCCCAACTGAGCCTGGTTTCTCCCAAGGTTTTTTTCTCCATTCTGTCACCGATGGAGTTTCGGTTCCTTGCCGCTGTCGCCTCTGGCTTGCTTAGTTGGGGTCACTTCATCTACAGCGATATCGTTGACTTGATTGCAAATAAATGCACAGACACTATTTAACTGAACAGAGATGACATCACTGAATTCAATGATGAACTGCCTTTAACTATCATTTTGCATTATTGACACACTGTTTTCCTAATGAATGTTGTTCAGTTGCTTTTACGCAATGTATATGTATTGCATATGTTTTTTTCTATGCACATTCTACAGTATTATGCATTGCATGTGTTCGACGTAGCGGTTTCCTGGACATGACTTGCAAGGGCCCTAGGGCCACGCGCCATCGGCAGCTCACTCGAGGCGGCCCCTTGACCCACCAAACTGAATTTTGGGTCCCTGGGACTTTTCTAAAGAAGTCCCACCTGCAATTTACTTGAATGGGTTCGACATAGAGGGTTCGTGGACACGGCTCGCCGGGGTCCGCTCGGGCCTAATTTGGTATGTTTGCCTAATGGGGACCCCTTGACCGGACAAAAAAGGTTGGTGGCCCTACGACCTTCTTCAGGAGTCAAAGGGTCACAGAAGGGAGCGAAGGGGTCCGCAAGGGGTCTGCAGAGGTTCCGCAATGATTTCGTGAATATAATGGTCAACTGGACAAATAGTGGGTTCGTGGGACCCGGGTTGGGGGTCCACACTGGTTCCGTGGTCATTCCGTCACTTTAAAGGTCAAATTGACAAATATTGGGTTTGTGGACAAAAAAGTGTCCACCCCCCATTCGGGTAAATGCCACTTTTAAACTTGAGGTGGACAGCACCATGGAAAAGTGCTGAATGGCATTTAGGTGCCTAAAATTTGGGTGGGGTTCCGCGAGGCCCCTTAGGGGCCAGATCCTCCCGCGCCGGTCAGGGTTCTCCCGTGGGTCGGTGCGGTCCGGCAGATGCCGGCGGCCCATCTGGCAAAAATTTTTGGGGGTCAGCGCGCAGGTCCCTCTAACCGACGTACACAGGCCGTCAAACTTATAACCGAATGGACGCTCCAAAAAAAAAAAAAGGACTTTATGGAGGAAGCTTCCATGGATTTCCTGTCAGAAGTCTCAGCAACAAAGGAAACCATGGTCTGGCTGGCCACCGTGGTACCACAAGTAACACTCTGTGCTTGCACAACGAGATCCTGAGCAACATCTCCCATAACAGAGGAATAGGTGGAAACGTATATAGCAGGCAGTCCGGCCATTCGTGAGACAGCGCATCCTGGCCCAGTGGACTGGATACCTCTGTCCTTGTGAACCATAATGGGCAGTGGGTGGTCCTCTCTGAAGCAAAAATATCCACCTCTGCTCTCCCAAATCGTAGCCAGATCTCCTGCACTACAACTGGGTGAAGCCTCCATTCTCCTGGATGTACTTGATCCCGGGAAAGAGCATCCACTCTCTGGTTGCACACTCCTGGTATATGAGCTGCTCTCAGTGAAACGAATCGTGGCTGACACCATGTCAGGATCTCGTGAGTCAACCGTTGAGACCTGCAGGATCATGGCGGCCTGCCAGAACCAGCATGAAGTACATTAGGGCCAAAAACACTTCCCTTAGTTCTAGCAGGTTGATATGCTCTGTGGCCTGGATTGGTGTCCAGCGCCCCCACAAATACTCCTCTGATTCCATGGCGTCCCCCATCCTGTGAGGGAAGAATCGGTCGTGACCAACTCCCGACGAGAGGGAATAACACCCAGGGGCACTCCTGCCTTCAGAAACTCTAACTGTCTCCACCGCCTCAATTCACATATGCAACGGTTAGAAATTACAACCAGGCAATGGCGATGCCTGGTGGGATCTAGCCGTAAACTGTTGTTCCATAACTGGAGTGGTCTGAGGTGGAGTAAACCCAAGGGAATCATCACTGTAGCTGCTGTTAACAGACACCCCTGGGCGAAAGCGAGCCAAAAGTTGCAGAATGTTCGTCACACATTCCTGAGACAGAGAGGCAGACATTAGACAGGAATTCAGTGTCATTCCTATGAACGTAGTGGTCTGTGATGAGCACATGTCTCAAAAGCATTCTGGAGACTTGTACAGCCTGTCGCTGTGTTGGTGCACAGAGAAGCCAGTAGTCCAAATAAGGAAGAATGCGCATACCTCTCATCCAAAGAGGAGACAGAGCTGCGCTCACACATCTTGTAAAGACGCGAGGAGCAAGGGAAATGTCGAAGGGTAGCACTTTGAACTGGTAAGCTTGGTTTAGAAAACTGAAACGCAGAAACTTTCTGTGATGTATAGCAATTGAGACGTGAAAGTATGCGTCTTTCAGGTCGACACTTATGAACCAATCATCTGCAGTCACAGACTGAAGAACGTCGGCCGTGCGAAGCATTCGAAAAGGAAGGACCTTCAGGAACAAATTCAGAAGCCTCAAATCGAGAATTGGGCGGAAGCCACCGTCCATCTTTGGAATAAGAAAATATGTTGAATAAAATATGTCTCTCTGAATGAGAGGATGAACTTTTTCTATGGCTCCCTTCTCTAACAGTGAACAAATTTCCAGAGAGAGAGCCTCTGCACGACCTGCGTCTCTGACAACTGTAGGAACAATTCTTGAAAATCTGGGAGGCCGGCGTCGAAACTGTAGAGTATATCCCCTGTTCAGAGTCGTCAACACCCAGGGATCTGCCGTGTTGGATCTTCAGTATTCCAACTGATCTATTGAAAAACGATCGACCGCCGGCCTGACTGTTTCAGGCTTTATGTGTGCGATTTTTAGTGTTTGCGGGGGGACGCTGATGGGGTCCTCCTGGAGGCTGTTGGTGTGGATAGTGAAAATAAAACAATTACCTCGGATGAACCGACAGGTAATACCACAAATTTCTCACAAAAAAGGTAAAAAAGTGTCTAAAATGTCCGGCGGATTGAACCGAGGAACATTCGAGAAAATAAAATCACTCAGAGTAGATCAACTGAGACTGTTAACTAACGTTAGGTGCGGAAAAAAAACACAAGCCACTGGATTACACTGAGAGGCACAAGTGTTATCGATGAAGTAATAACTTTTTTGTAACATGATATTGATGTACCATTTACATGGTAATGCAATTTCTGAATTTAAAATGGGTTTTAAAGGATGAATTTTGAGATTTTAAGTTTTCAGTTGATATATAATTTCTGATGATTTCTAAATGTGATAGAGAAAAACGAAGAAATCTTTTTTTTTTAAACAAAGGTCAAAACTCCTGTCATAATTTAGATTTTTGAGGGTGCACTCTTGTCATAAATTGATTTATTACTTTTCCTACATCATTTTTAACAAAAAACATTGGTAAAATATATATTTGGTAGTCTACGACAGAGCCAGCCCTAGACCTTTGGGGACCCTAAGCAAAATTTGGTTGGAGGCCCCTTTGACCGTTTTAAGTAAGGCCTACAGAAATTAATGACTACCTTGTAACTATACTGTACATATTATATCTACTATGTTATTTTTAATTTTTTTGTCTATTAAATTATGTTTTAAAGGAGTCATACCCTCGTATTACCTTGGATACCTACGGCTGTATTATAGTCTTTCAGGCCCTTCTAAAAAAGAAAATTGGAAAAAAAATAAACACAGAGCTCTTCAGACCCTTATCTCTGTAGGCATTATTGTCTCGCGAGATCTGATGCGATATTTTGGCTGTCGTGGACGGTCATTATAATAATGCAAATGAGGGGCACGTTGATTGGTTGCTGGAAGGAGGGGGGTTGACACCGCAGGTAACGCTTTAGCATATCATTGAACGATAGTTCATGAACTCGTTCATATTTTGGGCGAACATGAACTGAACGTACCGCATTACTGCCTGATGAACGTTACTGTGAAGTCGTTCATTCTGGTGTCTGTGAACGCCACGCTCTCTCTCAGTTTAACTTCGTTCAGTAGGATGCCAGATTTATATAAAGCCTTCCAGGCGAAAACCCACCTAAAACCCACCGTAAACCGGCCTTAATATGTAGCGGAAGAAACACCCAATCTGGCAACGCCAGACTCTCTTGTTCAAAGTCGTTCATCAAAATGAACAAATCTTTTTTCGAGTCATTTCGTTAATTTAAGGGGCTTTAAATGTTACTATTAACTGGCAAATTCCCCAAACACATCAACCTACGCAATCTTGATCATATTCTGAATTAAGAAATCATTATAATGCAGTCAAAAGTCCGTTTTTGCAGTCCGTTTACAGGGAACATAAATAATTACTTCACCTCCAGTCTTTCGTTTATTTGTCTAGTGACAGACGCAATAGCATACAATAGCTGCATTAGCAGTTAGATGTGGTTTGTTACACACAGTAGAGCAATAAAAACACAGTCTTACCGTTTCAATTGCAGGGAATTTTGTTGGAATGGCGCTTTTCCCGAGCTTCGATGCCAACTTCGTCTGATATTTCCCCAAATTTGTGAAGGATTTTGGCGTACAATGTTTAGCACAAACACGTAATGATAAGCCAGTGGAAGGGTTGAAGGAACCGCGTCATTAAAAATGAATTTAATCCACTGGTCTCTGATAGCTAGGTCTGTTCTTGGTAGAGAAAACACATTTACATGTTGATTCTGGCAGTCAACCACAGAGCAACTCACGTGTGCACTACTCCAGCGTCTTTCGCGACTGAATATGAGGGGTAGAGGGGAAGGGGCGAGCTTCCTGCTGCGGTGTCCATATATGGTATATCCTGCCCCGTCTTGACGTCAAGACGGGGAAGAAATCAAAATCTCGTATTTGAGTGCGCGTGCATGTGGGCTATTTTACAAACCCTGAGGTAAACAAACGCTTCACTTTTAAATATCGGCTTCCCGGCCAGTGTATAATCGTTAGGCAATCATAACATACATTGATTCTCGTGGAAAAGTGAAAATTGTGGGTCATGACTCCTTTAATTATTCTATGTATGCTGTATGTTAATTATCTTTTTTACGCTGCTGGCCCTGAGTAAGTATTTCGTTCTTATGTGGCAACATGTACAGAATGACAATAAAAGACCTTGAGTTCTAGAGTTGAGTTCCATGTTTGATGTCTAACAGGAAAATTATGATACCACTGAGCTGAATGGCAGTGCAGTGCAACGAACACACACTGATGAACTTGCTGAATAAAAAGACTGATAAAGTGATTTTCACTGACCATAAAAGAAACATTTTTAATTGACACCAGAGTTTAAGATGCACAAACAACAGCCTTTATATAGAATTTAAAATGAAATAGAGAAAATAGAATAACATTTAAATAAAATATTATATATAATAATAAATAGAACATTTAAATGTTTGAATTTTTCAAATAAACAAAATTAACAATAACATCTAAAACACCACAAACAAGATTAATAGTACCAATAATAAGAATTAGGTAACATTTCAATAGAACTATTAAAATCCAAACTTGTGTATTTGTGTGCGCGCACATGCATACATGTTCTCCTTTGAAAAAAGTAATTTGCTAAAAAAACTAAAAATTGAATTAAAGGTTGTATCAGCGATTTCAGGCCCAAAAAAGGCCCAACCATAAATGATCACATTCATCTAATCTTTCCTAACGATCCGCTAGCTGCCTGCCCCATAAGCAGGCCGTCAAAAAAACGCGTCTCTGCGCTCATGCCTAGGCTGCCAACAGAGACAAGTTTTTTTGACGGCCTGCTTATGGGCCGGGCAGCTAGCAGATCGTTAAGAAAGATTAGATGAATGCGATCATTTATGGTTGGGCCTAAAATCACTGATACAACCTTTAAGAGAGTGCAATAAGGTGCCAATACTTGACTTATAAGTAGGCAGGCTATTAACCATGTATTATTGACTAAATATAATCATAAGTTTACAATGATGCTGATCATTTGGGATTTTCAAAAAAGACATTTGTGGGAAATGCCTTCCCCTCTGAAGTTCTTCAAATCTGTGATGCTATACATCCATTTACTCATTCCTCAGAATTGTTCTCTTCTTGCCTTCCTGGATGCAAAGTCATTTATAACCTCATCATATGAGATCATCATCTGGTGATTGATGCTAATCATTGCCATTCCGCTCAGGCGTTCCTGACACATGGAGGACCTCAGGAAGGTTTTTATGAGTTTAAGCTTAGAGAAGCTTCTCTCTGCAGTTGCCACTGTCACTGGAAGAGTGCAGGGTATCCTCAGTGCTACCCAAAGATTTGGGTATAACTCACACAGCCCCCTTTCATGTATATTAATAAGGAGCTCCAACACTGTTGTGACTTCTTTGGGAAGCTCTGGAAGGCTCTGCATCTCCATGGCTAGCTCTCTCCAATCAATATCTTCCTCTTCTCCGCAGGTGAGTGTTTTTCCGAGCTGGGCACATTGTTCATTAAGTAACTCTTCATCCAGTTTGTGGAAGTTCAGGAGCACTCCGAATTTATCGTTTACTTCCCCCATTGACTTGAATCGGTCCTCCAAAGACTGGATGCTACAGTCCACCACAACATTGAAAAAATCCTGTTTCCAGTCTCTTCATTGCAGTGATCACTACGTCGTCAGCTGCCTCATAGGTAAAGTGCTTCTTTGTACTTCGCAGCCTCTTCTCTTTCAGCACTGCCTCAACATTCATGTTTTCACAGAGCTCTTTTGCAGTGGTCTGAGCATCTACAAACCCAGTTGCCCTGTAGGTCTTTAGAGATGCTTTGGTTTTATTTATGAGACTTACTGCTATGTCCAGCTGCATGTTGACGGACTGAAGGAGTTTGCTAACTGTTAATTTTTGATAGAATGTCATACCAGACAACTGTGCAGATCTGGAACCTAAATGATCCAATTTCTTCAGCCAGGGACTGGGCCTCAATTCTAATCATAGGGTCATTTGTCTTTTCCCTCACCTCAAGCAAAGCTTTCCTGACTTTTACGGTGTGGTAGCGTAAAGGCTCAATGCTGTTAATTCGGTTTTCCCACCTTGTTTCACTCCAGGCCTTGACAGTGAGGTCCACATCTGATCTTTTAAGATGGCCCACCTCTGGGACGCAGCTGCAAATAAGGTGTACAATTTCTGCACCACTCTGAAGAAGTTAGTAGCATCCACTGACCCCTTGGCTGAATCTGCCACCATCAGATTTAATGTGTGGGCTGCACAAGGTACATAGAGAGCTCGAGGATTCTTCTTCAACAGCCTAGCCTGTGTCCCTTTATTTCGGCCTTTCATGTTGGCACCATTGTCATAAGACTGTCCTCTGCAGTCCTCAAAGGGGATGTTCAGCTCCTCTAGCCTTCTTAGAATCAGTGTGGATAAGCCGAGTTTATTCATGGGCTAATAGGAACCCCAGGAAGTACTCTCTGATTTCTGGTGTGTGTTTTTAGGTCGACTGTACGGATCACAAAAGACATCTGCTCCTGGTGGCTGACATCTGGAGTGCAGTCCAAAATCAGGGAAAAATACTTTGACTCCTTGATTTGAACAACAATTGTATGGAGAATGGTGTCACTGATGCAAGCGATAAGCTCATTTTGTACTGTTTTCCCTAAGTATGTTGTGTGATTTGCTCTTTTACATGCTCTTTTAAAACAGGATCAAACTTCGCTAGTAATTCCACCTCTTTTAGGAAGTTACCATTATTGTTGACATGTAACGTCTCAACAGATCATCTAAGACCCATATTCCTCTCTGCTACAGATTGTATGATTGACACAAGCCTATTGAGGACCTCTCTCCACCTGTTTCTCTCTGCCTCTAAGAGGGACAATTCAGTCTGATCTATTCTCTCCCCTTTTCGTTGACGGACTTCTAGCTCCTTTCAAGACAGCAAATTTTTAGCATGATCTGGGCTGTTTTCATGTTGCTTAAGTAATGTGCCAATATTGATCCAGTCTTGTTGACCATCTGTACTGAGCTTTGTTAATAACAAAAACAGTAGACAGCATTACTTTTCTGTGAATATATTAACCAACTTCTCTTTACCTTTTCACCATTTGTGAGAGATCGAAACAAGAAATGATAGTGAAATTTCCTATTGTCTGGTTGTCTTTTTGGAAATGTGAAGTGGTGGTCAACATGTGCTGGTCCTCTGTTAACCAGATCAATGCGTACTTTTTCATTAATGACTGTTGGCCAGTCAGCTGGATCCAAAGGAGGAGTAGAAAGAGAGCCAGGTGTGGTGGAAGGCATGGGGGTACTGCTCTCCACTTCAACAGGAGAAAGACCTATGGGGAAGTTTAACACCAAAAATTCTTAAATTTAGTAAGCTGACATATGTTGGATGTTAGTTTTCCTAGCGGTGAATAATTGTTAATTTATTGTCGATGTAGGAGTAAACTTACCAGCATTGTCAGCTTCTTGGGTGACACCAGAGTTGGTGGTAGAGGTTGATGGGCATGCTAATGAAAAAATCAAAATAAAATAATGAAATATATTGACTGAATTGAAATGACCTGTGTTCTTAGCATCAAACTTAGAGAATCTTAAAATGCAAAACAATCTGCAAGAGTTTGATGCCATCTTCTTTTAAAAGTCACTTTAGATAAAATGTCTTTTCAACATTAGCAGCTTTGGAGGAAACTCCATAATTTTGCTGAATAATCAGTCCTTAAAAACAGCTACTACACGCTCCCCTCATGACAGATTTCATTTATGAGCAAAGGACAGGACACTACAACAAGTGGTAAATGTATCTATCTCTATAGGTTAAACTAAAACACAGAACTTACCAGCATCGCCAGCTTCTTGGGTGACATGACTGTGTTGTGAACCAGGAAAAGTAGTTGTTGATGGAGCTGCAATGAAATAAAGAAAATAATTATACATAAAGTTAGACTTAATTTTTAAAATGCAGAAGGTTATCATTTTACAGCCCCTTTATACTCACCAACAGCTGGAGGTTTGCTTACTGGCAGCATATACTTTAATAGTGCCCCTGGAAAGGGGACATAAGGAGTAAATTAATGTTAGCCCTTTAGTGTAGAAGCCAAACTGGGTTTATATTGTTCTGTTAAATGCTTTAACATCACAGCAAATGTGTAATACTAAACCAATTTTATGCATCATGTTATTAGCATTTATTACATGGCTTGGTTGAATCCCAATGTAAAATGCGGTTTGTTATTTCTTGGTAACAGATCGCTGCGAAGTAGAACACACCGTTACCATGAAAAACAGAGCGTTGCTATGGACGCGGAGCGGACTATTTTCTTTAACATGGAGTCACAGTGTGCAGCGCTGCGCTGCTCAAGTGCGCATTTAAAAGTTCACGGCACAAAGTGAAGAAATGTCAAGCGCACAAATCCTAATGTATATCTGTCCAACAGTTTATTGATCAATTGTTTCTTCACAATTTTAAATTCCAGTTATTGTGCGTTTGATGCCTATTCATAGTCCTTGTGATGTGTCCATGATCTAACACTACACACGGTAGCGAGTCGTTTAAAAACAGCAACAAACATAAAATACAAATACACAAAATAAAGTCATCTTATGCAAATCCACAGCCTTTTATCTACAGATCAAGCATTATAATGTGAATATATCATATATTGAAGAGAGTTTTACCATGCACGAGGTGCGCACGCTGTTTGAATAACGTTACTGAATGGAGAATGATTGATGAGGAAAAACGAGTTTCCGTAAACTTTAATTTAAAGATGTAAATAGTCTTCTGTCCCTCACATTAAGCTATGGAATGGCTTCAGATGACTTCGTGAAATTATAATCAGACGGACCCTCTCAGATCCAAATCACCCAAAATGACGAGAAAAAAAGCGGGAGGCGCCGAAAAGCGCGCTGTAAGTGTTTGTATCCCAATATAAGACTTTTAGACTGCAGATTATCTATACAGGTATCGGAAAATTAAGCCTACAGGTTTACGTACCTTTTTCTTCTTGCTTCTTCTCTTCTTCCAGCCTTTTCTTTTGTCGTTTTTCATGGCCAGAAAGATATTTTCGTTTCTTGTCAGACATCGTCGAGGCTGGAGTAACTGACTGAAAGACACTGACTGGGTGACGAGTGACATCATAGGGGTCATTCAGGGTCAAGATTCGCGGGGAACTCGCCATAATAAAGAACTAAATAAAAAACAACTGTGCTTATCATGATGCCTGATAAAGAGCGCTGTAGGCCCATTTCTTTTTATTTATTTATTTTATGTTACTTTTGATGTATGATTTTTTTCACCCACAATATAGCAATGACTCAAGGGGGCCCTCTGCTGGCCACGGGGCTCTTTGTAATTGCAAGGGTCGCTTAGTGGCTTGGCCGGCTCTGGTCTACGATATATTGTTTGTCAAGATTAGATTAGATTTGATTGTAATATAGTGAAGTAAACGTAGGCGTCCCGTATTCGGGTAAGGGTGACAGTTAAATGGTTAAACTTGGAGCTCATTATATTGAAGTACAAATCCAAACACCAGAAACATTATGCATTTTATGAATAATGAAAGGTTATGAAAAGTATGCATTGTATTTATTCACATGCTGTATGGTTGAGATAAAATTTTAGGTCACAACTTTAAGTTCCATTGTTTTAAAAAATGCTTTATTGGCTAACGTTTCATAAACCTTCAGTTGTTATGCTCTAAAATCCAATGCCATTTGTAATTTTTTGGATCGTCCCTTGTTTTTTCCCCTTATTTTCTTAAAGAATAAACATGATAACATATTATTAACTCATATAAATAATTTAAGCAATTAAAACCTTTTTTATACTTTTATAACTTTAAAATCTCAAGGAGTTTATAAGTTAAAAAGGGTCAAATGTCACAGTGCATGTAGCCTAAATGAACTTGTGTTAACAATATAATTAGAACTAACAATATAATTAGATTTTTTTTCAATGAACAATTCAAGTATAAAATGGGACAGCAACCTTTATATTAAACATTTTTAAATCGTCCACAGCTGAACAACGCGAGAGACGGATCTGCTCCAGAGCACGCGAACTGAATGTGATGCACAAAGTCATTTTCAAATGCAATGAATTCAAAAAAAGCAACAACAACAAACAAAAAAACCCTGGATAGCCTAGATTAGGCCCAGGCTCTGTTCTGAAGTATATAATAATTATAATTACTGTTAACCCAGAGTAACAAATTTTAAAGGATTAATAGCCTATTTTCATTTGCTGCATGTTTTCCTTATTTTTATTTTTAAAACACGCTAAGAAATAAATTTAGTTTGTGAGAGGAAAAAAAAAGTCATGTGTAAGTTGCATTTTATATTACATTTAGAAATAATAATAATGTTATAATGTATCAAAAGGATATTTTTAGTTCATTTCACTTTAAAACAAATCCTTTAAATGTGTCACGGTGTCTGGTCTGTGTTTCCCTGGGTGTCCACTAGTGGTCTCACTTCCCCATAGGCACCTCACCGCAAGCACTACATTTCCCACAAAGCCATGTACCTTCATCACGGTATCCGGCTTTGCTACCGTTTGGACGTTCTAGCTTACTGCTCTGCGCTTTGCTTCTTATTTCTGTACTTTTCTCTGATTTTTTAAAAGATTTTTACTTCAGCAGATCAGCACAGTGCTCAAACAACAGATTTCTGGCACAAACGCTAAAACTAAAAACATTGGGACTGGAATAATACTACAAAAAGAAAACTTTGCCTCCCACTGCTAACAGCTTACATTCCGGAGACGGGATAACAAATGCCTACATTCAAACAGAAGAGAGAGAAAATGCCTCCTGTTGGATCTACTTGTTGCATGAACTGCTGCAAACTTCTACAAAGGATTGTCATTCTTGAAACAAAGTTACTTACTGGACTTCCAAAACAGACGGAACACTTAGCGGACCGTCGTCATGGACCCTCTCAGCATACAGCCGGTGAGTCCCATGAATCTTATGAATCTCAACAGTTTATACCAAGTGCAGAGGAACAAGCCAAAACTGATCGCCACACTAATCGATGGCAAAAACAGGGAGCGAGACCCAAAGGAAAACAAAATATCAGATTGTCAAGAGTTTCTCGTATTGCTGCCTTAGCTTCCTCTACCCGAGATTCGACTATGACAAGGCTTGTAAATACTGGTATTCTACCACCCCCTATACATCTTGAGAACAGATTTCAAGCATTTATGAATGCAGGTGAGGAACCCCCAAATGTGATTAAAAATGGATCGGATCAGCCAGCAGCTAACACCGCTACTAACAGGCGCTCAAGGTCGTGCAGAAAGTGGCATTCAGCTCAGAGCGCAGCCGAGCCCGGGACTCTGATAGTGGGTGACTCTGTTATCAGAAACATTAGTAGCAGGACTACAACAACATGCTGCCTTCCTCAAGCACGGTTTCTTGATGTGAACAAGGAACTTAAGAACATTCTGATGAAGCACAAGACTGCAGATCGAATTATCATCCATGTGGGAAAGAATGATATTCGGAAAGAGCAGTCAGAACTCCTTAAGAAGGACTTCAGTGAACTCTTTTAAACACTTCGAAGACTCAAAGTGTCACGGCAGGGATCCAATGAGGCACCAATTGCGAGTAAGTCTTTTATTAAGGGCAATCCAAAAGGGTAAACAGTCCAGGCAGAGGTCGATACCAAACAAAACCAAACCAAACATAAACAAACAAGGACACAAGGCAAGAGCACGACAAGATGACGGACATGAATTAAACAACGACTCCGTGACACAAACTAAGACAGACCGGGTTATATACACAAAAGGATAATGGGGAAACAGGAGACAGGTGGGGAACAATCAATTAACTAAACAAGGAGGAAGGTGACCAAATAAGGAGACAGGAAGTGATAATATGATAAACACCGTGGGAACTGAGGACACCTAGTGGAACCCCAGGGAACACAACCCAGACACTGTGACAGTACCCCCCTTCTACGGAGCGGCTCCCAGACGCTCCAAGACAGACACAAAACAGAGACCAGGAGGGAGGTGGACAGGTGGAGGCTCAGGGGGAGGGACGGAGGGCCAGAAAAGAAAAACATGGGGAACAGGCACCAGAATGTAAACACAACACAGAAAGACCAGGAGGGAGGAGGACAGGAGGAGGTTCAGGGGGAGGGACGGAGGGCC
Organism: Carassius carassius; assembly: GCF_963082965.1. Lineage (NCBI taxonomy): Eukaryota > Metazoa > Chordata > Actinopteri > Cypriniformes > Cyprinidae > Carassius > Carassius carassius. The sequence goes on along the minus strand of NC_081755.1, from coordinate 405,133 downwards.
AGACTAACAGAAAGGAACAGGGACAGACATTAACACAAAAACCAAAGGAAAAAGAAACATGAAGCCCCCCAGGGCGGAGCAGAAGACCACCACACCCTTGTGGTCAAGGCCAGAGCCCTCCAGGGCGGAGCGGAAGACCACCACAACCGTGTAGTCAGGGCAAGCGCCCCCCAGGGTGGAGCGGAAGACCACCATGTCCGTGTGGTCAGAGCGGAAGCCCCCCAGGGCGGAGCAGAAGACCACCATGTCCGTGTGGTCAGAGCGGAAGCCCCCCAGGGCGGAGCAGAAGACCACCACAACCTTGTGGTCGAGGCCAGAGTTCCCCAGGGCGGAGCAGAAGACCACCACCACCATGTGGTCAGGGCGGAAGGCCCCCAGGACGGAGCAGAAGACCACCACCCCCCTGTGGTCAAAGCGGAAGCCCTCCAGGGCGGAGCAGAAGACCACCACATCCCTGTGGTCGATGCACAAAGCCCCCAGGGCGGATCAGAAGCCCACCACTTCCGTGCGGCCGGATCAACGGGAGGACGAGACTCTGGTAATTCCATGGTGTCTCTACTGGACTCCAGAAGATCGGTGCTGGCCTGACACTGCTCATGAAGATCATTGGTGACTTGCATTTGCTCATGAAGATCAATGGTGACTTGCCTTTGTTCATGAAGATCAGAGGTGACTTGCCTTTGTTCATGAAGATCAGAGGTGACTTGCCTTTGTTCATGAAGATCAGAGGTGACTTGACTCAGTCCTTGAAGATCACCGGTGACTTGACTCAGTCCTTGAAGATCACCGGTGACTTGACTCAGCTCTGAAAGGTCAAAGGTGACTTGACTCGACTCTGAAAGGTCAACGGTGACTAGCCCTGACTCTGGAGCATCAGCGGTGACTAGCCTTGACTCTGGAGGGTCATCTGGAACCCGACTCGACTCTGGAGGCTCATCAATGACTAGCCCTAACTCTGGAAGGTCATCGGTGACTAGCCCTGACTCTGGAAGGTCATCCGTGGCTAGCCCTGGCTCTGGAAGGTCATCGGTGGCTAGCCCTGGCTCTGGAAGGTCATCGGTGACTAGCCCTGGCTCTGGAAGGTCATCGGTGACTAGCCCTGGCTCTGGAAGGTCACCGGTGATAAGCCCTGACTCTGGAAGGTCATCGGTGATAAGCCCTAACTCTGGAGAGTTCCCTGGCACCTGACTCGACTCTGGAGGATCATCGGTGACTAGCCCTGACTCTGGAAGGTCACCGGTGATAAGCCCTGACTCTGGAAGGTCATCGGTGATAAGCCCTAACTCTGGAGAGTTCCCTGGCACCTGACTCGACTCTGGAGGATCAGCGGTGACTGGCACCTGACTCGACTCCGGAGGGTCCACTGGCACCTGACTCGACTCCGGAGGGTCCACTGGCACCTGACTCGACTCCGGAGGGTCCACTGGCACCTGACTCGACTCCGGAGGGTCCACTGGCACCTGACTCGACTCCGGAGGGTCCACTGGCACCTGACTCGACTCCGGAGGGTCCACTGGCACCTGACTCGACTCCGGAGGGTCCACTGGCACCTGACTCGACTCCGGAGGGTCCACTGGCACCTGACTCGACTCCGGAGGGTCCACTGGCACTTGACTCGACTCCGGAGGGTCCACTGGCACCTGACTCGACTCCGGAGGGTCCACGGGCACCTGACTCGACTCCGAAGGGTCCACGGGCACCTGACTCGACTCCGAAGGGTCCACGGGCACCTGACTCGACTCCGGAGGGTCCACTGGCACCTGACTCGACTCCGGAGGGTCCACGGGCACCTGACTCGACTCTGAAGGGTCAGCTGAGACTCTCATCCTGTGCAGCGGCGCTGGGCAAGCAGCCATCTTGGGCCATGACTCAGGACAGGCGGCCATCTTGTACTGTGGTGCTGGGCTGGCGGCCATCTGGGGTTGTGGTGCTGGACTGGCGGCCATCTTGTACATTGGCGCTGGACCGGTGGCCAATTTGGGCATTGGCGCTGGGTTAGTGGCCATCTTGTGCTGTGGCGCTAGGCTGACGGCCATCTTGGGCTGTGGCACTGAACCGTTGGCCAAAGTGGGCATTGGCGCTGGGCTGGCGGCCATCTTGTACTGTGGCGCTGGACTGGTGGCCAATTTGGGCATTGGCGCTGGGTTGGCGGCCATCTTGGGCTGTGGCGCTGGAACGGTGGCCAATTTGGGCATTGGCGCTGGGTTAGCGGCCATCTTGTGCTGTGGCGCTTGGCTGGTAGCCATCCTGGGCAGTGGTGCTGGACTGGCGGCCATCTTGGGTTGTGGCGCTGGAACGGTGGCCAATTTGGTCATTGGCGCTGGGTTAGCGGCCATCTTGTGCTGTGGTGCTTGGCTGGTAGCCATCCTGGGCAGTGGTGCTGGACTGGCGGTCATCTTGGGTTGTGGCGCTTGGCTGGTTGCAATCCTGGGCAGTGGTGCTGGGCTGACGACCACCCCGCCGGAAGAGACAGAAGTGGCTGGGGCATCCCACCGAAGCCGATGCTGCAGGTAGCGCACGAATTCCCAGAATTCCAGTGTCTCTAACTGCGCCATCTCCTCCTGAGACACTGGATCATCCAGCCCGCCATTGAAATAGTCCTTGAGGGCCGCATCATTGTAGCCCATGCCCTCGGCCAGGGACCAGAACACCTGAGCCAGGGCACCCACTTCATTTCCCTCTTGGCGGAGGGCGATCAACCGAAGATACTTGGCTCGCCGCTCCGCCATCTTGGCTGGGGAACGGAAAGACGACATACCGCTGGTTCCTAGAATGACGGAGTCGTTCTGTCACGGCAGGGATCCAATGAGGCACCAATTGCGAGTAAGTCTTTTATTAAGGGCAATCCAAAAGGGTAAACAGTCCAGGCAGAGGTCGATACCAAACAAAACCAAACCAAACATAAACCAACAAGGACACAAGGCAAGAGCACGACAAGATGACGGACATGAATTAAACAACGACTCCGTGACACAAACTAAGACAGACCGGGTTATATACACAAAAGGATAATGGGGAAACAGGAGACAGGTGGGGAACAATCAATTAACTAAACAAGGAGGAAGGTGACCAAATAAGGAGACAGGAAGTGATAATATGATAAACACCGTGGGAACTGAGGACACCTAGTGGAACCCCAGAGAACACAACCCAGACACTGTGACACAAAGTTCAGTCGTTCATTAGTGGACCACTCCCAGCAAGGGGAACAAATATGATTTCACGGATGCTTGGACTGAACACATGGCTACAAAGATCTTGCAGCATAAAAGAAGTGAATTTCATCGACAACTTAAATCTTTTCTGGGGCATAGACAACTGTTTAAACCAGATGGCCTCCACCCAAACAAACTTGGTGCTAGAGTACTTAAGGACAATATCTACTTCTCCCTCCATCATCCTTCAGCAGGGTTTGTAAATCCATTTAGCACACACACACCGGTCCGAGTCATCATGTAGTTGACATATCCCACAAGGACACTGATAACACCATACAGCCAAAACAAGCACTGCTGATGGACACTATCCCGGCTGAGCCCTGCCCACAGAGCTCCTCACAGACAGACTGTGATTTATCAAAACAGCTACAAGATTCATCACCCAAGGTCGACTTTCTGGAAAACAGCCAGGGAAGCCAGGACAACATATCACAGCCACCGGAAACACCAGACACACAGCCCATCTCACCAGACACATTATCCCTCTCTCCAGCATCTCCACTTCTGTGCTTCTCACAAAAAATGGAGGAATTGGTGTATGCTGGGACTAAATTCTCTAACTCATTCGCTGCTAGCCCTCAGATATCATCAAAAAAACGGCCGGCCCTCCAACCACCAAAGCCTGTGGGCCCTGTTCCTATGAGAGCTCTTCGACCACTGCCACAACGCCAGGGCCCAAACCCTCTATCTGCTGAAGGTGAACCAAAAACAACTGATAGCAGCACTCAGTGATATGTGCCGGGTCCCCGCTATAATAGCAGCAACATTCACAAATGCTTACAGAACAAGCGGGAACCCAGTGTGCCTGTAGCTTTCTCTATTTCAGTTTTATCATGTGATCTAAACGAAACATGGCTAGAAGACTGCTGCAGTGCAACAATCCTAAATAAAGCAGCCCCTACTAACTTCACTTTCATGAGTGTCTGCAGGACTGTTAGGAGAGGTGGAGGTGTAGCTGCTCGTTTTAAAGATGTCTATCAATGCAAGCAAGTGTCATTTGGGCAGTACTTATCTTTTGAATATCTAGGGATTGTGCTGAAAGGTGTTCCACGCATTGTTTATTATTATTTACAGGCCTCCAAAATACTCTCCAGTCTTTTTGAAGAGGTCACAGAAATGTTATCAATGAATTCCTCAGAGTTAGACTGATTTGCAATTGCAGGGAATTTTAATATTCACATAGACAATGCAGAAAAACAAAACTACAAAAGAAATTATAACGATTCTAAACACATTTGACTTGACTCAGCATGTGCATGGACCCACAAACAAAGGTGGACACACTCTGGATCTAATCATCAGTAGGGGTCTAAACATTTTATCCATTGTTACTAAGGGCATAGCACTATCTGATCACTTCTGTATTTTCTTTGATATATTGATTTCTGCTACCACTGACTCTAGATCTGTCTCTGTCAGAAGGAGATGCATAAACGAGAACACAAGTGTACTATTTATGGAGGCTATATCTTTAACACCAAGCATTTCTGCAGACTCTGTTGATATTCTCCTTGATTCCTTCAACTCAAAAGTTAAGAATGTAATTAATGATATTGCTCCAATAATAGTCAGTAATCAGACAGAAATCAGTTTGGAGAAGATCAACAGCAGTTCAGACTATGAAAAGACAATGCAGAAAAGCCCAGTGGATGTGGTGGAAGACGAAACTTGAAATTCACTATAGAATCTATAAAGACAGCCTTCATGCTTTTAATGTGAAACTAGCCACAGCTAGACAGAATTTCTTCTTAAACCTAATAAACAATAACTTAAATAACACTCGTACTCTTTTTGCCACTGTTGAGAGACTGACAAACCCCCCAAGTCAGATTCCCAGTGAAATGCTATCAGACAGCAAATGCAATGAGTTTGCTTCCTTCTTTTCTGAGAAGATCATCAATATCAGGAAGGCGATTAGCACATCCTCAAGTAATGCAGAGGTCAGACAGATTCGGCCACAATATCAAAAAGATACTATGTCTATTTTTGAAACAATTGATAGCAAAATTCTGGAAGACATAGTGCAGCACCTAAAATCGTCAACCTGCTGTCTTGACACACTTCCCACATCTTTTTTCAAAAGTGTGCTTAACTGCATGGAAGCAGATCTTTTAGAAGTGATGAACACCTCACTTCTTTCTGGGACATTTCCAAACTCCTTAAAAACTGCAGTTGTTAAGCCCCTCCTGAAAAAGAGCAATCTTGATAACACCATTTTGAGCAATTTTAGACCAATATATAATCTTCCTTTTATAGGCAAAATTTTAGAAAAGGTAGTTTTTAATCAGATGAACAAATACTTAAAGTCAAATGGATACCTGGACAATTTACAATCTGGTTTTCGACTGCATCACAGCACAGAGACAGCACTCATTAAGATAATAAATGATATTGGCTTAAATTGTGACTCTGGCAAAATATAGGTGCAGGTATTGCTAGACCTCAGTGCTGCGTTTGACACTGTTGATCATAACATACTACTAGAGAGACTGGAAAACTGGGTCGGGCTTTCTGGGATGATACTCAAATGTTTCAGGTCATACTTAGAAGCGAGAGGCTATTATGTGAGTCTAGGAGAGCATAAGTCTAAGTGGACGTCCATGGCATGTGGAGTCCCACAAGGCTCAATCCTTGCACTGCTCTTGTTTAGCCTGTATATGCTTCCACTAAGTCAAATAATGAGAAAGAAAAAAATTGCCTATCACAGCTATGCTGATGATACCCAGATTTACCTAGCCTTATCTCCAAATGACTACAGCCCCATTGACTCCCTCTGCCAATGCATTGATGAAATTAATAGTTGGATGTGCCAGAACTTTCTTCAGTTAAACAAGGAAAAAACTGAAGTCATTGCATTTGGAAACAAAGATGAAGTTATCAAGGTGAATGCATACCTTGACTCTAGGGGTCAAACAACTAAAAATCAAGTTAGTAATCTTGGTGTGATTCTGGAGAAAGACCTTAGTTTCGGTAGTTGCTTATGTCAAAGCAGTAACTAAATCAGCATACTATCATTTAAAAAACATTGCAAGAATTAGATGTTTTGTTTCCAGTCAAGACTTAGAGAAACTAGTTCATGTCTTTATCACCAGCAGGGTGGACTGTTGTAATGGGCTCCTCATCGGCCTTCCCAAAAAGACCATTAGACAGCTGCAGCTCATCCAGAACGCTGCTGCCAGGATTCTGACTAGAACCAGAAAATCTGAGCATATCACACCAGTCCTCAGGTCCTTACACTGGCTTCCAGTTACATTTAGGATTGATTTTAAAGTACTTTTACTCATATATAAGTCACTAAATGACCTAGGACCGAAATATATTGCAGCTATTCTCACTGAATATAAACCTAACAGAGCACTTAGATCACTAGGATCCAGTCAGTGAGAAATACCAAGGGTTCACACAAAACAAGGGGAGTCCGCATTTAGTTACTATGCTGTCCGCAGTTGGAATCAGCTTCCAGAAGAGATCAGATGCGCTAAAACACTGGTCACATTTAAATCTAGACTCAAAACCCATCTGTTTAGCTGTGCATTTATTGAATGAGTAATGATAATGATAGTGGATGGTTTTATGGGGTAGTGGCAACCCTGCCAAGTATATGTTTGCGCATGTGCAGAGGGTGGGGGTTGTGGTGATTAGCACAGGTGTGTGTGTGTAAGCATGCCATGGTGAAAGAGACTAATAAATGTAAAAAGCTACTCTTCAATTGATCTGGAGTCTGTGTCATTGACAAAGGAACATCCCGACTAAAACATGGTGTCAGAAGTGGCTTCAGAAGTGAAAGTTTGTGGATTACATATACACGTGTGACGAGAAAACAGAGGAAATGGAAGGATTACAGCCGCCTCCGAAGCTTCAATTGTCCGGTAATGTTGCTGAAAATTGGAGACGATTTAAGCAACGATTTCTTCTATATCTATCTGCGATTGATGGAGATCGTAAGTCTGAGAAAATGAAAGCATCATTATTTCTTCATGTGGTTGGCGATGAAGCGTTGGAAGTATATAATAATTTCACTTTTGAAGAAGGAGAGAGTTTGAAGTTACAGCCGATAATGGACTAGTTTGAAGCGTTTTGCATACCCAGAAGAAATGTTACTTATGAAAGGCATCGATTTTTCACGTGCATGCAGAAAAGTGGAGAAACAATTGATCAGTATGTTACGGAGCTCAAACATAGGAGTAAAACTTGTGAGTTTGGGGAGTTAACAGATTCGTTGGTCAAAGACAGAATTGTGTGTGGAATACCTGACAATGGATTGAGGGAAAGGTTACTTCGAGAACAGGATTTGGACTTGGAGAAAGCGCTTGCACTTTGTAGAGCGGCAGAGACTGTAAAGACGCAAGCGAAAGAATTGTTAAATGAGACCTGTGCTGTGGATGTTGTAAAGAAGTATCAGACACCCAGTGTAAGTGCAAAACAAGCGACGCAACAGGAACGAAGCAGGATGGTAATTGATAAGCCTCAAAGAATGTGCGATCGTTGTGGGATGCAACATCCATCAAGACAATGTCCAGCTTATGGGAAAAATTGCAACAATTGTGGTAAAATGAATCATTATGCACGTTGTTGTAAAAGTAAACGAACCTCAAGCCAAGTAAATGCCGTTACTGAGTGTTAATTGGAAGAATTCTATGTGGATGTAGTAGCAGAAGGTGGAGGTGAACAGAAAGAGTGGACCGTACAACTGCAAATAAACAATAGTCTAGTAGCATTTAAGCTTGACACTGGAGCTCAAGTTAATATCATTTCTGAAACTGAATTCAACAAACTAAGGCCTCGACCAAAGTTGCATGCTGCTAAATTGAAAGTAACTGGATACTCTGGAGTGGACATACCAGTTAAATGAAAATGTGTTGCAAAAATGCGATATAAGGATAAAGTACACAGTTTGTCATTTGTAGTGGTGCCGAAGGATTTAAGCGATTTTGGGCTTGTCTGCTTGTGAGAGGCTGCATCTGGTGAAGAGAGTTCTGGTGGTAGAAAAGTCAAAAGAGTCGGAACCCGAGTATGACTCAATTCTAACTGAGTATGGGGATGTGTTTAAAGGCTTAGGCTGTTTGTCAGAGGAGCACACAATCCAAGTTGATGAAACTGTACCTCCAGTTATACATCCATGTCGAAAGGTACCGTTTGCACTTCAAAGACAATTAAAAGAAGAGCTGGATAGAATGGAGAGCTTGGGAGTTCTACAAAAAATTGATCAGCCCACAGAATGGGTTAGTTCATTGGTGATTGTGGACAAGAAGAATGGAAAACTTCGAGTTTGTCTTGATCCTAGAGATTTGAACAGAGTAATTAAGAGAGAACATTTCAAGCTTCCTACACGGGAAGAGATTATGTCCCAATTTGCAAATGCCAAATATTTTAGCAAATTAGATGCGTCATCAGGATTTTGGCAGTTAAAATTGGATGTTGCCAGCTCAAAACTTTGCACGTTTAATACACCATATGGAAGATATTGTTTCTTAAGGCTTCCTTTTGGAATTGCTTCGGCTCCTGAGGTGTATCATAAAACAGTGCATATGATTTATGAACACATGGAAGGTGTTGATACATCGATGGATGACATAATTGTTTGGGGAGCTTCGAAAGAAGAACATGATGCAAGGTTAAGAGGGGTTCTGGAAGCAACCAGGCATGCAAATCTTAAGAACAGAGAAAAGTGCCAATTGGGGGTGACTGAGTTAATGTTCTTGGGTGACATCATTAGTAGTGCTGGAGTGCGACCAGATCCCATGAAGATTTCTGCTATTGAACATATGCCAAGACCAAAATGTGTAAAAGATGTTCAGAGATTCATGGGTATGTTGAACTATATGAGTAAATTCATACCTAACCTGTCTGAGAAGATAGCTCCATTAAGATGGCTGACTGAGAAAAAGAATGAATGGGAGTGGAACCATGAACAGGAGTCTGCGTGGCAACAGTTGAAAGTGATACTAACTAAAGAGCCAATCTTGAAATTTTATGACCCCAAACGTTCTATTAAGATTTCAGCTGATGCTTCACAGACAGGATTAGGAGAAGTATTGCTTCAGGATTATGATGGAACCTGGCAACCAGTTGCATATGCCTCCCGTTCAATGACTGATGCGGAGTGTAGGTATGCTCAAATTGAAAAAGAGTTGCTCAGTATTACTTTTGCTTGTGAGAGATTTCATCAATTTGTGGCAGGACAGTCCGTGGATGTTGAAACCGACCATAAACCATTGATTGCATTGTTCAAAAAATCTCTTAATGATTGTCCATTGAGATTTCAAAGAATGATGATCAGATCGCAACGTTTTGCATTAACAGTGTTTTATACACCAGGCAAATTAATGTTTGTGGAAGACACCTTGTCCAGAGCTGTAGACCCAACTACACCTTCGAGTGGAAAGTTGATTGAAGACATTCAAGCATATGTGAACATGATCGTAGAAGCTTTACCTGTTGCTGATTCCAAAATGAAATTGATCAACAAAGAGACAGAACAAGATCAAACACTCACTCAGGTGAAATATTATGTCAGGAATGGTTGGCCAGAAGTGAAGCAAAATTGTGTTGTAGAAGTTCATGAATTTTGGAACTGCAAGTCTGAATTGTCAGTTTGTGATGGAATTCTGTATAAAGGAAATAAAGTGGTGATTCCGAAAAATCTGAGACATGAGATGTTGAACAAAATCCATGAAGGCCATTTGGGAATTGAGAAGTGTAAAAAAAGAGCTCGTGAATCATGTATTGGCCTGGAATAAATCAGGATATCACAATTGCAGTGTCCAAATGTCAGACATGTGCCAGATATCAATTCAATAATCCCAGAGAGCCACTGAAGCCACTAAAGTCGCATCCGGTACCTGAAAGACCGTACCAAAAAGTAGGAGCAGACTTGTTCACATGTCAGGGGAAAAATTACCTCTTGGTTACGGATTATTATTCATTTTATCCAGAAGTGTGTGCGTTGAACACAACTACGGCAGAAAATGTGATTTCATGCCTGAAATCAGTCTTTGCTCGACACGGAGTACCAACTAAAGTGTTTACAGATAATGGCCCTCAATTTGTTAATGCCAGTTTCCAGAGTTTTACAAAAGACTGGGACTTCAGACATACAACATCGAGTCCATATTTTCCCCAGTCTAATGGACTTGTGGAGAAATCAGTTGGAGTTGTGAAAAGGTTGATGCAAAAGGCAAGAGATGGTGGAAGTAGTTTCTATATGGGACTGCTTGCTTATCGTAGTACTCCTCTTGAGTGTGGAAATTCCCCAGCATATCTTTTGATGGGACGACGTCTTCGTTCTAATTTACCTATGTCTGAGGATCTTCTCGTGACAGAAGGCAGTGAGAAAGTTAAAGAACTCAAAGAACAACAAAAGGCTAAGCAAAAGATCTATTACGATCAAGGAACTCATCATTTGCCTGAACTTCGTGCTGGCGAGGAGGTCAGATTTAAAGATAAAACTAATACCTGGAATCAGAAAGGCATTGTACTTTAACAAGTTCAACCAAGGTCCTATAATGTTGAAACAACAAGTGGTGTTGTGTTAAGGAGGAATCGTCAACATTTGCTGAAAGATTTATCAGCTGAGTTAGAACAACCTGAAAAGACTGAGATAACTTTGAGAAGATCTGTTCGTGACCGGAAATGCCCTGAAAGGCTTATTGAAACATGCTGAAAGACTGTGCCCTGAAGTGGCTTATTGAAACATGCTGACTGTTGCAAAAGACTAAAATAGTCATAGAGGTTTAATAGAATATTTCAGATCATCTTTGTATTTTTGTAGTTTGTTGGGAAGTTTAAATGTTTATCTTTAATGGAATGTTGCAATTAATGTTTATTAGTAAAAAAAAAAAAAAAAAAAACCAAAGGGAAGATGTAATGATAGTGGATGGTTTTATGGGGTAGTGGCAACCCTGCCAAGTATATGTTTGCGCATGTGCAAAGGGTGGGGGTTGTGGTGATTAGCACAGGTGTGTGTGTGTAAGCATGCCATGGTGAAAGAGACTAATAAATGTAAAAAGCTACTCTTCAATTGATCTGGAGTCTGTGTCATTGACAAAGGAACATCCCGACTAAAACAACAAATATATCAGAACAAAACAAGAATTAAATATATATAATTCTAATGGATAAATATAATTGCATTATATAATAATAAAGGCTTAGCTATAAACAAACAAAAATAATAATAATTTAAAGCTAAGCATAAGGTAAGGTTGGGCTCTCTCATTCTCTCACTCGGGAGAAATCCAAACGTTTCCATATTCGTTATGTTTCCCATTTGAAGCTTAACTATTATTCATGGGGTAAAATAGGCTTTGTAGTTCACACGTGTTTCAATATCAATGGAAAAAAAATCACAATTAACAATATGTCAAAGTGCTTGCGACGAATGGCTGGTGAACGACTGCTGTTTGCAATGAATATGTGCGTGAGGCACAAGCATGATCAAACAGCTGAAACAAATAATACAAATTTTTTTGGTCACACATAAGGCATAATTCAAAAATGCAAAGTGTTGGTAGTTTGAAAAATCAAGAATAATAACAGAGTTAATAAGAATTATTGCTAAATGCTGCACCATTCTCATTTCGCTCTGCAAATGGAACCTGAAGATTTTTTTTAAACCAAGAATGAACCGAAATGAAAATGAAATGAAAACATTTAGCTTTTTATCCGTATATATATATTAGTGGTGGGCCGTTATCAACGTTAACGTGCTGCGTTAACATGAGACTCTTATCGGGCGATAAAAAAATATCGTTAATCTATTCTCAAAGTTGGGTTGAGAGCTGGGTCTATACTAAGCAAGCTGTGATGACTTTCACCTTGATATTTTAGCGCGGATGTATACCTAGCCGAATCTGTAGGGGGCGAGAACGAGTCTTTAAACCTACTGTGAAATTTCCACATCAAACGTTCAGGGCTCACGCAGAGAGAGGCGTCTCAAAACACTTGAACACCGAATCTGCTTCTTTTTGCTCTTGTCAGTTATTTCTTAAGTGAAAGTAAACAGCTGATGAAAAAAAATGGGATGTGTATTATATTGGATGCATTCATCATCTCTTAAAGTGACCGCGCCTAATTTAGCTACGGCTGGGTAAAACCCATTTAGGTTGTCCACCTACTGTACATGATTATCACTGTTTGCTTTAAAGACATTTATTAAGTGTCTTAATTGTCATGTATTTCCAAGCTGATGGTTCTGAGGGCTCAATGTTTAAGCTCTTGAATGTTCAGTTAATTTGGGAGCAAGAACCCCCATAAGGAACCGTACTGCCAAAGATAAGTTGTGTTCAGTAAACTCAAGTAACTTGCTAAAGTGGTCCTGTCTGAACTATAGTCAATGAACAACATTCTCACATGGGTGTTTTTCTTATCTAAGTGTGTGAAAGCACTGTGAATCATACTGATGTCATCAACTGTCGATCTGTTTTTTGCATTGAACCGAGGCGTCTGTCAAAGATAACATCTGCTCTTCCCTGTTACTTTGCTCAAAGCTCTTCATAATGGTAGAGATCATTGCTACAGGTCAGTAGTCATTCAGGCAGCTGACAACATACCTTTTAGGGAAAGGGATAATAATGGTCTTCTTAAAGCAGAAGGGGATCACAGACATTGCCAGGGAGAGATTAAAAATATCTATAAAAACCTCCACTAGCTGGCTGGCACAGGCTTTAAGAACACCATCAGGAGCTGCTGATTTCCGTGGGTTGACCACCCTGAATTTTCTGTACACTTCAGGCAGACAGATTTTAAAAACATTTGTTCTCTGCTGAATATTTCACTGCAAGGAAGGTATTGTTGTTCTCAAACCTTGCATAAAAGATGTTCAGTTCATCAGATAAAAAGGCAGATATACCCACATCATAGGTTTTTCTGTTCTTTTTGTCTCAGTAGTCTGTCATTGAGTACAGAATATTCACGTGTGCTTGATGTCAGATGCTTGATAGTTTGCTACCATATTATCTCTGTATTATCTCTTTACAATCCTGACAGGTCTCTGAAGTTCATACCTGGACTTCCTTTATGCCGCTGTGTCACCAGAGTTATAGGCTGAAGTGCATGCTTTAAGTTTTGGTCCTGACATCAGCATTTATCCAGGGCTTTTGATTTGGGAATGATTTGATGCTGATTTTTGGAACAATGTTTTCAGTAAACATACTAATGTAATCTGTAACAGAGTCAGTATATTCATTAATGTCTGTGTCTGCTGGATCACAGAAGATCTGCCAGTCAGTGGTTTGGAAGCAGTCTTGAAGTATGAGAAGATGAAGTATGAGAAGAGCTTCCTCAGTCCATTTGTAGACTGACCTGATAACAGGTTTTTCTTGCTTTAGCTTTTGTTCATATGCAGACAGAAAGAGAATGGAGATATGATCAGCTTTAACAAAAGCAGGGTGGAGAGGAGGTGTTTGTTATGGTGCCCGTAAGGTGACTTGTTCGGTTTACTTAGTTTTGTCGTGGCCACGAAATAATAACTCGTGGGAACGTCATATTATGTCGTGGCCATGAGATCATTTTGTTGAGGTAAAGACATCCTCATGTCGTGGCCTCGAGATGCTATGTTGAGGGAACAACATCCATTTCTCGTGGCCACGATTTCTTATGTTGAGGGAACGACATGTTTTTCTCTTGGCCACGAGTTTAATGCTTAAACAAACCTGTGTGACCATAGCAACCCGATTATCAGAGATGGATTCATTCATATTTTATCTTGAATTAAGTAATTATTATATTAACCATATGCTTTGGCTACCGGGCTGTATTACATGCAATTGTCAGCATTCAAATGAAGTTTATTATAAATAAATATTACATGAAGTGCATAATAAAATATAAAAACTTTTTTTATCCATCTTGTAAGTCCATTAACTGATAGTCTTCCCCCCGTAATATGTGTACATTATTATTATTATTATTAGCCTATTATTATTGGTTATTTTTGTTTTTTATTTTTTTTATTCAATTTCATTCTCTTTACTTAACATTCTGAATACTTTTGTAAATAATAGCATACTGTAAATGCTCGACATTAACATAAAATGTCATAATGTAAATGCATAAATTTTATATGTATAAATAATATAATAATTTCGTAATTCAAAATAAAATATGAATGAATCCATCCCTTATAATCCTGGGTTGCTATGGTCACGCAGGTTTGTTTACGCATTAAACTCGTGGCCATGAGAAAAACATGTCATTCCCTCAACATAAGATTATTAATCCATAATAATGCTTCCTTCAATGAAAAAGTCCATCCTTTGTTGTCATCTCACATCAAAATCCACAAACATATTTGTTTAGAACTGTTTTGGACTGCTTTCACTTTACTGGAGAAAGCAATATTATGTGTAGTGGACATTTAGCCTGAAGCAAAAGTTTGAAGTAAAAAACACTTTGATAGATTTTCACTACACATAAGTTAATTGATTGCCTGGATTTTCTTTTTGGGGTAAACTATTCCTTTAAAGAATAATTAGTTGTTATTTAATTAACCCCATGTTTTTTAAAACCTCTATGCTGCATCCACCAAAGCTCACATGAACTAAAAATGCTGCATGACAGTGAGAAAATAATACTAGGGACGTCAAAATTATATTTGCATTAAGCACTTCATCCCTCTGCATATATTCTACAATGGGGGAATTTCTGGGGAAGTTGTGGCCTAGTGGTCACAACTTCCCCAGAGTTTGTCTCCTAACCCTAGGGTAGTGGGCTCGAGTCTTGGGCTGGCAATACCACGACTGAGGTGCCCTTGAGCAAGGCACCGAACCCCCAACTGCTCCCCGAGCGCCGCAGCATAAATGATGACCACTGCTCCGGGTGTGTGTTCACAGTGTGTGTGTGTGTGTTCACTGCTCTGTGTGTGTGCACTTTGGATGGGTTAAATGCAGAGCATGAATTCTGAGTATGGGTCACCATACTTGGCTGAATGCCTTGGATCCATTTTGTCTTCACAAATCTTCCATTAAAAAGCAAACCTCTGTGGCTCAGTTTTCAAAAGCTACATAAACCATTTTCATATTGTGTATGAAAAATGTAGGCTCTTTTCAAACAGACTCATTCACCTTACTTATTTTGCAGCATTTGCTGCCGCCCAAACCCTGTCTGCTAATGTTCATCAACAGGACTGAGTTTCCTATTCAGAGTCCAGATGCTTCTCTACTTTCCTCTCCTCGCCTCTTTTCAGCCAAGCGGCGGCATGATTAAGCTTGATTTGTCACCAAATTATATACACAAAGTTTACATGCATTGTGTGCCACTCCAGCTGTTGCATATTTGTATGATGGAATAAATCCTTAAGCACTCAATTTTGTGTGCACACACCACAGACTCTCCTGGTGATGAGAGAGAAGAAGAAAGAAGGGAAGGCAATGACTGAAAAATATGTATATTACATTTTAAACTAAATTAACAGTATTTGTAGGATTGTCCAGGATCTATTAACTTAATACATTTAAAAAAAAAATGATAAAATTCACACATACTTCTACAACTATGTTTTTAATTTGAATTAACTTTATAAATAATAATTAATATTTGTCTAAATGTAAATATATGCAATGATAATTTTGAAAGACTGACTCACTAAGTCTTGTATGATCAAAAGTAAAATAAAATAACAGCACTATTGTGAAATTATTACAATTTAAAATAACTGTTTTTGTATATTTTTTGTGTGTGTATATATATATATATATATATATATATATATATATATATGGTCTTACGGTCACTTGCAGTATTTCTTTAAATAATAATCTTACTGTAATATACCTGCCTACAATTGTCAATTTGTATATTGTCATTCCTTATCTACTTATTTGTATTTTTTGTATTTTTGTATTCTTTTATTATGTGTTTTATGTTCTGTCGCTGTCATTCTGTTGTACTGCGGAGCTTCTGTCACGAAAACAAATTCCTCGTATGTGTAAACATACCTGGCAATAAAAGCTCATTCTGATTCTGATTCTGATTTCTAATGCATTAGTCTGTCTATGATTTTTAGTAATCAACGTCATAAAACAAATACTGTACACTGAGGTAAACTTCTATTGAACCCAGAAACATAATAGTGTATCTGAACAATGGGGCTCGTGGCCACGAGAAATGGATGTTGTTCCCTCAACATAGCATCTCGAGGCCATGACATAATATGACGTTCCCACGAGTTAATATAATGTTCCCACAAATTAATATCTCGTGGCCACGACATATTATCACGTTCCCACGACAAAAATAAGTAAACTGAACAAGTCAGCTTACGGGCACCGTAGTTTGTAGCCCTTCTTGAGCGCAGTGTAACAGTGATCAAAAAATCAGAATATTAATTTATACAAGGTCATAAATGGGGCTGTGTTCTTCACATTTATTTAGGCCAAATTAAGTTTTTTCTCAGTAACTTGTCCTGCTGAGGACCACAAGTTGAAATACTTGCAATACCTACCCTGGCCACTTGAAGAAACGCTGGTGGAGTGTGGTAGGGGTTTGAGAATAATGTTAATCAAATTTAACTCACATAAATGTCTGTATTATAAAGAAAGAACATTAGACAAATGGTTTGGATTTTTCCCCCACCTACACGTGCAGAACAACAGTGATCAAAAGGCAGTTTTTATAACCTCAGGCCTGTTATGTTTCATTTTCACTTTTAAACAAAGAAAGAATTGTTCAAGTACTGTACTTAACACATACAAAACCATTTAATTTATAGGCCACTCAATGAAGATGTTTTTAAAAAACGACATAACTAAACAGTATGTCCCTACTGGTTTGTAAAAATAACTGCAATATAGACTTACAAAAAAACATTATAATATCAATAACCATGTTTTTTTCTATAACAGACATCTATAAAAGACATCACTTCAGAATATTGTGACGCAGCGGTCAGTTATCCTCCTGTATAGTGCACTTGTGTGTGTGTCCAGTCATTTTCTGTATTCACCCATTGATTTGGATGAGGTTTCAGAATGGGAACATGAGAATAAGACTAGTCTGATCTAATAGCTGGACAAAGTCAAGAAGAAGAGGACTAAACGTGTTTAATGGATGAATTTCTAGAAAACTTCAGCTGATGTTTTATTGTTTTCGGGGAGGTAGGACATGTCCTGTTACCTGTGCTTAGGTATCAACACTTAATCAGCCTTTTTTAGCTACAGTACATGTACATTAAGTGCTTGTGATCTGGATCGGTTACACCCCCACTTCTTTCATGGATCAACGCAGATGTATAGTATCTAGAAAATACCAGACATATTTTATCACACACATCAGACACACAAGAGAATTCATTTGGAGCCAATCAAATATTAGCAGTAAGGTTAGCGAGCTAAACGCTTCATTATGATTGTCTATAAGGAAAAATCCAGTCTTTGATCTGATGTCAGAATAGTTTTTGCCAGAGGGTGTGTGAACCGGTTTGGGCAACATATTCCCAATATTATCAACAGTTTCCATGCCTGCACGTTTGTGGATTGATTCTTGATTCTATGAATAATAACATTGTCTGCTACATGAGTCATGTTTGCTGGCGTCATTCTAAAACCCTTTGGTATGCATTTAAGTTATGCAAGGATGACAAAGTTGAAGTGAATGATAGGCAGCTTGGTCTACAGTACATGTTTATACATACAGTACAAAGAACAAAAAACATTAAGTTCAACACATTCAAGTAATAGATGCAGAAAAAACTGAGCCTACAGGTCTGCTCATATCTGAAAATATTATAATAAAATTTTTATTTTTTACATAAGAACATTATATGTTATATCAGCTGAAGATCACCAGATTTGCTGTTGAAAACATGCTACAAACACAGATGTGCTTCAGCCATTCAGTTGAGTCTATCTAAAAGAGATCTGAAGCCACATGAGAAGTGGTCTTCGGCTCAATGGTAAATTCAGAGAAGAAAAAACCCTGTTCAAAATACATGTGTATACATTTTGTTACAAATATACTTTTCTTACAGTTGTTTGAGGTGTACAAAATGTACCTTTTCATAGAAAGGTCAAAATATGTGAAAAGCGTATTCAAAAAAACATTAATCATCTTAACACAGTTGATCCACTTTCTAAGCTGTTTTGAGTTTGTCAGTCTGTTACCTTGTCTTACAATTCTCTTTCAATTTAAATCCATTCAATAATTTACCTTGAAAACCGAATCCGTCCAGATGTGTTTTTATTGTGTGACATGGAAAAAAAAAAATAGGTTATAGACTACTTAGTCTTAAAAACATTAACTAGATGAAAGTGAAAGTTGGACCTGGAGGTATAAATACAGGCTGAAATCAGAGATGCTGTCACAGTGTGCCTGTACATCTTAAAGAGAAGAACACTAAATAGTATTTCTGACTGTCTTGTTATTACTCTGTATAAAAGAAAACAGAGAAGGAGATCACAATGGGAGGATCAGAATCAACATCCCAAACTAAAACATCATCAGCAGGTAACTCTAATATTAATATATATTCTGCCAAATTTCATTGTTTCATTTTCATTGTTTTTCTTTTAATAAAAGTGTGGTTATTATTCAATTCAGCACATCCCAAATACATATATATATATAATCAGAAATGTAATAAACAAGTTCATGTTTTTCATTTGTACTCGGTTGAAATGTGTCTCACCTCGGACTTTATAATATTTATAGTCAATCCTTTAAGTTTTTAAATAATAGCAAAACACTACTTGAACTTCTGAACTTAGCTTTTAAATTAGGCGGAATGGAATACTTGTTCATCAAAGTTATTTTTTTTACCAGCACAGCTCAGATTTCACCTCTTTGGTCAGTTCTTGGTACTTCCTTTCTTTGCTTGTGTGACCCGCCCCACTCGTCACAGCTTGTTTTGTAATTAGTCTCGCCTGTTCCTTGTTTTACCCCTCATTTTGTATGTCTAGTTACCTTTAAGAAGTCTAAGATTGGTCAATATCTAATCAAAGACTATAATTTTGGGAGAAAACACATTTGAAATATTCCTTTGATTTTAATTTTTAATACCTGAATTGATTTTCCATTTCATATCTATCTTTTTTGTTGCAGTAATCAAAATCATAAATTATTTCCATCTCTATTAACAGAATTTAATATACCATGGAGGGAAACACCCTGGGAGTAAGTGGAAAATAATTATTCTTTAAAAAAGAAAAATTACAATCTATCTATACAAGCAAAAGTGTGTATCTTCAACATTGTTTTGTAAAAAGGCCCTATTTTTCAACAGCAATAAAGAACTTTTGGAGAAAAACCTGAGGGAACTTAAGCTGAGCGATTCAAATGTTAAGTACATCAGGATCTTGCTGGCTGGAGAAGTGGGAGCAGGAAAATCCAGCTTCATCAACTCAGTCAATAGTGTTTTTCAAAGAAGAATCACAACAGAAGCTCTTGCTGATTCAGTGTCTGGTACAAGTTTTACAAGAACAGTGAGTAATGAACCCTTATGTTTCAATTTAAAATAAAATGGTTTACTAAATTATGTAAACTACACAGTCTACAAAGAAAGATTGAATCTATTGAGGAAGCACAACTGTATGACATATATACATAAATGCAGTAATGGTCAAGGTATATTTTAGCAATAGCCAACATAGTATGGGTCAAAATTATCGATTTTTCTTTTATGGCAAAAATTATTGGGATATTAAGTAAAGATCATGTTCCATAAAGATATTTTGTAAATTTCCTAACATAAACGTATCAAAACTCCACCGCTAGTTTACCCAATTGTATTTTGGCACTCTGGGTTGGCAGTTGGTGTAAAATGCAGTGTATTTCATTTCATTCATCATCAAGTGCACTCGTTCCTGTTGGTGTCGTTAATTTGGCAAACCTGCATGTGCGTCAAGTCTGAGGAGGAGGGGCTGGGTGAAAAAAAACGTCTCAGCTTACGCATGTGGCTGAAGCATGAATGAAATAATGACAATGAACTTGACATTGGCAGGAGGAAGCCTATGATGTAAGTAAATGAGCGACTGCAGATATAAAAGGGCACCTGTTGAACACATGGTCCTTTTTTTGTCTGAGGAAACACGGCATGATGCTGAAGCATGGCACAGAGACGCATCGTCTCGTTCCCTATTCTCAGGGAACCATGGCTACATGCGTAACCTGAGACGGTTTTTTTTCAAAACACAAAACACACACAAAACAACTCACTTCACAAGCAAAACCTGTATAAAATATATTGCATTTTCAAACTACTACTACTTCTGCTAATAACATTTATTATGAAAGGGTCACAATTAAATGTAGTTTTGTATAATTGTTCATTAGTAGTAACTTCATAGTTATTTTTATTGAATCTTACCTAGTAGATAATTAATAGTAGTTCTTCAGGGGGTATGACAGAATACATTAGTTATTGATTAGCTAACTGTTACTTAATCAGTATGTAATAAAATTGTATAATTGTGTTATTTAAAACATCTTCCTTAGTAATTAACAGTAGTGAGTTAAGCGTTACCCATTACTTCTTCAATGATTCCTAATAAGTTATGCAGTAAGTAAGAAGCAGTATTCTAAAGTGCTACCGCGTAATCCTGTGTTTGCGTCTCTAATATTTCCTCTCCTCCTACTACTTGCAAGAAACAGTGAGTTGGGCTATAGAGGCAGTGATGTAGAATCGGTGGGCTAAAGAGGCATTGATGTAAAATTGGTGGGTGGGGCTAAACAGGCAATGATGTTGAGGTGATGTCTTCTTCCAAAACGAGTCATTTGCATTTCAATAAATGCTGTTTATAATCTAATGAGAAAGTTTTTAGTTTTGAAACTTACAGGATGTTTTTATAGTATATTTGATTTATTATTTCATGATCCATTTAAAAAGAATGAATTACTTAAGTGTGCAATAGGATTCATGCCAACCAATCCCTAAATGACAGCTAGGAGCTTTTTATAACAAGTATTAAACTGAAGGCGAGCATAGTGAGAACCCAAGTGCAGTTTATTTACAGGTGCAATCCAAAACATCCAAGCATAATCCAAACCAGAAACAAAGACTTGACTTGAACAAACTTGACGAGGCATGAAACAGACTTGACAGAAACAGACTAGATGTGGCATGAACATACTAGACTCACCGACAGCAGGTTGCAACATTAATACATGACAAAGCAAAAACATGACTACTTATACAAACAATGAGGGTCACATAACAAGAACAAACCAAATCTGAAACAAGACATATGACTAAAGCAACCAATGAGCAAACAGAACTGATAATCACATGACAAAATAATAACCAATGAGAACATGACACATACACAAGGCAGAGATACATGAAGGCAAGGGAACCCTTACGAAAAATTACTATGGTTTTATTATAGTAAAACTGTAGTAACCCATGGTTTTTTGACGTGTTGACTACCATTTGTATAACCACAGATTTACTACAAATACCATGGTTAAACTATGGTTAATTTAGCAAAACCATGGTTAATTTGTGGTTACCATGGTTTAACTATAGTAACCATGGTTTTTTGGTTTTATTTGTAGTAAAACCATGGTTAATTTTCATAAGGGAAGCATGACACAAACGGTATAAATCAAACTACAAAATAAAAGACATGAAAAAAAGACCATGAAACAAACCCCAAAAACAGACATTACACTTCTACACCAGGGTTCCTCAATAGGCGGCCTGCGGGCAGAGAGAAAAATGTTTGGCCCACGCTACTTTCAAATAATGTGGCATGGAAATTAAAACGCAGCATCTGAAAGCAACATTAACTTACACTGTGTCTACACTGGACGCGAAAGTCAAAGCGTGAAGCAACAAAATACAACAGAACTTATTATAATAAGTGTCTCTGTCTACACTGGATGCGGCGCGGCAAATCCCTACAGAAAACTGTTGACTCCTATTTATGACCTGCTGACACAAAGTTCAAATGATTTCCAATGCTTTGTCACATCCAGTGTAGATACGATGTGACAGAAAAAACATTGTAAGTGTTAAGTACAGAAAAGTGTACGCAGTTTTGAGTGAGTGAGTGAGTGAGTGAGTGAGTTATTGATACCATCCTTGTTATGGATGCTGGTTCGCAGTGAGTTCAGTTTTTAACGTAAGTTTGCTTTAGCCTAATTTATTTTCAAGATCTGAAGTAAAATATATGATGTTGCTTTCATTATGGCTATAAAGATCACGCAAATAATATTCAAACTCACATTAGACACTTTTAACACTGAATTAAGCACATTATCTGAGAGTATCAATGTCCTATTTTATGTATGTTGTTCCTGCCGCAACATTTCTAAAATAGAACTCCGTGTCACTTATTTTCACGTGTCGCTGTTGTGGGTGTTAGAACACACCGTGTTACAGTTTGATCCCTCTCAAAAAAATCAAAGTATAAAAATATTCATGCTGACAGATCTAACAATTGAATCTGCAATTAGGGAAAGTGGAGAGAAGATATCCAGTCTGGAGATGACCAGGAACAGTTGATTTGCATGACAGACATGGAGATCCAGATTATTTGTTTGTTCATATGTATATTCATCTCAATGCAAAAATGTTCATAATTGTTTGAATAAAACAGACCCCAAGTTCTTTATTTTATCTTCATACTTCTGCATTTATTTACAGTACAGAACTTATTACATAAGAAATGGAGAATCAGTTCTGCCTTTTGTCTTCAATGACATCATGGGCTTAGAATCCGAAGACTCAAATGGTGCAGATCCAGAAGACATTGCCAAAGCCCTTGAGGGTCTCCTTAGGGAAGGACACAATGTGAGGAGGAAAAATTTGCCTGTTAATTTTCTCAGCTTTAAACTGGCTTTGTGAAATTATTTCAATGTTATTCAAACAATGCATTGACACCGCAGAATTATAACACAATACCTTTCCTCTCGCCTCTTTGATTTTTTTTCTCTTTTATATTTACATTCAGTTCAATCCAACTGATTCTGCTAAAAATTATGACTGCAAAAGTGATACAAGCCCTGAGGATCTGACATACTGTCTGGTCTACGTCATAGCAGCTGACAAAGTATCAATGATGACTAAAGAAGTCTTCAAAAAGATGAAATACATTAGACAGAAGGCCAGCAGTCTGGGTGAGTATCAGCAATACATTTGAAAAATATCGAGCATCGCGTTATTTAATTCAGGTCATGTTAGTCACGCTTGCATCAGCTGACAGTCAGCTGTTCCTGACGTGTACCAATCCAGTCTTGACACCTATCACCTGCAGTCTATTTAAATTCCCATTCTCCAGCGTCTCTTCCATCGGATTGCTGCTTGCAATTAACTCTCTCCTCCAACCCCAACTCCACCAATTGAACCAGTAATCCGATCTAAACTTTTTTTTTCTTTACAGTCTCTTCATTGGAAGCTGTCGCTCACATTTTGTTTACAACTCACGTAATTGTGAATTGTAATTATATATATGCTTATGGTTCTGTTATGTACCCCAGGGGGGTTTGTCTTGCTGTTTTCCCCGCTTTGTCCAAGCATGGCTGCATGGAAAGGGGTGTGGAGTGTTGCCCAGAACTTAACCATACCGCCAACACTAACTGTATGCAATTATAATCGTCATAAATGTACGGAAATTGTCATGATTGAACTGTTAAAATATCCACATGATAAATGTGACTCACTAAAAGAAGACTCACTAAAGTGTTTTTTGTAGGATTCTAAAAACAATAATTCTGTAGTACAGTTTCTAGTCGTACGGATGAGAAGGAAGGAGACCAGGGTCGGCTTTCTGAGGCTCGTGGGTATTTTATTACTTGAAAAATAACAAACAATAGTGCCACATGCGCATACTCTTCAAACTACTTTTCTACTTCACAATACTGCAGCCTTCTTATCTCTAGGCTTTCAGATCACTCCCCACGAGTCCTCAGCTCTCTCTCCTTAAGCCAGTTTCCAACTGGCTTTTATACTGCCTACTCACGCCAATCACTGCAACGAGACCCAGGTGTTAGTTATTTTGCACTTGACCCACTTATCACCGCTCATCTCCTCACTCTCTCTCACGTCGCAGACCTTGCTGAACCACGCCTCCTCCGCCACATACCCCCACCGCTCGACTCAGGCCGGGGAGCCCAGATACCTTGGCTGTTATCCCCGCTCGACTCAGCGCCCTGAGAACGGCCCTCAAATGCTCCATATGCTGCTGCAAATCCCCACTGTAAATTATGATATCATCCAAGTAGGCAGTGGCATAGGCAGCATGGGACCCTAGAACACTATCCATGAGGCACTGAGACGTGGCTGGGGCCCCGAACAAGCCAAACAGAAGTGTCACAAATTGGTGTAATCCAAACGGCGTGGTGAAGCCTGTTTTCTCTTTGGACATGGGAGATAAGGAGATAATTTCGTTAAGTCCAATGTCAAATAAAATCGAGCAGTACCTAACGGATCAAGCAACTCGTCAATACGCAGCATTGGATAAGCATCAAATTTTGACACAGCGTTCACCCTGCGATAGTCCACACAAAACCGCACAGAGCCGTCTGTTTTAGGAACCAAAACTATCGGGCTCGCCCAGTCGCTGTGGGACTTCTCAATTACTCCCATCTCCAGCATTGCCTCTAATTCCGTCTGAACCACTTTTTGTTTGTGCTCAGGTAACCTGTATAGCCGGCTGCAAACCACCACGCCCAGCTCCGTCTCAATATGGTGCTGAATCAGATTGGTACGACCAGGCAGGGGCAAAAACACATCCGCAAGCTTGGATTGTAACCATATGATGTCAGTGAGCTTCGAGGGCGAGAGGTGATCTCCCCCCGGGGCCAGGGAGAGTGATCTTTCTTTGACGATCACCTCTGGCCCGTGATCCGCCTCTCCGCTCACTGCCGTCGCAAGCAACACTGACTCCTCCTCTCTCCATTTTTTAAGGAGGTTGAGGCGATAGATTTGCCGTGATTCGCCCATGTCTGTTCGTATTACTTCATAATTGAGATCTCATAATTGCTGTGTGACCTCAAAGGGCCCTTGCCACTTGGTTAACAATTTGGAGCTGGAAGTTTATCTCCCGGTGTAAACTCTTGAAGCTTAGTACCCCTGTTATACAGCCCTGAGCCTGACGCAAATTCTTCATAGAAAGTCACCCCAGTGTATGGAGTTTTGCTCTCAGGTCCATGACATACTGAATTTCGTTTTGTCTATCTGAACGTCCATCCTCCCACATTCCTTTTAGGATGTCTAAGACCCCCATGGGGCTGGCGTACGTAAAGAAGTTCAAAGGGGGAAAACCCTGTGGAAGTTTGCGGGACCTCTCGCACAGCAAAATAAGAGGGTTCTAGCCACCTATCCCAATTTTTCAATCATTGTTTTCAACGTGTGATTGAAACGTTCGACCAGCCCGTCCGTTTGTGGGTGATAGACGCTTGTGCTCACCGATTTAATGCCCAATAATTCGTACAAGTTTTAAAGTTAGTTTAAAGTGTTGACATAAACGCGGTGCCCTGATCCGTGTGAATCTCTTTTGAGATTCCCACACTGGAAATGAAATGAAACCGGGCATCTGCCACACTCTTCGCTGAGATGTTGCGGAGCACCACTGCTTCTGGATGTCACGTTGCATAGTCGACTACGATGTCCCTGTGCAGACCGTTCTAATGGCCCTATGAGGTCCATACCAATTCGTTCCAAGGGGACCTGCACCAGAGATAAAGGGCGCAATGGCACTTTTGGGGCGGCTGATGGGTTCACCAACTGACATTCCTGACACGACGTGCACCATCTATGCATGTTTTCGTGAATGCCTGGCCAAAAGAATCGGGTCATTAGACGATTTTTTGTCGCTGTCACCCCTAAATGCCCCGCCATTGGATTACAATGCGCCATCAGAAAAAGCATTTCCCAACGGCTCCATGGTACTAATAATTGGGTTGTATCTTCCTTTGTCTTAGTGTCTTGGGTTTCCAACTGGCTTTTATACTGCCACCTCACACCAATCACTGCAACGAGACCCAGGTGTTAGTTATTTTGCACTTGACCCACTTACCGCCGCTCATCTCCTCACTCTGTCTCCCATCGCAGACCTGGCTGAACCACGCCTCCCCCACCACAAATACATTTTAAAAGATCAAATATTTAGAAAAGTTTATTTGGATCATTCAAAGTTTTTGAAACTTTCTTCATGCCACACAAATCTAGAAAATGATTTAGAATGTAACATCACATAATAAATCAATATTTACATTTATGTTTCCATTTAACAGAAATTCCTCAGGCAGTCATCATGACGAGAGTGGATGAAGCTTGCCCACTAGTGGAAAAAAACCTAAGAAAAATCTACTCAAGCAAGAAGATAAAAGAGAAGGTATTACAGGCCCTTTCTGTTCTCAGATAGAGAATGTGGGATCAAACCTCTGGCTTTGCCATGCAAATTTGTTCATTCAGATCTATGGCCGAAACATAAATATGTTTAAGAGCATATTCTTTTATTTATATCAATACCCCCAGAAATATTCAGCCTGTGTTCTTTATTCTCCAGATGCAGGAGTGCTCTAATTCAGTTGGTGTCCCTGTGAGCCACATCTTCCCTGTGAAGAACTACCATGAGGAGATTGATACACAAAATGACATTGATGTACTGATCCTGAGGGCTCTAACACAGATTGTGCAAATTGCAGATGATCTTGTGAACAGAAGAAAAAGTGATTCTGGAAATTGTTAATATGAATCTGACACGAGAGAAAGCAAAGACAATTGTGGGAACTTGTATTAATAAATGTTAATTCTTCTCATGCTGTGTAATATATAACTGTAGCTTTATACGCAAGGCTGAACTGCTTCCTATGTTTCTGGTAAGAACTGATAAACCAGTACATGGAGCTCCAGGAACTGGAACGCATGTCAACGCTAGAGCAGACAGGGAGGGTGATATATGTACTTGAGATTTCTGTTCTCAGCCACTTCTTTTCTCATGGGCCACTTCTCAACTGACACTTGACTAGTAAGTGACATTAATAAAAAGACTCTTCATCTCCACCCTGGACTCCCTGTCTCTTCATTCATGATCCAACACGATGTTCATTTGATCAGCCTCATATTGTGCAAATCTTGCATATTGAAGTCAGTCTGGACTGGACATATAGTATTTATGTAAAGATTATTTGCTTTTACCTTATTTCCACCTTGTTTTTCTGCATGGGAACAAGTTTTTTTTCTATAAATTAGCCAGAGTTCTGAATGATAAGCTGCTATAGGTAGGTATACAGTAGCAAATAAGTGCATTTGCAGCGTTTGAACGCTAAATGGCGCTTTAATCACAAGTTATCAAACATGCGCATCAAAGCAAATTTTCACAAATAGCCATCAGCTTTACCTCTGATATGTTACATTTGACGGCTGCAGTTGGGGAAAATGAAAGAAAAAATCTGTAGTTAAAATATTTAATATTCACATATGAAAGTTTGCTACTTATGAAGTTATGTGCATTTCTTAGAATGAATTCAATCAGTATAAATGTCAAGCCTGTGCCTGAGTCTGTGCTTATATTTTCTCTAAGATACACAGTATTACACCATATTTTAGATTTGACACATTTTATAGGTGTGCAGTATTATTTATATAATATGAATGAAGTATTATATTATTCTAAAGAAATTGTGGTTTACTTTGCATCGAAGCATTAAAAGTGTTAGCCTATTTTAGTGAGCTAGGGTCAGAGGTGGGTAGAGTACCCAAAAACTGTACTCAAGTAAAAGTAAAAGTACTTCTAGAAATATTTACTCAAGTAAAAGTAAAAGTACTAGTCTTGAATAGTTACTTGAGTAAGAGTAAAAGAGTATCGGATAAAAAATCTACTCAAGTAGTTAGTTACTAGTTACTTTGGGTCATATATACTGAGCCTATTTTTATTTAGATATATAGATAAAATGTATGTAATGTATGTGTGCGTGTATAAATGTATATATTTCATCAGCCTTTACTCCAATTTATGTAATTTATTATAAAACCCTGTCTGTTTACTTAAGTAACAGATATAGGTGTCATGCCATAACATATTTTTAATACGACTGACTTTATATTAAATGTGAATTTAACATTGAAAGTTAATGTGATTTAAATATTGCTACTAATCTTTCATTGTTCAGAAAGAGAGCAAATAACATTTACATTATTAAAGATAATTTTCACTGACAGTCTAGATTTCAATCACTCTCAGAAACTCCCATTAAAATCACTGAAACTGTTAACACTGTGAAATCAATATCTTAATTAAAGATTCATACACACATCTGCACTTTTTTGTTTCTGACGAGAGAATTCGCCAAAAAGAGGTCTCCAGTCAGTGAGCGAGTGAAGGAAGCACCGGTATTTTAGCGATGACTCATCTGAACACATCTGATTGGCCAATGCTTTAATAAGCTCAACAGAATCGTGTGTGATTGGTTATAATGCGCAGCGCGGTATAAACGCATCTATCTCTGGCTCAGCGCCAGCAAGCGATCACAGATCTGAATTTAGCAGCTGACTTGCACCAGTGTGATTGTATTAAAATTAATAAAATCTTAATCGGCTATGTTTTGTCTTTTGGAAGCTGCATTCAACTTGACTCCCCTCTGTTATAAGCCACACACGTACAACAAACTAATGTCACAGTGGTATCGTGTACTGTAATCGAGTGTAGCCCAAGTTATTACCTGTTAAACAGTAGACAGCACACGCAGTGTTCATCTAATAAGGATCTCCATCGCTAGCAAATAATATCCTTTGCAGATTTCAATTCAGTGCAGTTCAAGCCACGTTTTCAACGCTCTTTCTGTTCTTAAACGTTACAACTCCGAGTGAACCACTTCAGACGCTCAGCGCGTGCGGCAGGGAACTGAACGACTCATTCAAACTGATTCATGAACCAATTCACTCGTTTGCCAATTGGTTTGGTCAAGCCTTTGAACAGTATTGACTCAAAAGAATGAATCATTCGCGAATGGGCATCGCTCATTGCCCAGAGAAAAGTAGACGGCGTGTTTAGAATAAACTGAAGCATTATAACATTTATTGCATTAAGATAAAGTAACGAGAGGAGCGTCGCCCACAGTAACGAAGTAAAAGTACAGATTTTCCCCCAAAAATTTACTCAAGTAAGAGTATAAAGTACCCATCTTTAAATATACTCCGAAAAGTATTCGTTACCCCAAAAAATTACTCAAGTAAATGTAACGAAGTTAATGTTACTCGTTACTACCCACCTCTGGCTAGGGTACATGGATTTATACGCAAAATGTCATGCATTTTTGTCACACAGTACTTTGTTATTCGTTACCTGTCCTTTATTTTGACAGATAGCTTTTTGGGAAAAATATATTTGTCTGTACACTGATTAAGAAATTGTTCTGTGTTTTATAAATTATTTCCTTTATTTTAGTAAAACGTGAGGCACTGTATAATTTCGCTACCATTATTTTGTAAAATAAGAAACAAATCAATTAAACCTGTACAATTTAGCTAAATCATTGAACTCTAAAGAATGGACAGATTAATAAAACTTTTAAACTCAAGTTCTGTCATTACAGTCAACTTCAGTGATTTTAAAGGGAGCCGCATTTACTTGCTTTCATGTAATTTAAGTAAAAAAAAAATGCAGCCGCATTTAAATGCAGGTGTTTCAAATATCAGCGTGCAAGATTTGCGTGGCGCCCATGATGCCGAATGCGACGTGCAGGATTTATTCTTATCTGTTTATCTTCATTACAAATCTTGTTTAGTTTTATTTTGGATAATTGCATGTAAAAATTATTTACTTTGTAAGGCAAGGCAAGGCAAGTTTATTTATATAGCACATTTCGTACACAATGGTAATTCAAAGTTCTTTACATAAAAGAAAGTAAAATAATCATGAAGAAAAATAATAACAAAAATAAAACAAGCAATTTTAAAACTTTTAAAATGATTAAAACATTTAATTAAAATGAATTTAAAAACAGTTAGAAAATGATTTTACATAAAAAACAGTGAAAATATAGTGCAATCAGTTCAGAAATTGCACAGTGCTCATTCAATAAATGCACAGCTAAACAGATGAGTTTTGAATCTAGATTTAAATGTGACAAGTGTTTTATCACATCTGGGTCCAGTTCCCCAAAACATTCTTATCGCTAAGTAGTTCTTGACCTATTCCTTAACCTCTCTCTGATTTATCTTATTGACATTTTAAGACTAATAATAAAATATTTTCGCATTGGATACAGGCCTATTTATGAAGCTGACTTTATTTGGTATCAGAACTAGTATGGTGGTAATTAGCCTAGGCTATTTCGTAATGTCATTAAAGCGAATTGGCAATCACTTTTGATGATTAAAATCTTGCAAACAATTTGGCTCAAAATGGCTAATCTATCTATAAATGGTTAAGCATGGTGGTGTCCAATAAACGTCGAACTATGGCAACGCTCCAACGTGTCCTTGTATTGAATCAAAGACGGCGCCGGCCATGGCAGGATTTTGCTTTAAGCCCTGAAGTCCAGCTTCTTGCAGCACTAATGTTTTTTGCTACAGGGAGCTTCATCGAGGTTGTGGGAGAGGGCTACGGTCTAAGCTAGGTGCCCTTTTATATGTTGCTTCAAGACCGTATTCTGTATCTAACTCTCTCTCTCTGTTCATAAGCTGCTTTTTATTGAAAACATTAACCAATGGCAATCAATACCGCATTAAACAGAAGTAACTGCAGCTGCTTACCAATCAATTCTGATTGTAAAGTATCTTACCATTAATATAAAAGTATTAAATAATTTTTAGAAGTCGTTAAACCCATGTCAAGAAGCGGCACAAGTGGAACAACAGGATAAGGAGGGTGGATGATACCCGGTTCGTGTAACCGTCACAACATATCGTCTGAACATATTATTGACCATTTGATAATTTAATTTATAGTCTATATTCTACTGATAATTTAAACTATGTTAAAATAAATGTTCCTGTAATAATTTGAGGAACGTTTCATTTGCATGAAACGTGTTGTCTTTCTTAACGTTGTAATGCACCTTCGCTTGAAGTGGAAAATCGATTCCTGAGCAATCGATGCCAACTAATTCAGCACCCTCACTCTGGACAGCGCCTTTGTAACGTCGGACGTAAGAGGCAGCGTGTTAAGAAGCTTCCTAAGGGACACTTAGGAACATAAACAACTTTGGTAAGATATATCTTTCGAGTCTTCTTAGTGCGCTAAGAGTGTGCGTTATCGGGGAACCAGGCCCTGATCTCTTCTGGAAGCTGATTCCTGGCAGCAGCATTCTGGATGAGCTGCAGCTGTCTAATGGTCTTTTTGGGAAGGCCGGTGAGGAGCCCATTACAATAGTCCACCCTGCTGGTGATAAAGGCATGAACTAGTTTCTCCAAGTCTTGACTGGAAACAAAACATCTAATTCTTGCAATGGTTTTTAAATGATAGTATGCTGATTTAGTTACTGTCAGGTCCGTGAAGAAGGAGAACTCAAATGCAGAGGATAAGTGCAACAGTTTATTGGGTACAATAAAAAATCCAAAACATTATCCAAAGTGAAAAACAACTCCAGAGCCATCCGTACAGACACCTGCGGACACAGGCTGTGGAGACCACCTCTGGTGCAATGCCCAACGGGACGTGGAAACGAGACTGAGGATCTCGGGCAAACGGCCAACCGCAAAAACTCCTCGTCTATGCGTCCTGAGCACAGCAGCCAAACGGTAAGGAAATGGACACAATGCACAAGCACAATCACAATGACAACACAAAATCTACTGACAACAAGGGACAGACACAGCAGGGAATATATGGGACAGTGGGAACAAGCGACAGGTAAGGGCAATCAGATTGCCCAGTTAACGAGCTGCAGAAAATGACAGGACACAGACAACAGGAAAGCCGATGAAGCACCCTGAACTGTGACAGTACCCCTCCCCTCCTCTCAGGGACGCACTCACCATGACGCCGATGGAATTGGTCAATGAGAACGCGATCCAGGATGTCATGAGCAGGAATCCAGCATCTATCCTCTGGCCCATAGCCCTCCCAGTCCACCAGGAATTGATAACCTCTATCCCTCCGTCTCACATCAAGGAGTCGCTGTACCGTATAAGCCGGAGACCCCTCGATGAGTCTAGGAGGGGGAGGGTCATAGGTCTGGGGCTGAAGGGGGGAGCGAATAACGGGCTTTATCTTGGAGACATGAAACACCAGGTGGATATTCTTAAACTTGGGGGTTAAATTGAGTCGAACCGACACCGGACTGAGCAACTTAGAGATGACAAATGGTCCAATAAATTTGGGTCCCAGTTTACGTGAGGGGAGTTTGAGAGGAATGTCCTTGGAGGACAACCAGACCTTCTGACCGCACAAATAAAGTGGGGGCTTAGCACAGTGACGGTCCGCTGACTTCTTGTTCCTGTCACCAGTCCGAGTGAGGGCTTCTCTGGTGACCCTCCACATACGGAGGCATCTCTGAATAAAAGAGTACACAGATGGAACCTGTCCACCACAGTAAGGACTACCGTGTTGCCGCTAGACGGAGGTAGGCCTGTGACAAAGTCCATAACTATGTGTGACCAGGGTCTCGAAGGGACAGGCAGCAGCTGGAGTAACCCTGCTGGGGGTCGATTGGAGCCCTTACCCTTACGCAGCACAAACAGGACTTGCCGACACGAACTGACGAGCGTCCCGCGCCATGGAAGGCCACCAGAAGTGCTGCTTGATTAAACTACAGGTACGAGTTTCTCCTCGGTGGAAAGCTAGTACGGACGAGTAACCCCACTGTAGGACGTTAGTTCGGACCAATTCTGGCACGAACAACAGGCTCTCAGGGCAACCTGCGGGAACTGTGACGTTGCGCAGAACTGAGCGGACTCTGGACTCCACCCCCCAGGTGATCATCGCTACTACCCGATCGGGGGGCAGAATGGTTGCCAGAAGGATGGATCTTGGTTCAGCCTCAAAGATCCGCGAAAGTGCATCAGGCTTACCATCCTTGGAGCCCGGACGATAGGAGATGTTAAAATTGAACCAACCGAAAAATAGTGCCCAGCGAGCCTGTTGGGAATTCAGTCGTTTAACGGTACGGATATATTCTAAGTTCTTGTGATCGGTCCAAACTAAAAAAGGGACCTCCGCGCCCTCTAACCAGTGACGCCACTCCTCCAGCGCCAACTTAACAGCCAGTAACTCCTTATTCCCGATGTCGTAATTCCGTTCCGAGGGGGTTAAACGATGAGAAAAAAATGCACAGGAATAAACTCTGTCATCCAAAGGTGACATCCGAGACAAAATTGCCCCTAGTCTGATGCATGCACCTCCACAACGAACTGACGAGATGTATCGGGGGTAACAAGAATGGGAGCTGAAATAAGCGACTCTTTAAATTAGAGAATGCAGCCTGAGCCTGTGGCAACCGACACGAACGTCTTTGAGTGGAGGCTCTGAGTTGAGTTCGGAACCTGGCTAAAATTCCGAATGAACCGCCTGTAAAAATTGGCAAAACCCAGAAATCGCTGGACCGCTCTACGACTATCTGGGGTGGGCCAATAAGCAACTGCTTTTACCTTGGCAGGGTCCACTCGGTTTCCTTCGGGTGAAAGAATAAATTCAAGGAACAGAACCGACCGTGCGTGAAACTCGCACTTATCCACCTTGACGAATAAACGATTCTCAAGCAGCCGCTAGAGCACTCGCCTGACGTGTTGCTTGTTCTGGGTGAAGATCAGGATGTGGTCGAGATAAACAAATACAAACCGGTCGACCATGTCTCTAAGCACGTCATTGACAAGTGCCTAGAAGACCGCCGGGGAGTTAGAAAGTCCAAAGGGCATGACCAAATACTCAGTGCCCAGTGGGGGTGTTAAAGGAGGTCTTCCATTCATCCCCCTCCCTAATCTGAACTAGGTGATAAGCATTGCGAATGTCCAACTTCATAAAGATGGTCGCCCCCTGCAAGAGCTCGAAGGCCGATGGCATCAACGGCAAAGGATAACGATTCTTAACCGTGATGTCATTCAAACCCTGATAATCTATACAGGGACGGAGCGATCCATCCTTCTTCCCCACAAAGAAGAACCCCGCCTCAGCCGGAGAGGAAGAGGGCCAGATGATGCCAGCTGCCTGAGAATTATTGATGTACTTCTCCATGGCCTCCCTCTCAGGTCCGGAAAGAGAGTAAAGGCGCCCCCTAGCTGGAGAAGTGCCAGGCAACAGATCTATCGCACAGTCGTACGGGCGGTGCGGAGGAAGAGATGAAGCTTGGGACTTACTGAAAACCGCTCTCAAGTCATGATAAGCCTCCGGTATATTCGCCAGGCTCACCGGCTTCTCCTGTAACACAAAACAAGACATAACAGGGGAAAACGCAGGACCCAAACATTGAGATAAACAAAAGGAGCTCCATGCCAGAACAAAATTAAGAGTCCAGTCAATGTGCGGGTTATGTTTGACTAACCATGTGTGTCCTAACACTAATGGAGCAGAGGGAGAATGAATGAGGAGAAAACGAATCTCCTCAGAATGATTACCCGAGAGGGTGAGAGTGATAAACCTGGTGGAATGGGTATTTCTAGTGAGATGGGTGCCACACAGAGCCCTGGCTGAAATGGGCTTGGCCAGCGGCACAGATTGAACACCTAATCGGGCAGCCAGCTCAATGTCCATAAAATCAAAACCTCTGCTCCAGAATCGATCAAAGCTGACACCTGGTGAAGAGTTTTATTAAATTGTAATAAAGCCTGGAGGACGGAACGACCACCAGAGGGCAGCAATGTATTAGTGACGCTCATCGTACGTCCACAGGACACAAGGCAGCCACATACCCCACCCCACCCCACAGTGAAGTAAGACTGTGAGTGAGACGATGGCACCGCTCTGTGATTCTCCGCCGGGCTCTCCCAATCTGCATGGGCTTCTCCTCAGGCATGACGAGAGGCTGAGAAGTTGCGTCACCCGCCGCTCCAGCGACCAGGGCGGAGAAGAGCTTGTGATAGGCCACGCCCCTCCGATGCCGGGACCGGAGAGCAATCCAGTTGTCCACGCGGATGGCGAGGTCGATTAAACCATTGAGGCTGGGCAGCAGTTCGAGAGAATAAATCTTGTCCTTTATGTAGTCTGCCAGCCCGTGAAGAAAATGATCCCACTGCGCTTTGGCATTCCATCCGCATGACGCGGCGAGATAGCGGAACTCTATGGAGTAGTCCGACAGACTGACCTCCCTGTTGCAGTAAAGTTTAAGCTCACGCCGCCTCCGTCCCAAGTGTGGAGAGATCAAATACCTTGCGGAGCTCCTCCGAAAACGATCTGAACACACCAGCGCCGATGTATCAGCGATGATTGCCCAGGTCACGAGCTGCAGAAAATGACAGGACACAGACAACAGGGAAGCTATGCTGCATAGCTTTGATACGCAATTTGGTTCTTTCTCATTATTTGACTTAGTGGAAGCATATACAGGCTAAACAAGAGTGGTGCCAGAATTAAGCCTTGTGGTACTCCACATGTCATGGACGTCCAATTAGACTTATGCTCTCCTAGACTCACATAATAGCCTCTCTCTTCTAAGTATGACCTGAACCATTTGAGTACCATCCCAGAAGTCCGACCCAATTTTCCAGTCTCTCTAGTAGTATGTTATGATCGACAGTGTCAAACACAGCACTGAGATCTAGTAATACCAGCCTCGATATTTTGCCAGTCACAATTTAAGCGAATAACATTTATTATCTTAACCCTCTGGAGTCGATTAACGTGGATACGCGTTTTGAGTCATTTTCTCCTGATAACCCCGAAAAGAACTTAAATTACACTTTCAGTTTTAATCGTACAGATAAGAGCAATACATCAATCGAATCTGTAAAGAGTTTACTTTTTTTTGGATACAGCGCCGATGTATCAGCGATCAAAACTTTGTGCACTTATAAAATAAAGATAACAAACAAGGTGTGCTGTCTGCAGCCTTTGTCTGCGCTGATCTTCATTTACCAACACGTCATTAAAATGAACTGTAACTCCGTGAATACTCGACGAAGAGACATGAGAGAGATATCTATAGAAAGCTTGACATGTCTACTTTTAAACTAAACAAGTGCCACCGAAAACAGATATTCTATGATAAAGTAATCCATATGAAAACAACGCGATGTCTGTTTTTCATGTCTCCCTTCATTATATCTAATGTGACCATGCCCCCGCGCTGAACGCGCTATTCAGACTCAAACTGAAGCGCGCAGCCTGAATACGCCCACAAAGAAGAAAACGCAGCGAGACTGTTCAAGTTTTTATTTTACTGTTTGCTTTACGATGAGAGGAATAAGACATAATTCACCCCAAAAAGATGTGATGTTGTTGGTTGAGGATTTGAGAAATGGATTTCCTCAGAAAAAAAGGAATGAAGCACTTTATTCAGCAGAGATCATAAACATGAGTAAGTCTCTTTTTATTTATTTATATACTTGCACTAGTTTTCACATATAGTGTAAACATTTTACTAGTTAGACTTTTTCCAAAGACTTTTTCCAAACTATAATTCCTGACTAAATATATAATCAAGTGAAACATTATGAAGTTTCAATAACAATATACAATACTATACCATTCAAAAGCTTGATGTAAATAATATAAATGTAACAAATAAATAACTGTAGGCTAACAAATGTAAAAACAATGCTGTTCTTTCCATTTATTCCCCCTAAACTAAAAAAAACTAAAAAATATTCTCAGCTCTTTTCAACATTAATAATAATGATAATAATAATAACAAAAATAAATGTTTTTTGTAGAAAATAAGATTGTTAAAAGGATTTCTGAAGGATTGTGTGACTGGAGTAATGATGCAAAAAAGTTTCTTTGAAAGTCAGCTTTGATTGTTCCTGATAAACTGCTCCCCCAAGTGGATATTAAAGTATGTTGTGGGATAATTAAATATATTCTAAATAAACTACAAACATAAAATTATATACTTTTATTTTCTTCTTTGTTGCAGGCCTTTGTCTTCTCAGGTGTAAATCACAATGATATTCATGGTAGTTGACGCCTACTCGCATATGACTTTTACCAACAAAAAGTGTCTTAGAATATTTAAATCAATATATTGTTTTCTGTGAGTGAGTAAACAAGATGATTTTCACATCATTTAGAAAGAAAAATTCTAGGCTACAAGCTCCAGTTCTCAAAAATCCCGGGAACCATTGTTCTTCATGTGTTTTTTTGCCTTATTCAAATGTTTTAACATTTTTAGTTTTTCGCTAACCACGCATAATATTTTTTTTCTCAAAAACACAATCATGTACATACATGCATTTCACATATTATTACAGCCCAGTTTGTGCTGATTACAGTGAGATTAGACTTTACCCATTTAGATATTTATAAGAAACTGAAAAAAGCACAAATGTCAGGGCATGACAAAACTTCTCCAGGCCCCAAAAATACCCTTAGACTCCAGAAGGTTAATGAGTGCTGTCTCTGTGCTGTGATGTGGTTGAAAACCAGATTGAAAGTTATCCAGGTATCCATTTGAGTTTAAGTATTTGTTTACCTGATTAAAAACTACCTTTTCTATAATCTTGCCTATAAAAGGAAGATTAGATATTGGTCTAAAATTGCTCAAAATGGTGTTATCAAGATTGCTCTTTTTCAGGAGGGGCTAAACAACTGCAGTTTTTAGGGAGTTTGGAAATGTCCCAGAAAGAAGTGAGGCATTCACCACTTCTTAAAGATCTGCTTCTAAGCAGTTAAACACACTTTTGAAAAAAGATGTGGGAAGTGTGTCAAGACGGCAGGTTGATGATTTTAGTTTAGTAGTCTTCCAGCATTTTGCTGTCAATTGTTTCAAAAATAGACATAGTATCTTTTTGATATTGTGGCCAAATCTGTCTGACCTCTGCATTACTTGAGGATGTGCTAATCGCCTTCCTGATATTGATGATCTTCTCAGAAAAGAAGGAAGCAAACTCATTGCATTTGCTGTCTGAGAGCATTTCACTGGGAATCTGACTTTGGGGGGTTTGTCAGTCTCTCAACAGTGGCAAAAAGAGTACGAGTGTTATTTAAGTTACTGTTTATAAGGTTTGAGAAGAAATTCTGTGTAGCTGTGGCTAGTTTCTGTCACGAATGCACACAGGAAGCGAGAGATCTAATAGCAGTGTTTAATAGTAAATCCAAAATTAAATCGGAAACAGGCAGGAAGTCAAAAACAATGAAAGCAGACCAAAAACAAGAGCATGAAAAACACTAGGAAACATGAGAAGCAACTAGAGAACACGAGAAAGCTGGGTGACGAAAAACAAGGACTCCATGAAACAGATATTGACAGGCTGGTATATATGGACAGGTGCAAACGATGAAAGTGGAGACAGCTGAGTGCAATTAACAGGTGTGCAATTAACAGTGATGAATGGGACAAAGGCTTGTGGGAAATGTTGTGCCTACAGTGGGGTGACTATGGGGAAGTGAGACCACTAGTGGACACCCAGGGAAACACAGACCAGACACTGTGACATTACCCACCTCCCCCCCCCCCCTCTAAGGAGCAGCTACCAGATGCTCCATTGAACACAAGAACCAAGGAACACGAGAGATCAGGAGGGAGGTGGACTGGTGGTGGATAAGGGGGAGGGATGGAGGACCAGGTCCATAGAGGGAAACAGAGACAGGAAGTTAAAAAAACTAAATAACAACAACGAGACCAGGAGGGAGGTGGACTGGTGGAGGACCAGGGGGAGGGATGGAGGGCCAGGTCCATAGAGGGAAACAGAGACCGGAAGTGAAAAAAAACAATAGGTACAGAAATAATAAGCCAAGCGCAGAGCAGTAAGCTAGAACATCCGAACTGTAGCAAAGCAGGAAGCGATGCATATGCAAATTGTGATTAATTATTTTTCACAGGGTGCGATTTGTGACTGGACGATGCTTTTAAAATATTTTATTAAATGGTTTTAATACGACGGAAACTGTATTTGGTGTGATCTCAGTATAATAAAAACATTGTAGGCCTACGTTAGGCCTATTAATTGTAATTATTTAATGTCCACTGATATTCAAACAACAAATTATATAGATAAAGTGTGCAAAGAACACAACAAGCTTTTTGAAACTCTGAATATCAGTTAAACCATTGCGTCACAAAATGATGCACTGTTTCGAAGCGCTCCAATCGTATCGCGTATCACGAATCATTTGATTCAGATTGATACTTCAAAGCAAGTATTGCGAACCATTTGATTCAGATCGGGACATCAGAGCGGGTTTGCCGGATGTTTTTATCCCCACCGTGGATAAAATAATTCAGCAGAGGCATGGATGCATAGAACAGCATATTCAAGTGTTTGTGCGAAAATTATTAATGTTCATGGGAGGCGCCCTCTTAATCACTTAATTTTTTTTCTGATAACGAAATAACTTAAAATTGGGGTGTCTCACATACATGAGAAATATATCTAAAGAAAGCTTGAAATGTCTATTTTAAACAAACCAATTTAAAATTAAAGCATTCTGTAATCTGTGAAGGTTGCATTTCTTTTTAAAGGCACATACAGTATAGTAGAGTACAGAAAACATTTGTTTAG
Organism: Carassius carassius; assembly: GCF_963082965.1. Lineage (NCBI taxonomy): Eukaryota > Metazoa > Chordata > Actinopteri > Cypriniformes > Cyprinidae > Carassius > Carassius carassius. Next base: position 365,443 of record NC_081755.1, on the reverse strand, counting down.
TAATTGTTTAAGTTTGTGCTTTGTGGCAAACTAAATGCATGAGCTTGAGCGCGGAATATATTAAAGCTGGATTATGGATTACGTCAATTTAATATAATTTACGATTAGTTGAATAAAGACAAATGAACGACTAGTAATTAGAAAAATCTTACGTGGGGGCAGACCTATTAAAATACCCTATTAAATATGAGACATTTCTGTTAAAGTTTTTAAAGCATTTTATATGCATTTGCATATTCTGCTTTCAGAACAGTCCATGATGGAGAGAAGCCTTTACACTAATTATTTCTCTGAAACACAAAAACTAAAATTGAAATAAAATTGATATTTTATGTTTTGAGAATGGCCAACCCTTCTCTGCAGATATTGTTGCTTCTGGTTTGTTCATTGTATATCATAGAAAGTCTACAAAATACATTGTCTCCCAAAAACGTTTGTAATGCATGTGTATTTCCAAAATCTTAAACAGCCTATAAAACATCTTCATAGACGGATACTTTATTGATGTCTGGACTCTTTGGGATTTAGAAAAACATAAAGAGATGGTTCAATAAATTGGTAATGAATAGGCTACATTCTGTGAAAATGTAGATTTCACACTCTAAAAAAATATTGTATGGACGCAACAAAAAAAAATCCACGCAACAGTTTGCATCTAAACAGTTTGACCTAGTGGTTAGAGAGTTTGACCCCTAACCCTAGGGTTGTGGGTTCGAGTCTCGGGCCGGCAATACCACGTCACCCTTGAGCAAGGCACTGAACCCCCAACTGCTCCCTGGGCGCCGCAGCATAAATGATGAACACTGCTCCGTGTGTGTGTTCACTGCTCTGTGTGTGTGCACTTTGGATGGGTTAAATGCAGAGCACGAATTCTGAGTATGGGTCACCATACTTAGCTGTATGTCACTTTCACTTCATACAGTAATCAACATTTGAAGTGGATCAAAACCTTTCTTCAAAGTTGTCCTAAAACCAAATGAGGAGGCATTTGTCCTACCTGCTCTGCAAGTTTGACACCCTCATAAGACACTGTCTATATGAAAGACCAAGAGATTCACACATTTATTTCAACCCCCAAAAGCTATACAGAACTAACCCAAAAAAAAACAACCCCCTCTAGCTACACTGAATTGGTTTTTTTTTTTTTTTTTTTTTTGGCTGTGAGGAACAGTGTTTTGTTATGCTACTGAGTTAAAATATGCTGTCTGCACTCACAGAAGCCATACTCTTTTTATTTATTATTTTCTCGCAGCCCATATTATTTTCCAATGAATATGTGTGCGAGGCACCAGCGCAAACAACAGGGTTCCCACCCTTCTTGAAAGTACTTGAATTTCAGACCTATGGATTCAAGGCCTGGAAAGTACTTGAAAACTAACATAGGTCCTTGAAAGTGCTTGAATTAAATTTGAAATCAGTTTTGTTTATGCTGCTATTTTTAAAATTGTCCAATATGTGCTTCTGTCAAAAACAACTAAACACGGGGGGTTATCGGTTTGATCTCTGACGCGATCGTGCGCAGCACCGCAAAGTTGATTCTGTGCTTGCTCAAATTATTTTTATGTTGTAGATTTAAGTAGCAAATGAGAATAGCTAAAACATCTATGCATATATTTTGAGACAAAGGTCTTCATGTTTTTCAGTTTTGTTTATGATAATTAAAGCAACGGTTTTTAAATTACGAAAGAATATGTAAATGTATGTGTCACGGGCCGGTTCCCGGTCCCCACTAATGTACCACGTCGAGGAGTTTATCCAGAGACACCACAGACGGACAACCAGGTAAGTATAAAAGGTACAATTTTATTTAGTTAAGACCCAAATCACTAAAACACACGTTGACGGAGTTCCCACTCCGTTTCTTCAGTTCAGCAGCAGTGGGAAATGCATAGACTGAACAAAACATTTTTTTTTTCAAAATGTGCAGAAAATAGTACAATCTCTGCTAAAGTGATTGTTTTGAACAAGTATTAACTTAAACATTATAAAAAAATAAAAATAAAAATAAATATTTTAGGTTAAAGGGTTAGTTCACCCTAAATTAAAATTATGTAACTGATAACTCACCCTCATGTCGTTCCAAACCCGTGAGACCTCCGTTCATCTTCTGAACACAGTTTAAGATATTTTAGATTTAGTCCGAGAGCTCTCAGTCCCTCCATTGAAACTGTGTGTACGGTCTACTGTCCATGTCCAGAAAGGTAAGAAAAACATCATCAAAGTAGTCCATGTGACATCAGAGGGTCAGTTAGAATATTTTGAGGCATCGAAAATACATTTTGATCCAAAAATAGCAAAAACTATGACTTTATTCAGCATTGTCTTCTCTTCCGTGTCTGTTGTGAGAGAGTTCAAAACAAAGCAGTTTGTGATATCCGGTTCGCGAACGAATCATTCGATGTAACCGGATCTTCTTGAACCAGTTCACCAAATCAAACTGAATCGTTTGAAACTGTAAACTGAAAAGAATCAGTTCGGTTCAGATGCTCTGTGTGTCGGTCTGCTTCACGCTGAATCATACATGCGCAGTATCATCAGCTCCTCCGTTCTCGAATCAGACGCGTCTGACAGAAACGGTTCTTGACTCGTGAACGAGTCAGTCTTTCGTTCGTTATCTGGCTCGGCTTGGTGTTCATCTTCAGTTCTCTCTTCACAGCAGTTCAGTCAGTGTACTGTTTGAGTAAATTACTCCGGGATATTGGTTTATTGGTTTATTATACACCCGGAAGAGAAGACAATGCTGAATAAAGTCAAAGTTTTTGCTAGTTTTGGACCAAAATGTATTTTCGATGCTTCAAAATATTCTAACTGACCCTCTGATGTCACATGGACTACTTTGATGATGTTTTTCTTACCTTTCTGGACATGGACAGTAGACCGTACACACAGCTTCAATGGAGGGACTGAGAGCTCTCGGACTAAATCTAAAATATCTTAAACTGTGTTCAGAAGATAAACGGAGGTCTCACAGGTTTGGAACGACATGAGGGTGAGTTATTAATGACATAATTATGATTTTTCGGTGAACTAACCCTTTAATCTACAGATAAAAAATATTAACATTTATTTCTATGAACGCATAGTCATGTTTCGTAAATAATTAGTTCATCATAATCTAATTACTTGTAAATTACTTAAAAATTAATTTACAAAACATACAAAAATTATTAGTATATCACTTGTTAGTATATGCGCTTATGAATGTTTTGTAAAAGTTAACAAACTTAAGTGACTTACAACTGAACTTTCTTATAAAGTGTTACCAAAACGTCACCCACACCTTGGATGACCTGAGGGAGAGTAAATTAACAGCAAATTTTCATTTTGGGGTGAACTATCCCTTTAACCAACACTAATCGAGCCTACTGTTGAAGTTGTTGATCAGCCGTCATTGTTGTTGAGAGCCTGTGTGTGGCATAATATGTGCATTACACATACAGGTGCGTTAGCTGTAACAGAGATGTGTACAGGTATCTTACAGTCGTTTACTGAAGGCCCTGACTGAAACCCCACGGTACTCACTGTCTGACAGCAGGTTCACTCAGACTCTGCTCATCATCACTGAAGAGTCCAGGAACAAAACAAGCAATCTGACACAGACACAACAATATTTACTCTGCAGTTCCAGCTTCATTAAAAGGAAACAAGATAGAGCAGAGGTAAAATTCAGATAAAAGATATAACAAACATATAACAATTAAAATAACATATGTAATATACAAATTCTACTACTACTACTAATATAATCTTAAAATAACAGAATCTATATTTTTAGTTTTAGGTTGAGGTTGACTTATGTTTTGATGTCAGGGACTTCTTAAAATTGGTGAAATATATTCTGAAAAAGGCATATTAATGTATTTCATGGGCTTCTTCAGTTCACCTGTATTTCTAAGTCAGTAACTCCCTTCAGAAATGTTGAAATCTTGGAGCTTCACTTCTGTTCTGTAGAGTTTCTTTCCTCCTGAAATCACAGAACAATTTGTATTAATATCTGTTTATCATGAAATATCAAAACTCATGTGAACTTTTTTTAAAGCCGATTACACTCTCAGTGAAAGTGACGTCATTGATTCAGTAAATTAGCCTTTTCAACACTGACAAATCACCAGCAAAACATTCACAGAGCCATCAAAATATCTCATACACACACGAAGATTTTATCAAAAGCCCATAGTTTCATCATCAAGAGCTCAAAGTTAGCCCAGCTGAAAACTGCTAAGATGCTAACGGACTTTTTTGAAGACACTAAACCATTTCTATAAAATACATTTTATTGAAACATGTCAATAACAAGTAAGAAACGTGTCAGGAACGTTTTGTATATAATAGTTGTGCGATTTTAGCGACTAAACATACCTAAAACAGTGTAAATCGCAGCGAGAGACGGAGATCACTGCTGGCCAGTAACGTTTTTTGTGTTGACGCCCGGTTTCCATGGCAACTCTGCTCCCCGCTCGCGCAGAACTCAACGCGCACATACAGCATTTACACAAACAAACATCTAGAGTTAGAGTTAAAACATTACATTTATAATTTACAGTCTCATTCAAGAATTACTCAATAATGAATGTAAAACTCATTTTGTAGTTCAGAAAGCAACAGCAACAATAGCTCACCGTATAGAGACGGATTCTTTCTGACAGCCTGTAAAAGAGTGAAAAACACGGTGAAAAAGCAGTCAGGACTTCTCTTTAATAAACCGCTTTTACATTTTCCCTCCGAGAAACTGCTGGAAACGCATTAAGGCGTTAACATTAATTTAAAAAAAATTGCTACCGTGACCGTTGGCTAAACAAGTTAACGGTAACATTATTTGAAAATGAGCCAGTCTCTTCAGCTGCCCATAAACTGTATAAAACACACAGCGTGCCTTACTAGTACCTTATCAGTGTCACAGAATTAACAAAGTAGTATTTTTCTATTTATTTAGCTGAAGTGAAGTCGTGATGTTACCTGAAAGCCACAGATGTCGCTGGGATGAGTCTCTTCTCTCTCTCTGGGTGGCTAAAAGAGATGAATAACTGGGCACGCACACACAGACAAGCGCGGCATTGGCCCGCGGTCGTGAACCAACTCAGGGCCGACGATTGATGAGCTGAGAACAGAGCAATGACCGAATTATATCGGCCTCCGCCTGGCCGATGTTTTAGGTAATGAGGCCGACGTTTCGATATTGGGCGACGTCGGCCAGACGTACATGTGCTGTTTTCTCAAAAACACAATGATGTACATACATGTTATTTACATATTATTGTAGCCCAGTTTGTACTTTATACAGTGTTTTCAGACTTGCCATGTATATGTTTATAAGCAACTGAAAAAAGCACAAAAGTAAGGGAATGTCAAAACTTCTTCAGGCCCCCAAAACCCCCTTAGACCCCAGAGGGTTAAGTGGCAGTTTACAGCTGATCTGAAGGCATCAGCTTAATGAATGAGGAGGAAATTTGAACTATTTATATGTAATACAGGGGGCTTTCACACTGAAGGAATGTTTTCATAACTATTGGTGGAAGCATCTGCTTTTCGGCATGTGTACACTGCAGGAACTGGGAATGAGTTTAGCTTTAGGAATGCTGTTGTAGAGGACTAAAAAAAAGAGTAGAGCCAAAAGTAGAGCAGAATAATAGGAACTACCTGTGACATAAGTATACACTGATTGGCTGAATGCATGCCATAAGAAACATAGACATGCACCTTTTTTAAAAAGCTGTGCACTTATTCCACAAACTAACTCCACAAACATGGAAACAATGCCAAAGTCCAAGCAATTCTCAACCTTTACGCTACAGAGAAAATTCAACTTTGAAGGGATCAAGTAAAACTATGCAGTGTTATAACTGCTTTGAACACATACTTCTGCAGGAAAGAAAATGCTCAAGGCCCTTTATAGAACCTTCACTCCTTGTATACCAACATGGCACAAAGTGTATTTTTTTCCAGCAATTACCCTTTATGTTATAGCCTATGTGCACTTGTTTCTAAAATATCATTCTGACCCTGAAATGTTCTCTGTTTTAAAGATTGCACCAGAGTCCTCTTTGGTTTTTTGGTTTTGATTTGATCTCATGGGGTTAACGGTGGTGCCGGCAACACCACTTGCAGATTTTAATGATAACAGCGAAAAGAACTTAAAATGCTCTGTCATATTTGATCGTACATATAAGAGCAATGCAGCATTTACGTCTATAAATGGTCTACTTTCATTTGTGTACAAAACATTGTGCTATAAATATACAAGGTGCACTTTCAGTCATCTCAGTCTCCACGCATATCTCTTTTTGAAACGCGTCACTTATATGCAGTTAGTCATGTCAAAAACAAATATTATGTGACAAAGTAATCAGTATGAAAAGACTTGGTATGGGGAAAAACACAAGAGCAGTCTAGTAAACAGGCGTGGGTCGATCGACGGTGAACAATATGGCTATTATAATAATGGTTGTTATTATCATATTCACATTTTTGTTTGGCTTCCTAAAACACCAGTGTGAATATAATTTAGACAAAGATTTTCTTTCTGACTTAAGTTTTCTTAGGTAAGAACATGGTTTGGAGCTCTTCATTTTCTGAGGGTTCTGTGGTATTTAAAAGAGCTGTGTGTGGACCAAAGAAATCTTGTTTGAAAGGTGACAGTGAATGAAAATGAAAGAATGAATTAACAAATATTTATGCAATTATTCATGTATTTAATTATTTATTATGCATTTAACAATTTATATATATTTATATATATATATCAACATATAATTAATTATTTAATTTTGAGTATACATTATATCTGTGATTACCTGATGTGATAGAAAGTATTGTCTTCATACGTAGAATTACACAAAAAATGTTCAAACATGTACCTGATAAGCCTGTCTGTGTGTGTGTACCTTCCCCTTTAAATTTCTGACTGCAATGTTGTTCTTAATTTCCTGTCTTTGCACCTCCGCATGGGAGAGGTGGGTTTCAAATGAGCTCTAATGAATCCAATTACATCTTTTTATTTTAAAGTACTTTTGTATTTAAATCTGTCAATTATATCATATATGGGACATTATTTTTTCATGTATATTTGATTATTTTCATATTTTCATCAAGTTTGATCACTTTTCTGTCCGATGTGAACTCTAAGCACGTGCAAATTGCATTGCACTCTATATTCATCTTACAGAAACGAAAAAGGGTGAATTCACATGGTCTAAAAATAATATTGTGTCTTATCAGCCCTATCAGAGAACAAAAGAAAAGTCAAGCTGTCGTCTGATTTCCGTCTGGTCATTTCATGAAAAACAAAACAAAGCAGCCTACACTGGTTACACTGATATCTGTTCCACCACAGCGAGTGTGACAAATCCCACATTGGAGTACCTGAGGAAACAAATGAAAACGGTTCAGAAAACATAGGGAACACATTCCAAGTTTCCTGATTTATTTTAATGAGTAAATGTTCAAAACCATAGGCTTCTGCTTTCCAAATCTCACCCTGTTATGATGTTTCAATAAAGTAACATATTTTCATAACGTCTCTGCTTTATTAACATCAGATTGCTTTCAGCATACAGGAACACTTGTGAATTCTCAGGCAGCACAAACAAAACTGCTCAACTAGAACCTGGACTATAACAAAACTCCCCTTTTAACCCTCTATTGCCACCTAAGGGATTAAAGGCACATTGCATGTAACACCATTTAACTGTTTATACTACATCACCCCTCCTTATGAATTACTGTAGGTTATAACGATATTCAATTTAATTTTTTTCACTTATTTCTTTCCTTTCTCTTTTCCTTCAATTTTCCAACAATCTCTGTGGAACTGTGACAGCACGTCCAGACCTAGTTTCCACCCTCTTCAGTAAAGTCATTGTCGTGTGGCTGGAATCAGCAAGCTTCTGATTGTTCATCTTGCACTTGAATGTCTAGGGCATGATCAGGTGTAGTGGTCATGTGTTGATCTTGACCATTAGTTTCCTTTAATACCAGTGGCAGTTCTTTTTCACTGACTATGGGCATTAGATGTTTTCAATTTCATCAGAGTACTCCAGTCTCAGACTCAACAAGTCTCTCACAAAGTCTTTTAAAAAAAACGGTGCTCCATTGTCGGTAAAGAGAACATTAGGACAGCCCCATCGTGCAAACATGGTCTTTACCCATAGGAAAAATGTATTGCTTAGTGGTTGTTGTTCTTAAGCTCAGGAGACTTAGATGAGATACTCATATATCTCTCATTTTAGTATCAACAGCATTTCAGATGTTTCTCCTAAAATTCCTCAGGAGAAATATAAGTAGACACAAATGAGACATGAGAAATATTTGAGAAAATAAGAGTCAAAACAGAGAATGTGTTGGAAGAAACAGAATATCTCTTTATTGTATTTCTGCAATCTCTATCAAGACTCCATTATAGGAATATTTTATTGCTCAGTGGTTGCTCTTTCTAACCTCAGGAGACTTAATTGTGATTCTCATGTATTTCTCATTTTAGTCTCAACAGTGTCTCAGATGTTTCTCCTAAAAATCCTTAGGAGAAATAAAAGTAGACATAACTGAGACATGAGAAAGTTCTCAAAGAAAGCAATCCAAAAAGACATTGGGCCTCATCAATGAAACACGAGCAGAATTCATTGTTGTGTAAATCGTTCATGAAGAAATGTTAAAACCTCTTGTAAACCTGCTCCCTACCATGTGTAAATGGTGCGTCAAACGTTCTGTTTTCTTTTTGGCAAACTGGTGGCACTGAATTTTGATGCACTGCCATAATAATTAGAAGTTCATATGCCCTCGCCCTGTTTTTGAATTTTTCCTTTATTTATTTATTAATTTATTTTGCTGCCGAGTTGATAACTGTAAAACGCAGCGCTCGTCACTGTCACTATTTACCCAGCCGCAAATAGAGGATGGGTGGGACAGATAGCGACCAGCCATACTACTTGTACAACATCTGCTTACTACAATGGAGAACAATGCAGCAACTAAAGTGTATCAGCTGGAAAAAAACGCTGTGCTGACAAAGCGTTCTCAAGCGCCACCAGCTGGTCATTTAAAGAAGAGCATCTGACATTTTTTCACCTGGCTGAAAACTCTTTGGTGGACACAAATTATTGAATATTTATTGTTAGGCATATAGCCTATTAGTCTTTTTTGCATTTATGCAATAGGTACTGGAGCCAAACCTGAGAAAGTAGACCAGAACATTACACTGTGTTCCTGGACACACAATTTGCATAGCCGTAATTCATAGGCAGTGAATTGTGAATGAGCATGCACAAGCCCATATTTACGAATGATTGGAATTCATTGACATTCACTTGTTTAACTAACAAATCGGATGTTTATGAAGTGTTTGTGAGGAGAGTTTTCGGGAAGGTCTGTTTTACACACAAATTACTCAGAATTTACACAAGTTTCATGAACAGCCCAATTGGAGAAACGTGTGAGAAACATGGGAGATCTCTTTATTGTCTCACTGTATTCTCTTGCAAGACTCCATTATAAAAATCTTTTACTGCTCACAAGTTGCTGTTCTTTTTTGATTGCAATGGGGTTTTTCACCTTTAATGGTCAGGACAGTAGGAGTAAAGACAGGAAACAACTGGACAGGTGAGAACCGAACAAGAGCAGGAAAGTACATTTAGCTGTGATTGGAACCCATGTTGTCTGAGATGCAGTTGTGTCTTCACGTCGATGTGCTGTCCACAAGACTATGCCTCTGATGGACGTCACTCTACGCTCAGGATACTAAGAGCTGATTCTCTTATATGTCTCATTGAGATATCAGCTTTGTCTTAAGATGTCTTCAGTTTTATTTCCAGCATTGTATACACCACATTTAAGATTGAATGGAAATTTTTGCTTGAGTCTCCTACTTCTCAAACTTGTCTCCTGAGACAAAAACTCTGACGAGTTAACTCTAAGAAGATATCTCAACAACTTTACACCCCGTGCGCAGATTTGTCTCCTTAGCTAGTGACTCCGGTAGTCTCACATTTGTCTCATTTTTCAAGTATCTCAATAACTTTAGTTTACAAAGTGTGCAGCAAGTCAAATACCTCAATACGAGCTCAAACATTTATTCTATATAATATGTATTAATAATCAAATTAGTCAATTAATAATCAAGACTGAGTCATAAGCCATGTATGTTCCTTTCAACAAAGAAAGCTTCAGCGTTACATTTTCTGTAGATCAGTTTTGATGAAGGCATCCGGTACATTACTATTTCCAACAACAAATTATGTGCCCAAGTATATAAACATTATCCTAAAAATGTAACATTATCCTTATTTCTGCATAATTTCTCTCTCAATATAGCCCTTATCTCTGAACTTATGATTTCCCCCTTTTGTTTTGTGCCTTTTCAATTACTTGACTTGATGCTCACTTTGTAAAGTTTAGATCTCTTCTAAAACTTTACAGGAGACAAATATAAGACCCCCAGATTATTTAGCTGAAGAGAAATATCTGAGCACAGTGTGTGATGTTCTTGAGATCTCTTTTAAAGCTTTAAAGGAGACCGTTGTGAGATGATTAGAGTTTTTGTCTCAGGAGACAAGTTTGAGAAGCAGGAGACTCGAGCAAAAAATCTCCATTCGATCTTAAAGTATACTCATTTCTGTCTAGGAGAAATATTTGAGATGTTAAAGAGATCTCACTTTTGATTTTTCTTTCCTATGGGAGGCCTCTAACATTAGCTTGCTCTATTCTTTTTCTATTCTATATAATAAAAAAACCTTGCTATGTGTACTGTGTTAAGCTAACAGACTTGTTAGCACTTGCATATCATAGCTTTTTTGTTGATTTTATTTGCTTCTATTTTCCTCATTTGCAAGTTGCTTTGGATAAAAGTGTCTGCTAAATGAATAAATGTAAATGTAAATATGAGGATGGATATAAATGTGGTTTGGAAGAGTTTTATGTTAAGTTAACATCAGGTTGATGTTAGTGCACTTGGCGCTCATACCCTTGAAGTTGTTGCGTTTGTTATTATGTCGTAGGTCACATGATAACGTCACCCTGGCAGACGATGTCCAGATCGCATTCACACTTAACACATTCAGGCTATAGAGTAGGTACTTAGTGCTGGATAAGTAAGTACTTACCGAAATTGAGTACCTACTCAGAGAGTATGTGATTTCAGATGCAGCCACCGTCCCTGGTTCCATTCTAGAGCAGGTTTCTACAGGCCTCCAGGTGTAAACTTGCATGTTCCACACATAACTGCAACAGGTATTGCATTCAGCCCATATTATGATGCCATAATTCACTGGCTTGCTTGCCATATACCTGAGCTTCTCAATTCTGGCCCTCAAAGTCAAATTTCCTGCAGACTTGATCAAACCCACCGGACTGTAACTTTCTAGCAATCCTGAGGACATTGATGAGCTTGTTCAAGTGTGTTTGATTAGATTAAACTCTACAGGAAAGTGACTTGAGAACCCCTGCCATATACTGTACTGTCTAAATGGAGATGGGACTAGTCTTTGATCTAGTGTTACATTAGATACTGTCAAAGTGGAAGATCTTTCCCTTTGTCCCACAGATCTTTTAAATAATAAGGATTGTTTTAACTCATTTCCACAAAGCAGTACGGTACAGTACGGTACGATTCGGGATGGTACACCCTCATCTGCAGTGAGTCTAGCTCCACCCTTTAGGTACCAGACTACTGTGCTAGGAACTCTATCAAAACTTGATGCTCTTCATCATTCCGCTATCAGGTTTGCCACAAATGCTCCTTTCAATACACACCACTGTGCTCTATATTCATCTGTTAACTGGCCCTCCCTTCACAATCGCCGTAAAATTCACTGGTTCACCTTCATTTACAAAACACTTCTCGGCCACTCACCTCCTTACTTAGGTCACCTGCTGCAGCCAAAGCCCGTCACATATAACACACGGTCCTCACTTCATCTTCAACTAAGCATTCCCAAAACCAACTCTGTGTTTGGTCTTACATCTTTTCAATCTGCTGCCACTCGCGATTGGAATACTCTGCAAAATATTCTCAAAATGGATAAACTAATTTCAATTTCAATCCTTCAAAACTATTATATCATACTTGTTCACGGACATATGCAGTTGCTTTTCTACATAATATATACATATATTTATATATTTCACAGCAAATAGGTTGATGATAATGATTCAATTGTATTTATGTGATTGCTAACCTGTATGTATTTCTAATGTTCTGTATTTATTTTAGCCCTACTTTCATTTTCCTAAAGCTGGGCATACACTGTGCGATTTCGGCAAGGTACCAACTCACACTGTACGAGTAGATCACATGCGATGTAAAGCAAAAGCTCACGATTTCTATGTGCTCATAGATAAACGCGGGATAAACGCACTGCTTTGGTGATATGTACAATTCTGTGTGCTGAAACGTAAAAAAAAAAAAGTGTCTGCGTATCTTGACACGCAGATGGCTCGGAAGACGTTGCCAATATGGTTTATCCATTTTGCAACGTGAACTGGAGGTAAGCAGGCGTTTTCTTCCCTTTTTTATTTTTATTTTTCTCTATTTTTGCTCATGCACCTTAAAAGCTTCAAGTATAATGTAATCCATACACCGTCTGTAAATCTACAGTTGTCTTCCAAGTTTAGAGCACAAAACCATGACCCTAAACTACCTACCTACTTCTGAACAAGTAGTGTTTCAGTCAAGTGGCTCAAATAATAGGCTGTATTATGCTGCAACACCTGATGTATTGCCTAGAACATCACTTACAGTATATTGTTATACACTGACACTAGATATGAATTATATCTTTATATCTCCAAATCCTGTTTCTGTTTGAACCCTAATTCACTGATTATTATGTCAGCTTATGATATCAGTGTGCCATTTTCTTGACTAGTTATCATGTAATGTTTTAATGTAGGTGGATGATATGAAGGGTTTTCGAGATCTTCTAAGGGTTTCTGTGGAGGACTTCAATTTCCTCTTGGAGAAGGTGGCTCCACACATCACAAAGAAGGACACCCACCTAAGAAAGGCCATTAGCCCCAAGGATAGGCTTACTGTCACACTACGTTCTTGGCACAGGTGAGTGTGCACACAAATCTAATCACAATTTAATACCCCTTTCTCTGTATCCCTCTCCATTCAACCAGGAATAATGACGTTATGCATCTTCCATACTCACCCATCTAACTATCTAACTATCTATCTATCTATCTGTCTGTCTGTTTGTCTGACTATCCATCTATCTGTCTGTCTGTCTGTCTATCTGTCTTTCTATCTATCTCAGGTGAAACCTTCAACTCGTTAAGTTTTCAGTGTCGAATTGGAAGCACAACACTGAACAGGATTGTTATGGAGACCTGTGAAACCCTAACTTCTGTACTACGTGACGAATACTTAAAGGTAAATGACTGTAATGGTCATACGTATAATTGTACTCCTTTTGTTTGGAATAATCACATTACCCATGTCCTGTCACAGTGTCTGTTCTGTGTTTCCCTGGGTCTCCACTAGTAGTCTCACTTCCCCATAGGCACCTCACCACAGGCACCACAATTCCCACAAGGCCTTTTCCCTTCATCACAGTAATTGCACTCCTGTTAATTGCACTCAGGTGTCTTCACTTCATAGTCATTACCCTGCCTATTTAAACCGGTCTGTTTCTGTTTGTTTCATGGAGTCCTTACTTTCCGTCACCTAGTTTCCTTGCTTTCCTTTGTGGTTGTAGTTTCTTGTTCCTCGCTAGTTTTCCCTTGTGGTTCTAGTTTCTTGTTTCCTGTTTGTTTTGTTTTTGGACGGATGTTTCTGGTTATGACCTTTTGCCTGTTTTTGGATTTTGATTTTGGATTACCCAATAAAACCCACACTGCTTTTGGATCTCTCGTTTCCTGTTTTCCCGATCATTACAGAAGGACTCCATCATGTCTAGATCCAGCGGTGTGGGACTTTGTGTCCATTCCCCAGCCAGTGTGGAGGAGCGGAGGGTGATGTGTAAGTTTTCCCTCCATCACTTCAGTCCACACTACACGCTAGGGTGACCAGATGAGATTGGCTAAAATTCGGGACGGGATGCATATTATATGCGTAGCCTATAATAAAAGATAATGAATTTCAAACCTGAACCAAACATATTTTTATTCAAAGATCAGCAGTCTGTCATCAGTCTTTAGTCTTCCACAAAACAACAACATTAAAATCATGAACTCAAATGTCATTGTGAAAATAAAATAAAACAATGACTGTTGTAACAAACCGTACGTCAATCAGACCTTTCTGTATAGCCTAACGCTAATAAGTTTAAATGAAAATAACTAAATAATTGTGTAGTGAAGTATTTTTTTGTAAACAGTGCCGTGAACAATCAATCACTCATATACGCGTGCATCACTGTCCTCCTCGCAGCTGCAGCAACTTGCGCTCTCTTCATCAAGTCTTAAAACAAAAAGGGGACAAAAAGGTTGTATTGTCTTTGTGCATATAGATTAATTAATGACTGTGTATCTCTATATGAGGCAATATCTCTTTCAGAACACAGCTCTCATTGTAGAGCTCATCCAGGTCAAGCTCATCCTCCATCTGAAGGGCAGATACAGCTGCGGTTAATTTCTGGTAGCTGATTTCTTGCTTTTAGATTGAAACACTGGATGTTGAACAGGTGCCCAGTTTCGGAGAAACTGAACCATTTCTCAAGGTATTGCTCCGTGGTATCATAGAAACTCCTGAATTCTCTCTTGTGCCTGTCAACCCTAAGATTAACAGAGGAGATGAGGACACGGTCAACTTTTGCTCCGAAAAAAGCATCTTTTTTGCACTGCTGCAGTTTGGTTCAGAGGCCGTTCATCAGTGCATACACTTCAACTGAGGTGAGACTGTCACTCTCAAGACTCAGCACAGCACCAGTGAACATCTTTAAAGTATTTTGCAAGAAGAAGAGAGTGTCCTCCAACTCGCATCCCAGTGGACGCGGGGGCACTCCTCCTCTCCCAGCGACAAGAAGTAGCTCCGCACAGCTGGCCAGGTGTTGATAAGTCTGTCTATTGCAGGGAGCAGGCTCAACTATCGTGTCGGGACGTGGCGCAACAGTGTATGGTACTCCATGTCAGCAAATTCAAACATTTCTTTGAGGGTGGAAACTCTCTTGGAAGAACAGCTGAAATGGTTGAATGATTTTATCACAATAGTCTCCACATCTGTTTGCAGTGCATTGCTGCCACATTTAACGGCATTGTGTATAATGTGAGCTGGGCAGTTTGCGGGCAGGATCTTGCTGTTGATTTTTTTTAGATTTTGGTAAATGGAGTGTTTTCTGCCGTAATTCACTGCCACATTGTCAGCCGAGTATGACGAGATGTTATGGATGCTGAGTTTGTGTTCCTTTAATTTATTCAGTAAGGTGTCAGTGAGCATTTGTGCTCTCGGCTGCCTGTTCAAAGAAATCAAGAACTTTGTTCTGGATGCCCTGCTCAGGATTCCAGAATCTCACAGATATCAGGAATGTTTTCACATTGCCTTTATTAGAGGCATCTGTTGCAATGGAAGAGAATATGTCTTTTGCCTCCAGGCTCTGGGAGAAGTCAGATGCGAGGGGTGCCAGGACGTTTGTGACCAGTGCTTCAGCTTTTGTGGGACCGCAGGTGACGAGTTTAGTTATAGCCGAATCAGAGTACAGTTTTGGTGTTAACTTCATCGCACAGTCAAGCGATCTGTATGATTGTTGGTGGGGCACACAGTGGAACACGGAGGTCAGCTCAGCAGCAGCT
Organism: Carassius carassius; assembly: GCF_963082965.1. Classification (NCBI taxonomy): domain Eukaryota; kingdom Metazoa; phylum Chordata; class Actinopteri; order Cypriniformes; family Cyprinidae; genus Carassius; species Carassius carassius. The sequence continues at coordinate 349,723 of NC_081755.1, read as the reverse complement.
ATTTTATTATACATGGAATCATCCTGCTTATTAAATTAGGACGAGACCAACGTGAGAAACACCAAACTCTTTCCTACACACTTTGCAGAACGCTTTACTTTCATCGCTTAAGGCTGTGGCAATCCATGGATACTTCCCCACCCACTCCTCCCAGTACCTGCAGAGGCGTTTTTGCTTTTTAGCAGCGTGTTGGGGTTCCGGTACACCAGCCATGCCAACGGAATGAATGAAAATTAGCTTAACAATGCATATCTAATTTGGTGCCTAGCCGCCTACTGTATTTTTTTAGAACTTAGAAAAAAGATGCTGCAGTCAATGAGCAGCCTGCGGGGGCTGGTTCAGGACGACTCAACCTCTGCAGACAGTTTTTAAAGTTTCGATATCGGGATGTCTGGTCACCCTACTACATGCCGTGTTGCCATGGTTTAAACGTGGAAAATCAGTTCGTAGCAGGGGGCAGGGTTTCATATTTTATTGAAGCACTCCTGTGCGCCACCATTGGCTAGCGGACCCCCACCTGCTGTTAGCATTCCATTGACTCCCATTCATTTTGGCGTCACTTTGACAGCGAATAACTTTACATCTGAGGTGTTTAAAGACTCTATTTGTCCATTAATTATTTCTAAAGATACACGACAATGTATAAAAGGCTCCATTACCTTGTATCTTACGTTATGGCCCTTTAGGAGCAGTTTTTGTAAAAAACAGGCTAATGATTGCGTCATAACCTGCGACTCTCTGTCACACAGTAGAGAAATTACCGTATGGACAGGAGGAGAAGCTCGCAGGCAATCTTTTACTGTCTATGAGGCAATCGGGGGGACGTGGAGGCATGAAGTAAAGGGAGAAGCCCATAGAGAGTCCATAAAAGCAACGGAACAAAATTGTTCAACAACGTTTTGAATAATTGGAAATAATTTGGTATGTGGCAAGTATTCACTACATATGAAGTAACATTTATCCACGAACTTTAAATAATTTATCTGCTTCATTAAATAATGAAGTATGGGTAACGGGGTCTCTATATTAACAGGGGATGGGGAAATTATCATGAAATTATACATCCAATGGAAGAAAAAAAAAACCATCTCAGTGTCAATCGCGGTTAACGTAATTCCTTTATTTATTTACAGATATAGGATACGCTTGAAGATCTATGTGATCCCTTTCATCCTGGTTGGCAGCCATCTACAACATGTCCTATCCTACATAACCTAATGTGAAATGAAGAAAACCGTTTGTGTTCAAGTGTTTTTGTTTTTGGCCATGATTTATTAGCCAAAACTACATGATTTAACACCTAGCTCACAATTCTTTATACATTGGAATATTATATGGTCAAATGTTTTACGTAAAGAGGTGAAATCATGTAGAACAATGAGCAATTTTAAGAGACTATCTAAAATGAATATATTGAATGGATACGAAAATGACTCAAGGGGATAGTATATTGTAAACCTACAGTATGGTTCCTTGGCTTATATACTAAGTCTGTTTTGAATGGGTTATTATAGGGTTTGATGTAGATAGAAGGAAACAAAAGATAGATGGAAAAAAAATTGTAAATGTGCGTTTATGCATCTGTGCCTATTTGAATCACTTTTAATCATTTTGGAAGATTGTGCTGAGATGTAGGCCTACATGTACTTATTTATCTGTTATTTTTCATTTTATATGTGTGTTTTATTATAATTTTAACTAACTAAAATGACTTAGAACAAGCTACTCAGACGATTACAATCCAAAAGTAGGCTATATTTTAATGTAGATTTTAGCCACTTCTTTGTCTCTGTACTTGTACTCTACACATTGACAATAAAGATAAATCTAATCTAAAGGTTCTTGAGGTATCGCCTCCCTTATCAATATTCAGTAGGCCACTGACTTTGAATATGTATCGTTACGAAGCTCTAAACCATAAGTAAACCATTTCTGTCAAAGTATGTCTACTTGAAGTGTCTACTGTGTTTTTCGATGATAAATATTGAATCATTCGGTTAATAAATATTTCTTTATTGTATATACCATAAACACAAATTTTTGAATGAATCTTTAAAAAACAATAAAAAAAGTTTTAAAAAATCCCTATTGCCTCTGGCTACATTCGTCGTGGGGAAGAAAAGAGAGAGGCCATGGGGTGGATGGCTAGGGTTATACATAAATAACACGGAGGGGAGAAAGGGTGGGGGGGAAAGAGCAGTGACTATTGTCACACCCCAGACAAACCAGTGAACCTTGGCCGCCAGGCCACGAATGGCCCCTATGGTCTCTCTGGCCCTCTCTTCCCCACGACGAATGTAGCTGCTTGCCATGATCCAAATCACTGCATACAGCAATCACAATCAAAACGTTGTTTTGTCAGAACACATATTTTAACACACACAAGTAACTTGTTTCGGGTCATTGATTTTTTTCTATCCGAACAACACAGAAAAAGCCTATGCATACAATAAAACACAAATTAATTGATCTTATCTGTTCATTGAAATAATAATATGACAATATAGGTATTACGCAAGGTGTAATTTATTATTTTATTCTCTTTTACGGTCAATGTGTTGCTTTCCATATTTTATACTATATTTCTAAATGATACTATGGCTACATGGCTTACCTTTGTTGTTATCCATGGTGTAACAGCTTGATAATATCACAAGTTCAATATAATTTTACATAACTTTTTAATATTATGCATTAACTTAATATGGCGTACTGGCGTTACATTTTTACACCAGACACCCAGGAAGTGAGTGCTTCTAATCGACTTCATTTGTCTCTGTTGAATCCAATGGGGTCGCTGTGTCTATTTCTTTTACTGTCTATGGTTTGTAGCCCTGCTTCAATAGAACATTACCTCAGGAGAGGCGACCAAAATTTCTGACATGTCAGAAATCCATCCGACCAACCGATTGCCGGTCGGGAGAGGTTAATCGCTGCTCATTTCCCCTTCTGCACGAACACTGCACGACAAACGACGCACGACAATGCTGAAAATCTTCCTGACCCGAAAAAGAGTCGCACAAGTCAGAATTTGGCTCAAATACGGATGAAAATCGCACAGTGTATGCTCGACTTAAGTGGTTATTCCACTTGTCAGGCCGCCATTGTAAATAAGAACCTGTTCTTAACTTGCCTGTAAAAATAAAGTTTACATTTTTTTTTTAAAGAGCCCCAAAAAAGTGGTATGGTACAGTTCACTATTTTAGTAGCATTCACAAGTTCTGACAATGGAAACTTAAATAATTGCATACCATACTGTACTGAAGCGTACAGCTCGATGGAAACGAGACATCTGAGTCCTTGTCTGAAGCCTGGTTTGAGACTTGAGGTCAATGTACAATGAGCTTTTGATAAGAATAAGAAGTTAGTGACTGAAAAATAAACTTCTTTGTTTGTTTTTAACAATTGACTAATTGACTTAGAGACAAAGACTGTAAATAACTTGAAGACTAAATCATGTCACTCAAATTACTTGTTGTATATCCATATGATATCATGACTTCAAAGCAAGCATTGATGATCTAACATATTATTGTACTACTGAAAATATCTGCAAACATGAGAAAATGAAAATGGAACAATAATGTCTTTATTTTCTTATTAATGTAAGATGAAGAGATATGGAACAAAGATTAATAATAAGATAAAATCTATTATTTATCAGATATCTATCTTGCTACTTTAAAAAATCACTTTGAGTCACATGTGATATTCATGGATCCTGTGCTGAAACTCTTTAGACAAAGTTACATGCATAGACAGCTGAGAACGTATGAGTATAGCTTATATACTGACTTTCATACAGTCATCTATTGCAAATACAGGTTCTTATGTTAATAATTCTTATTGAAATCATACGCTAAAGGTTTGGTTTTACTGAAATCACATTCTGCAAAGCTCCTGTTCTCTTAAGGGAAACAGTAGATAACCACTGAAAGTGTTGTGTTTATTCTGGTCATCATATATCCTCCTTCCAGACCAAAGTCTCACATAGACGACATCTCCAACCTCCAGGATCAACACAACTCCTTTTGAGGAGTTTACAGCACCCTGATTCTGATGAGCATGTGCTACAACCAACTTCTCTCCGTTCTTCACAATGGAGGCAGTTGATGGAGTTGAGGGACTACCATGACCATAGATAGAGAAGCTGAACATGTACGCTCCTTTCAGTGGGGCAGTGAAAATCCCTAAAGCAGATAACAAAGAAGAGAATCAGCTTTAATAGTTTTAAAACACGTCAGATCATTTGATTCTCTTGTTCACATTACACAACTGTAGAGAGGTGTGAATGAAGAAGAGGGATTCTCATTACTATTAGGTTTTGTCATTGATAATTACCTGTAATTGGGTTGTAGGCGTTCCCTATGTTTGTGAAGACATTCCTGTAGGTTACAGTGATTTCAGTGGTGAAAGGACCGATATCTCCACTGCCAGATTCCATCAATGCAGCTGAAAATGCTATCTCTCTGTCTGTGATTAATATTGTGATATATTACCATTTTACACTGAGAATGTAAACCCTGATCTTAATAGAATTCAATTACAGTTTTACCTCTGTTTTCCTTTCTCAGCTCCTCCACTTGACTCTCAGTAAGATTAGACATTTCTGTGAAAATGTTTAAAATGCTTATTATAACAGATACAGATAACACGATTTACACAGTAAGTATTCAATTTTACACTGTTGTTTACACTATGCAGTGTATTGCATTGGTGTTTTCCTCTGTGGACAACTAATAAAAGAGTGAATGTGCTGGTACGATACCATCAGTTTTCTTGTTCAGCTCTTCCAAGATGACCGTCTGTTGTTCTGCAGTTTTCTCTGAGTTCCTCAGTCGTGTTTCTAAGGCTTATTATAGCAGAGAGATAACAGTTCACACTCAATTTTACATTATGCAGTGTATTATGGTTTTGTTTACTGAGTCTCACTCATAAAAGAGTGAAGGTTTTAATGAGGTACCATCAGTTTTCTTGTTCAGCTCTTCTTTCAGTCGTGTCTCTAAGGCTCTGATGTTGGCTTTCTGCTCTGTGACGGTGGCGGTCAGTTCTCTCAGTGCTGCGTGGATGTCAGGGAAGCTCAGATGGCAGTATTGTTGGCTGTCAGCTGAAGCTTCATCTCTCCGACGGTCTGTCTGAGCTGGATTCTGCCTTCTGTCCTCAGTGCTGTGCTGTTGATGGATCTCATTCTCGGCGAGTCCTCCATCTATCTGCTGCTGTACCACAAACACAAAGGTTTCCAGCAGCAGCAGTGTACATAACAAACCCTTCATTCTTCACTGATGTTCAGCTCTTGCTCTGTCTTCCTCACAGACCCTCATGCTCTTTTTATAGTGTCCTGATTTACTGGCCTTTGTGCTTGATTTATAGAGCTTCAGATAAAAAGTTAATTGTTAATCATTTAAAGGGATGTTCCGGGTTTAATAGATGTTTAACTCTATCAAATGAGGTTTGTGGCACAATGTTGAGCACAACAGAAAATAACTAATCTTTTTTATTGATATAGAATTGATATAGAAATGCCACACCACTTTCTGGTATCCATGTGGATCTGGATGTAAATTTACAGAGACAAAATCAGCAAGTAATGTTGACATATAATGTTGAAATAGGACATGATTTAATGTTTACTGGTTTAACTAAAGAATGAGTTGACAGTTATTTCTGTTGTGATTGATATCATGCCACAAATGTTGCTGATGGAGTTTGAATGTTATTTCCCCCACATGCAACAATCTTATATCAACAGTGCATGGAATAAAAACAATAAAAAATACAAATAAATACAACCCGAATTCCGGAAAAGTTGGGACGTTTTTTAAATTTTAATAAAATGAAAACTAAAGGAATTTCAAATCACATGAGCCAATATTTTATTCACAATAGAACATAGATAACGTAGCAAATGTTTAAACTGAGAAATTTTCCACTTTTCCACTTAATTAGCTCATTTAAAATTTAATGCCTGCTACAGGTCTCAAAATAGTTGGCACGGGGCCAACAAATGGCTAAAAAAGCAAGCAGTTTAGAAAAGATTCAGCTGGGAGAACATCTAGTGATTAATTAAGTTAATTGATATCAGGTCTGTAACATGATTAGCTATAAAAGCTTTGTCTTAGAGAAGCAGAGTCTCTCAGAAGTAAAGATGGGCAGAGGCTCTCCAATCTGTGAAAGACTGCGTAAAAGAATTGTGGAAAACTTTAAAAACAATGTTCCTCAACGTCAAATTGCAAAGGCTTTGCAAATCTCATCATCTACAGTGCATAACATCATCAAAAGATTCAGAGAAACTGGAGAAATCTCTGTGCGTAAGGGACAAGGCCGGATACCTTTATTGGATGCCCGTGGTCTTCGGGCTCTCAGACGACACTGCATCACTCATCGGCATGATTGTGTCAATGACATTACTAAATGGGCCCAGGAATACTTTCAGAAACCACTGTCGGTAAACACAATCCGCCGTGCCATCAGCAGATGCCAACTAAAGCTCTATCATGCAAAAAGGAAGCCATATGTGAACATGGTCCAGAAGCGCCGTCGTGTCCTGTGGGCCAAGGCTCATTTAAAATGGACTATTTCAAAGTGGAATAGTGTTTTATGGTCAGACGAGTCCAAATTTGACATTCTTGTTGGAAATCACGGACGCCGTGTCCTCCGGGCTAAAGAGGAGGGAGACCTTCCAGCATGTTATCAGCGTTCAGTTCAAAAGTCAGCATCTCTGATGGTATGGGGGTGCATAAGTGCATACGGTATGGGCAGCTTGCATGTTTTGGAAGGCTCTGTGAATGCTGAAAGGTATATAAAGGTTTTAGAGCAACATATGCTTCCCTCCAAACAACGTCTATTTCAGGGAAGGCCTTGTTTATTTCAGCAGGACAATGCAAAACCACATACTGCAGCTATAACAACAGCATGGCTTCGTCGTAGAAGAGTCCGGGTGCTAACCTGGCCTGCCTGCAGTCCAGATCTTTCACCTATAGAGAACATTTGGCGCATCATTAAACGAAAAATACGTCAAAGACGACCACGAACTCTTCAGCAGCTGGAAATCTATATAAGGCAAGAATGGGACCAAATTCCAACAGCAAAACTCCAGCAACTCATAGCCTCAATGCCCAGACGTCTTCAAACTGTTTTGAAAAGAAAAGGAGATGCTACACCATGGTAAACATGCCCCGTCCCAACTATTTTGAGACCTGTAGCAGAAATCAGAATTGAAATGAGCTCATTTTGTGCATAAAATTGTAAACTTTCTCAGTTTAAACATTTGCCATGTTATCTATGTTCTATTGTGAATAAAATATTGGCTCATGTGATTTGAAAGTCTTTTAGTTTTCATTTAATTAAAATTTAAAAAACGTCCCAACTTTTCCGGAATTCGGGTTGTAAATTATATTCTTACTTAACGTATAACTAAAATGTAGAATATACTGAACATGGAAGACTATATGTATAAAACACAAGAAATGGTATTATTTTGTGGAAAAACTCCTTTCTGCACAACCTCTGCTCAGGAATTGCTTTATTATCCCTCAAATGTATCACTTGTGGAAGACAGGACTGAGGACTTCAGCAGTCCATTGATCAAAGACTGATCTAATCACCATCTGATCACAGTACTTAATTTTAAAAACCTTTAGGTCACTGCACACTGAGTCACAAAATTTTCATCTTAATTTTTCACACATTAAAAAATAAACATGACCTCACGCTGTGTCAGTCACGTTTACACACTGCCTCCGAAACTTTCATCCTTCATAAATAAATTTGGATAGGGTTGCGTTCCTAGCAAGCATTTTAAGAGGTGTTTTGAAAACTCAGCCACTGTAGAAGCGAAAGCCAAAACTGTACGCTGGTTTTAATGCCTGGCGTGCACCTTTCCGTCTCCACAGTTTGGTACTTGTGTGTCCATACCTTAGATATACTGCCAGTCTCTGTTCAGGAACAATTGTTTCACAGAAATTGGTGATCTTCTTTTAAATACGTCCATTGTGTTACATGTTTCCCCGTTTCGGATATTAAAAGACAGTTTAATGTGATTATCCTGTGTTCCTCGTTCCCTTCCGTAGGCAATTGTGACAAAACCACGGACCTCCCCCCTCACCCCGGTTTTTGTTTTCTGTGTTTTTTACAGTGTTTGTTTTCCCCGTGTTCCTATAGATCCTATAGTGCCTATAGTTTCTAAATATAGTTTATCACCTTGACTGAAACGACCTTTCCCTATTGGAGTATGCGGTTGAGTTCAGCCAGCTCGCCATTTTAACGGTGTTCGACGGTGCTATGTGGATCGGGGCAAATTACCATCGCCCCGTTGACCTCCCAGACACTACTGGACCGAGCTGGAGGGAAGCAATCATATGGTGTCTGGAGAGTGTCTACCCCTGATCTGGAACATGGGCAGACCCAGAGCCCAGCCCACCATCTCCCCACAGCACAATGCTGAAGCCCAAGCCCGTTGCGATCGATGAGCCATCGCATAGGAGTGCGACAGAGCTGAGGATCGCCACAGAGCCAGAGCCTCACAGATCAGCACCCTCCACGAGGGAGAAAACCGTGGACAGAGAGAGCACCGAGAGGAGCTCCGCCGCCTGCACCGTGGATGAGGGTGAGCTGAAAAGGGATTTGGAAGAATGCAAAGTGGAGGAAAACTTAATTGACTTGTTTACTGACCTGCCCCCTGTCCTTCCTCCTCAGTCGGTAAACTCTGTCCCTCTCGTGCCTGAGTTTAGCCCAGAGAAAGCTCCTGTTCCCATGTCTAGCCCAGACGAGGCTCCTGTTCCCACATCCAGCCCTGAGAGGGCTTCCTGGTCCCAAGTTAAGCCCGGAGGCATCCCACCCACCCACTCCTGCCTCCTCCACCGCTGTCATCTGGCAGCCCCTCTACTTGCCCTCAGCCCATCATCAATAAGGTGCGAGCTCCGCGGGTTTGCCATCCTCCAGTGGATGCAGAATCACTGGTCTCTGCCTCCAGTCTATGAGATCCAGACTCCGCCTTGGTCCATTGACCCTGCGGCTCCACCGTGGCTCCTGGCTCCCTCCTCTCCGCCGTGGCCAATCAGTCCACTGGCTCCACCAGGCTCCCTCATCCCTCCGGCTTACATATATCAAAGGCTGAACAAGACAATTTTTCTTGCCCCATTAGCAGATATTTTTGCTTGTTTTACATGTATATTTACATTTAGTCATTCTGCAGACGCTTTAATCCAAAAAGTGACTTACAATTGGGAGATACAAAGCGATTCTTCTTAAAGAGGCAAACAGACACAGGAAGTGCTTGTAATACAAAGTTTTAGACATTGTTCAAATAAGTACAAGCTGGAAAAAGAAGGAATGAATAAAGAGAGGGGTTTTTTTTACGATGAAGCCAAGTAGTTTTGAAAGAGATGAGTTTTCAGTTGTTGCTAAAAATTGTCAATTGTTTTTAAAAAAAAAAAAAAAAAAGAAACTTTGTTTGAAAGAAGACTCGATACCTTAAATGATTTTCTTGTAGATTAAATTCATATTGCCTTTTAAAATTTGCAGATGTTTACACTAGAAAACAAGACAAAAACACTAAGAGAATCTTTTTTTTTTCAGAGTAGTAACATCCAACTCAGTCATTTGCATTTATCAATCTTTTGCACTTTAGTTACTCTAAACCAATTTTATTACACGTGTCTTACTTGTGTTGATATTACATTTAGATAGTTAATGATTTAGAAGTTAATGATATCTCACAAATCCTTCATATTGGTCAGACTACAACTTCCTATAATTTATGTTATTCTTATTTATTCAACAATTTTACATGATTATTTTTTTATTGTCAAGGTGAAATGGGCTGGTGCCTGTAAAATAGTATGACCAAAACTAAATATTAATATTTAAGCCCACTTAAAAAGCACTACATTTAGTGGTGTAAGGCTATCTAACATCTGTTATCACAACAACATAGATTCTGGGAATGTGACCTATTTTATGCACTTGAGATAACATTTACATTGACTTGTTTTACAATACCATAAAGTGAGCTGGGACTTATCCTATGTTAATTATTACTAACTAATAGGTTCTGTTTGTTATGTACTGCTGTAGTAAAGCACATGACGAAGAAGATGCAGAAAAACAGTAATTATTATGAATCCACAAACTGTGAACTCAGGAGATCACAGGAGAATAACAACTGCACATAACATAGACGAGACTGGACAATGAAGTGAGATAACACAGGGTTAAAATAGATGGGATAATTGGCTGAAACTGAACAGATGTTGCAGGACTAATTAACAAATGAGGAAACTTACTTGAGAATACAGGAAAACAGGAACAAAGCAAAGGGTGTGAAAATATAACATAAAAAACATTACACTGTCAGAGAGTGGAAGCAATTTTACATTTATACACTACTCAACAGGGGTCCTGTAAGGCGGAGGGGGTTAGGACGTTTCCAAGGGCCCGACGGGGGAGGAGGGTCCCGGAATGTGATTCTTCCCGAGGGTGAGAACAAGTGCACTGGGGAGGCAACAGCAAGACAACCCCCAAAAAGGGAATGATTTTGATTGGTGGCCACAGACAGTTGTTCTCTTTATTCTTCCTGACTGATTTGTCTTTAGTGTTTTATTAGGGTCTTTGACACTATCTGTAGCATGAGGCAGTACCTGCAAGCCAATCAGGTTGCATCCTCCAGGATGGCACATCCATACGTGTTGTCGCAAGGAGGTTTGGTGTGTATCCCAGCACAGTTTCACAGTATCATGGAGGAAGTACCAGAGGCCTGTTGCACAAAGCTTTTTTTTCAATTTTTTCCCAGGTAAGTTTACATTTAGTTTGAGCATGCTCTGTGTTTTCAGGCTCAAGAAGGTTGGTTTGTGGTGCATCGAAATTCTGATTTCTGCCACGTATTAATTTGCTATGTGCTTAACGGCACATCCCTTCAATAACAGTCTCTTTCAGAGGCCTTAGAAGACATCTGCAGCCATATAGAGACAGAGATAGATAAGGCAGTAGCTTTTCATTTAGTTCCACAATGTATGTATCTTGAGCTATTTATGATTCTGGTATGTCTGGGTTTTAATGAGAAGCACATTCTCTTGATGTATTTGTAACCCTGTATTCAACTGAGCCTACTCCCTTCGAGGAAATTAATTATAAACATTGGCAATCATAGGACGATTTGACCTTCAAAAATGTGGAAGCGAAACTGGACCACAAAGCATATCTGGGTATAGACTGGAAACACATGACCAATATCTCATATCTGTTTGAGACATGACTTCAGCTTGTTGTGAAGGGATATAAAAGAGGTGCAGACACCCTCCCTTCTCAGTCTAGTCTATACCTAACTGAACTTCATTTTCTCATCTTTTCTTTATCTTTTATTCTGGGCTCACTTGAATACGTTGAACTTTTACAGATTTATTCAACTCAGATACTTAGACTAAAATGCCACCCACCGTCTGACCTGGATTTAAATTTTTTGCATCAAGTTTGATTGGGTTTTGTTACCATGGTAAATACACAGCTACCCTGCTCTGGAGCAGGTTTTATCCTGGGTTAGAGATCGCAAACCCGAACCAAGCAGCTCTGAGGAAAGTGACATATTTATCTAATGCAATAAAGCCATTAACCATTAACCATAAGCCATTTCATTAAAGTGAAAGAATTGGGAAAAAATGTCCAGTCTTTTGCTGATATCATTATTTATTATTTAATTATTTCCATACCATACACATCAGTGTGTTGTATAAGCTATAAATTTATTTTTGCAGTATTTATGTGTAGTTAAATGTCTGAAACCTGAAGTAAACCCTGAAAAGTGATATATGTCATGCACTGACCGTGTATGTCTCTGGCAGTTGATCACATAATGCACAAATCTTCTAATCACACCTGTGTGATCATACATATCAGAGTTAAACACAGGTAAACACAAGCTTTGACCTCATGTTTAAAAATAATCGGGAGCTTGGGAGACCCTCGGCTCTCACATGAAGATGCTTAGCTTTAACTATCTCAACATATTAGAATATGGTGACATGCCAATCAGCTAATCAACTCAAAACTCCTGCAAAGGTTTCCTGAGCCTACAAAATGGTCTCTCAGTTTGTTTCACTAGGCTACACAATCATGGAAAAGAGTGCTGATCTGACAGTTGTCCAAAAGACACTAATCGACACCCTTCACAAGGAGGGTAAGACACAAACATTCACTGCCAAAGAAGCTGGCTGTTTACAGAGTGCTGTATCCAAGCATGTTAACAGAGTTGAGTGAAAGGAAAAGGTTTAGAAGAAAAAGATGCACAACCAACCGAGAAAACCGCAGCCTTATGAAGAATGTCAAGCAAAATCGATTCAAGAATTTAAGTGAACTTCACAAGGAATGGACTGAGGCTGGGGTCAAGGCATCAAGAGCCACCACACAAAGAGTTGTCAAGGAATTTGGCTACAGTTGTCATTTCTCTTGTTAAGCCATTCCTGAGGCATCTTATAGGGATGTGCATTGGCACTGCCCTCACGATTCAATTCGATTACGATTCACCAGGTAACGATTCGATTCGATTCGATTCGATTCAATTCGATTCTACGATGCATTGCGATGCATCAAAATTCTACTGCACACAAGGCAAATTTTTCATCAGTCATGAGGCAATACAAGCAGATATTTAACAACAGATTTTATTGGCTGCTATGTGTCTCCTGTATCTTTGACATAAAAGTTATTAAATTAAATACAATGTAATTAAATAAATTTAAATAAAATGTAATTCAATCAAATTAAATGGTACAGGGTATTGGATATGGCATTTTCAAACCTGAAAAAGAAAACAATCAAAATCACTGCTTTCAGTGCTTTTTTTTTTTACACACAGTAAAATAGCAGCTCTAAGACAGGGCACTTCCTGAAGTCCTGTGCAAATATTAAAATAATAAGTAACACTATTTTAACAACAACCACCCAGGAATAAAAATATTCAGTGCAACAACACACAGTAACCACTTATTACTGTGAAACTTTTTTCAAGTAGTAGAGTAAAGTGCAAACTATTCTCAACAAAACAGCAGCTTAGCAGCTTTAAGACAATGACAATTATATGCCTGCCCTAATCCTACCATCACATCAGCTGCATACAATAAAATATTAAGATGTGAAATACAGTAATGTAAACCAAAAAAAAAGTGTGTAGGCTTAGCCTACTACCAAATTTGTGCAAACAAACAACTTCTTCCGTCTGAGTTCAACATCACCGTCATCAACAATCTGTTTCAGAGTGAGAAAATGTATAGTTTAACCTAAGCCTACATCATAACTTCTCACTGTTTAGCATTTGGGAATTTCAAGGTTCTTGTGCAAAAACACAAGCTGATCGACATGGTCCGGTTTGAGAGCACTTCTTTTTGCAGTGATAACATCTCCTGCAGTGGAGAAGACTCTCTCTGCTGACACACTTGTCCCGGGGATGCACAAGTATCTCTGCTAACCTAGAGAGGAGAGGAAATGTGCCCTTATGGAGATGCCACCAGTCCAAGGGATCCTCAGAGAGAGGCACAGCTGGGGATCTACAGTACAAGTCCATTTCCTCCTCAGCACTGGTATCGGCGGTCTTACTTTGTACTGCAGGTTCACTGGTTTCATTGATGAAAGCAGGTCCCAGCAAACTTAAAAGCAGCGATGAGGCCCTTCTTTTGGGAGCGGAGGGGCCTGCTGAGTCTGACACATTGTCATCCACGGACAGCAACACTTCCTTGGTTCCTGAACTTCCTGTTCTGCCAGGCGCTTCATGTGCTTCTGTTCTCCGTTTTCTCTCATACAGATTGAAAAAATAAATAAATAAGAGCAAAAAACAGCAGTTAGCATCACTATCTCAGCCAATGCTGCAGCTCATCAGACAATATTTATTCATTTACACATAACTATTTTTCTCAGTCTAACGTTTTACTGACTATGTAGCTGCTTAAAAATTAATTAACATTACATTGTTATTATAATTACATTTTGTAATAATTGACAATTATTAAAGTATGAATTTACAATTATTAAATTATTAATTACATTTAAATTATTTTACAAGTAAAAATGAATTGCCTCCTCCAGGGATGCAGCCTCTGAAGTCACTCCTGCGGAGACATCCAATCTCTCCTCCTCTGTCAGGAAAGGTAACCCCTGAAAGCGAGGATCCAGGGCAGAGGATGTATGAAGGATCTTTTTCTCTGCCTCACTATTATACCTCTTAAGAAGATCTGTTTTGATGGCATTCTTCACATCACGGATCAGTGGTTGGTCTCCAATAGTGTCGGACATGCTCTGGAGGAGTTGAGCATATAATGGTGCGATTAGGCTGACTGTAGGACTGCTCTCCTCTGACATAAACACAGTGGCATCCTTCACTGGTTTTAAGCATTTTACAGGAGGGAACTTCCCAATTTCAGCAGCACTAATTATGTTAGCGGCGTTGTCCGTCACCAGCACAACACTTTTATCTGTAAGCTGCCATTCCCCCACAACATCCAAGATTAGCCTTGCCATATGAGCACCAGTGTGGCTCTCATAAACTGCTCTCGTCTGCAGCACATGTGATACAATCTTCCAATCCTCGCTAATATAATGTGATGTTATGGTTACATAGGACTCTGTTGCGACTGAAGTCCAGGCGTCACTTGTAATGGCTACACGTCTGGCTTTACACATTGATTCCATTACCTTTGCTTTGGTTCCTTTGTACAATGCGGGAAGCGCAGAATCAGTGAAGGTAGCTCTTGTCGGTAGCTTATACCGGGGCTCAATTGTTTTAAGCATGTGGCGAAACCCCGCATTTTCTACCACAGAATAGGGTCGTAGATCCTTCGCTATAAAACATGCCACCGATCGTGTGATCCTCTTTGCTCTCTCGGAGTTGTGTGGCAATGCTGACACTAGCGACTCGTCAATTCTTGGCTCGGATGTGACGACTTTTTGTGTTGTTGTTGTTGTTGAAGCTAACTCAGGATGCCAACGATCAACATGGTTCGTGAAGTTAGTTGTATTGCCAACGGGCTTAATTTTAGTGTGGCAGATTTTACACACTGCGTAAGACATTCCCATTCACTTCATAAAATCCGAAATGTGCCCAGATGTCCGCTTTCCAAGCTTTGGGCGCGTTTTTAATAACCCGTCTATCGCGGTCATCTCCCTCTGCCTCAGCCATCTTGCTTTGTTGTTGTTGTTGTTATTCCCCCGGAACCGGAAGTATTTGAAACTTCACAACTTTATTGTCCGCCAGAAAATAAACAGTGACATAATCGATTATGGCACTTTGCCGCATCGATGCTGAATCGTTCATGCCCCGCATCGCGATGCATCGCCGAATCGATTATTGTTGACACCCCTAGCGTCTTACCTGGGCTAAGGAGAAGAAGAACTGGACTAGCCCAAGTTGCTTGAAATCCAGTGTTAAGTTTCCACAGTCTCTGGTGATTTAGGGTGCAGTGTCATCTGCTGGTGTTGGTCCATTGTGTTTTTTGAAAACCAAAGTCACTTCACCAGTTTACCAAGAAATTTTGGAGCACTTCATGCTTCTTTCTGCTGACATTTTACATACATTTCCTATGTATGAATGGTTCAGGTCAAAACAAGACGGTTACACAGATACCAAGAATGGCAGATATAAATGATAGAAACATGAAGTTACATTCATATGCAGAATTACACACATTTAAAGTTTGATTAACACACGATAAAATTGCAGATACTCCATTTTGATATGGGAAACCATCTAAGCATAAAGGAAAATACAGTTAATACATTTTAAAAAGGTACTTTTATCTTTTCTTACAAGAATTCCAGCGAACTGGGCTTTCCTGTTTCTCCCAGTTGGGTCACAAAGTTGTAGGGTTACAGAATCATGACTCTATTTGAGAACATTAATTAGGGGAAACATTTTCAAGTTACAATTCAGTCAAACTATCTAACCATTAGGCCACCACTTCCCATAATTTGAGTTGAATTACTGAAATAAATTAACTTTTCCATGCCATTCTAATTCACTGAGAAGCACCTGTATATGAAATAATATAAATATATACATTTTCTGTCCCATATCTTAAACTATGTGATAATTCTAAATGCATTTTAATAAACTAATTAATACAGTGAAAGAACGCACTCTAAATGCGCAAGCACACTTACTAGTCTAACCTGATAGACTGCAAGGAATGTATTCGCGCATTCTGTAGGTGTTTTGTTTGCTTTTGGCAATATACTCCAATAATATCAAATCGCACATCCTTAAAACAACAATTACGATATTATCACAGACCATACATATCGCACAACCCTACGTTTAGATTTTTATAATGCATTGTCTTCTTATCGTCCACCAGTTCACATTTAAAGCTGTGCATATTTGCAGGGTAAAAACAGGGGCATTTGTCTGAACAAAACAACAGTTTTATTGAAAATGCTCATTCATTCTCTGTCAGCAGGTGGAGCGTTTGGTAGAAACATAATTGTTTCCCCAGTAACAGCAAAACACAAAGCAATGTCAATGAAATCATAGACTTTTAAAGTTTAACCACCATATCGCAGTTCTGGTCTTTCCATCCCCAAATTTAAGATCTATTGAAATCATAATTATGACTGTCCTCCACACTCCCCTGACCTAAATCCAATAGCACACCTCTGGGTCATTATGTTTCAGTCCAGGTTGCACTTCTGACTATCCAGGAGCTCATTGATGCCCGTTCCAGTTCTGGGAGGAAACACCCTAGGACACCATCCGTAGTCTCATTAGGAGCTTGCCCTGATGTTGTCAGGCATGCATACAAACACGTGGGGGCCATACAAACTACTGAGTACCATTTTGAGTTGCTGCAATGAAGTTTCAGCAAAATGGACTAGCCTGCTGAATAACAGACTTTAGTTTTGGTCAACAGTACCTGAGAACTGTTTGTATTTGGAGTGCCCGAAAGAATAATCACTGACCAAGGGAGGGAGTTTTTGAACCAGGTTATTAATTCTTCGAACACAGTTTTGCGTTATTTGTATCATTTGCAATATGTTGTGATTACTACCATACCAATATCACACATTTCTGGCATCGGGTCAATGAGGGCATGTTCAGTATCTTGGGTGTGAAGCGGGGCAAGACATCAGCTTATCACCTATAGTCAAATAGCCAGGATGAGAGGACTACCAGACCATCAAGAGGGCTAATTGCTTTTTAAAAAGCAGTTAAAAACTTGTTTAAACTTGCTCTAGAAAGGTGCAATAGAAATAAAGTACTTACTTAGTACGGTAACGCTTTATATGTTACCCTTGGGAGATATCATCAGGAAACATGGTGTTAGCTTTCACTGTTATGCTGATGATACTCAGCTCTATATTTCTTCGCAGCCCGGTGAAACACACCAATTTGAAAAACTAATGGAATGCATAGTCGATATAAAAAACTGGATGACGAGTAATTTCTTACTGCTAAATTCTGAAAAACAGAGGTGTTAATTATAGGACCTAAAAACTCTGCATGTAATAACCTAGAACACTGTCTAAGACTTGATGGTTGCTCTGTCAATTCTTCGTCATCAGTTAGGAACCTAGGTGTGCTACTTGATCGCAATCTTTCCTTAGAAAGCCACGTTTCTAGCATTTGTAAAACTGCATTTTTCCATCTCAAAAATATATCTAAATTACAGCCTATGCTCTCAATGTCAAATGCAGAAATGTTAATCCATGCATTTATGACCTCAAGGTTAGATTATTGTAATGCTTTATTGGGTGGTTGTTCTGCACGCTTAGTAAACAAACTACAGCTAGTCCAAAATGCAGCAGCAAGAGTTCTTACTAGAACCAGGAAGTATGACCATATTAGCCCAGTCCTGTCAACACTGCACTGGCTCCCTATCAAACATTTTATAGATTTTAAAATATTGCTTACTACTTATAAAGCCCTGAATGGTTTAGCTACTCAGTATTTGAATGAGCTTCTTTTACATTATAATCCTCTACGTCCGCTACGTTCTCAAAACTCAGGCAATTTGATAATACTGTAGCAGGGCGGGAAGAGCTTAATATAGGACCCTAGGAATACTAAAACCCTAAGGTTATCAAAGCTGACTACGCCACCCCTTTAAAGTGAGGGGAACTAACAAATTAACAGAGTTTTAGACACACAGGTTCGTTACCAGGTAGGGCAGAGACTAGAAGGTATTAATGCACATGTTTATTAGGTTTACAATTATCAGAACACTTAAGACTAAAAATATAGCTCAATAGAGCTAAACAACTAAGGCTCAATACAATACACACAAAACAAAATGACTAAAACTTACCCGTGGCCAGGTAGGCTAGCTGTAATGTGATTTATTCTTAACACCACACACACACATACGTGAGGCAAGTGATCACAAGGGGCAATCCAATCTCAGTGCTCCAAACACCACCAAGGCTCTAGTATAGCCAACCTCCTGAAACCGGGCCTAACACACAGAACACCAATTATATAAAACATACACAATGCTTAAAAGCAACAAACAATTGTCACATATAGCAAGCACACAAAGCAACAAAACAGCAACGCAGTCTTAATGTCGCTCCATAGGAAAGGCTCGTCCCAACCACCATAAGCTGGAGCACTCCCAACAGACATTGTTCATCCTGCTAAAAACAAACTATTAAAAACATACTTAAAATCAAATCACTTATTTGGAAAATAAATGAATCATACATACCGACAATTGGTCAGCAAGACGAGTTAAATGGTTGATCACAGAATGAATCTTAGCAGTTTACTCAATGACTTGACAATCATATTCAGGTGAATAAACCAGGTGGAGGGTAATGACAGCCTACACACCATCGCGAAGTTGCGAACAAGATCCAATTCCAACTACAATAAGTAAATAACATCATTTGATATGCACAAGTTAACGTCACATTTACCAAAGAACTAAAAACATACCTTTTAGGCGGAAGCCCACACGCCCCAAAGGGCGGAGCTAGCAGTGACGCATACCAGGTGGCCTACTCCCAGCCCAGGAATTGTAGGTGGGGGGAGTGCATGTACAGTGCTCTCTCCACCTTCAATACCACGACTTAGGTGCCCTTGAGCAAGGCACTGAACCCCCAATTGCTCCCCGGGTGCCGCAGCATAAATGGCTGCCTACTGCTCCGTGTGTGTGTTCACTGCTCTGTGTGTGTGCACTTTGGATGGGTTAAAAGCAGAGCATGAATTAGATAAACCGGAACCGGGAACACTTCCCATAACACCCGATGTACTTGCTACATCATTAGAAGAATGGCATCTATGCTAATATTAGTCTGTTTCTCTCTTATTCCGAGGTCACCGTAGCCACCAGATCCAGTCTGTGTCCAGATCAGAGGGTCACTGCAGTCACCCGGATCCAGTACGTATCCAGACCAGATGGTGGATCAGCACCTAGAAAGGACCTCTACATCCCTGAAAGACAGCGGAGACCAGGACAACTAGAGCCCCAGATACAGATCCCCTGTAAAGACCTTGTCTCAGAGGAGCACCAGGACAAGACCACAGGAAACAGACGATTCTTCTGCACAATCTGACTTTGCTGCAGCCTGGAATTGAACTACTGGTTTCGTCTGGTCAGAGGAGAACTGGCCCCCCAACTGAGCCTGGTTTCTCCCAAGGTTTTTTTCTCCATTCTGTCACCGATGGAGTTTCGGTTCCTTGCCGCTGTCGCCTCTGGCTTGCTTAGTTGGGGTCACTTCATCTACAGCGATATCGTTGACTTGATTGCAAATAAATGCACAGACACTATTTAACTGAACAGAGATGACATCACTGAATACAATGATGAACTGCCTTTAACTATCATTTTTGCATTATTGACACTGTTTTCCTAATGAATGTTGTTCAGTTGCTTTGACGCAATGTATTTTGTTTAAAGCGCTTTATAAATAAAGGTGACTTGACTACTTAGTCCAAGTACTGCAATAAACAGAATGACTGATAGTGACGTGACATACATGCACGCCCCCCCAATTACAATTCCTGCCGGCCCGAGACTCGAACTCACAACCCTTCAATTGCAGGTCTGACTCTCTAACCACTAGGCCACGACTTCCCCGACCGGGACAGACATCTGAATGTTGTGGTTATGCAATCAACACCTCAAAGCAGGTCATTTTTAGTTAAAAACTTAATTGCATTATCAATTCTGATGAAGTGCTAATTTTACTAGCTAATTAACACATTCCTTTTTATAAGGTTCTGGACCACAACGACAAAGCGAAGGAGAAACAGAAGGTCACACTGGAAGATTTTTAGACACTGTTTCCATAGACGTTTACCATGGCTAAACAATGACATTAGTATTTAATTTTATCTGGTAAATACATATTGCAAACACTTTACTATGTTTATATTTTATATGTATTCTTCTTCTTTTTTAGATTCTTGACACAAGTATTGCACAGCTCTGTAAAGCATATGGCGGAACAGCTTTACAAGTTCACACATTCATTCTGTGCTGGAGATCGTTTGCAGCCTAAATTTTTCGTTTTCCATGACAACACTATTCACTATTCAACACTGTTCAGTGCATTGTACTGCAACAAATTTATATTAGATTAGGTTAACTATAGAATTTCATTTTCGTTATTTGTATTTTTGTGTATTAAACTTAAATTGTTGAAATGGTTTACTATTTTTATTTCATTTATTTATTTATTGTTTTATATGGCAGAAATGGAGGTAAGGGAGAAATGGACCTCTCTGTCTTACTGAAAGATGATCAGTGGCGTCTGCACATGACTTATAAGAGATATGTCTCATATGCGTCCTCATTATTCTAAACGACTTGAAAAGCCAATGCAGGTTAAAATGTTATCCAACTGTAATTTTCTAATTTTAGGACTGTTGAGGAGGTGAAACAACAAGAAGTCGTTTCTCTTTTCAGTGATTCTGAAATACAGGTATATGTATAACAATTTTGTTTAGAAATTGAAATTTTGCCTAACAATCCTGTAATTTGACACATGCTATGATTTCTGCTAATAATTCAACATATATTCAATCAGTTACCAGGCCACCGGAATTTCTCCTGGTGCTTCCGAATCTGGGCCTTTTGCATGCGCAATACTCTCAAAATGTTATAACTTTAATCTCGTAATTGCTACGATTTAATATATGACTTTATTCTCAAAATATATATAAACTTTATTCTCTTATTGCTACAACTTAATTCTCATTATCTTTATTTTTATCAAAATATTATCTCAGATTTTTTTTAACATGGAACTAAAACACCATCGTACATACACTTTATTATCAAAATACTGAGTTTTTTTTCTCAACAATATGGCTGCGACTTTATTCTCGTAATTTTGATTTTATTCTCAAAGTATTATGACTTTAATCTCGTAATCTTATTTCTGTAATTTTTGTGAATTTGTGAATCATGGTAGATCTTTGTGTTGGTGTTTACTGCAGATTGTTGTTCTTTGCGCCATCTGGTGGATATTGTGTGAAGCACAACAATGTTTCTAAAAGTCTGAGAAAGCACCTGCAGGAAGCTCTGTGATGAATTGCGTGCTGCCAGGAGAAGAAACAACAAGTCTCTGGATAATCGATGAATAAATGTAGAGAACATATACTTAGACGTAATTGAGTAATTATTTGTTACCAGCTATAAGTACAGTAGTAGTAAGTGTATATTTGTTTTATTGCACTGGTATTTAAAAAGATATGGAGATAAATGATGAGGCTAACATTTGTAATAGAACACTTGACAATGTTGTGTTAAAGAAGCAGAATCGTAATGAAAACAGAAAGAATTAAAATACAGTACCCATCTTTATTTCAAATATTTCATTAAAAGCAAAACCGAAATAGTATAAATTGAAATATAGAGTAGAATGTAATGCGACTGTAATGAATTTGTCTTGTGTTTTGTTTACGTCTTTTATTTTGAAGTCTTGATTTGTAGTCCTTGTTTTGGTCTTTGTGGTTCCCTCTTGTCTTGTTATCATTGGTTCATTGTCTTGATTGTATCCAGGTCTTTCCCCTTATTAGTCTGTGCACATATACCCCATAGTTTGTCCTCGTCGGTTATTGTTGTGTTTACAGTTCTTGCCATTGTTTCATGTTCCTGGATTTCTGCTGTTGTTTGGATTACTATTTTGGACTTTGCCATTCCTCTTCTATCTGCATTAAGATTCTAAATCATGTTTTGACAACGCATTAGGTAGACACAAAGTGAAGGGAAAATCTTCACTTAAAATAATAATTATATAATGCAGATTAATCATAATAGATTATTAGATTAAACTGGGATGCATTAAAACCCCCAAAACCTGAATTTTACACAGAAATCAAGTGAAAAACAAACTTAAAATACAACCTAAAATACAAAGCTTGTTCAGACAAACATGGAAAAGTTCATGAATTAGAAAGTGGTAAATTACAAATCAGTTATATACTGTAAAAAGAAGCGCACCCTAATCACCAAAAAAATTTTTTTTTAAGTGAGTGTCTCTAGATGATGCATGTCATGTTTGGATCTAATCAGACAAATAATTTTTAAAAAAGTGGATTTTTTTTTTTAATCTATAGACAAATCCAATTATTTTATAGAGCGTGTTTTCAGAATTGAGAGCAAAAAAGGATTTTGCTTGTAGTCCTTACGAATCCCAGTGCAAAGGCTCTTGTGGTAGCACCCAGTGGTCCTCATTGTTTTGCAGGTGGCAGTGGGACTTCAGTTGGAGGGTCCGGCTCATCATCCATCTTCATATCACGACAGAACAACACTGATTCTTCTCCGAAACCCAGGTTGTACTGCCACAGATATAAGCGCTCATTTGGATTAAGCACAAATGAAAGTTGTTCTTCCACTTCAGTGGCTTCATTCCAGCTTTCTTTGTCAGTGTTCACCTGTGATCCTCCATATTCTGCAGAAAACGAGAACTGCCGCTTTGCAATTAACCCTTCAAGGGCTCCAGATTCAAACGTGGCAGACATGCTGAACTTCCAGTTGTGTGTGATGTCTCTTATCTTCTCCTTATTGTAGCCAACCTTTTTAATAACTTTCTTGTGCCAGGTCACTGCTGTTTTACTATCATTACTTGCACTTTTGATATTCTCCCACTTGCCAAATGCTGGGCCTTTAGTCATCGACAGCCCACCAGGCAGGAAGTTAACAACAGAGGGGTGAACAGAATAGGTATCGTAATCATTGTTTTCCATTATGCTGTTGGCTTCATTGTATTCAACTCCCCACTCTGAGACTGGCCTGAGGAGGCAGAAGCTCTTTGACTGGCCCCAGTAATAGAGACCATTGTACCAATTGAAACGCAGTGTCTTTTCTTCACCATCTGTATCTTTATTAAGGTTAGATGTCTGACGAAAAGTTCCTTTTTCTTGGAAGATGATGTAAAACCAGCCATTGGCTGAGAAGTAGTAGTCCCCACCCCTGCAGTTGTCATCAAGACTCAAAACTACAGCATCGCTGTCTGTTGACAGGTCTTTGACCTTGCGAAAGGAGTTACCCTTAATGATGTAAAAGTTGTCAGACCAATCAGCAAGATAATGGTCTCCATTTTGGCAGGAGGGGTGCAGACTGAAAATAGTGATGTCTGAACCTTTATTCAAATGACTTGACTGCATGTAGCAGCCGAGATCAGAGCGGATTATATAACTGTGCGTTTGCCCTCCACAGAAATCAACCCCTTTTATTTTGTTCTTGGGAACAATGCCGGTCATTGTGCCTAAACCTGCAACACGGGATAACACAGACATTTAGTGAGCAGATCTGATGGGATTCTGTTGTTCTAGTACTCTCATAAAGTGCTATTATTTATCCTCTATAAATTATACTTTGCAAAGAAAAAAAACTCAACTTTATGTCTGTAGTTACTAGTAATACAATCATGTACTAATATATTGTACTGCAGAATATTTTTTTTTGCAATATTCAGTAGACATCTTCAGCTCACCTGCTTTTGTTAATCTTTGTTTACGAAGGCACAGATGTTCTTCGTGGAACACTACTGCAACTGGAGAAAAAAAAAAACAATTTAATGAATGTCAAGAGCCCTGCTACTTCTATATATTCAGATATGAAACTAAATAGTCATACTTACTTCTATATTTTCAGACATAACTATATATTAAGGTTTACATATACCGTGGGTATGGAAAGTATTCAGACCCCTTTAAATTTTTTTCCTCAATGTACACACAGCACCCCATATTGACCGAAAAACACAGACTTGTTGACAAAAACACAGACAAGATGACCTGGATCTGGGGATCCTCTGCCATTCCTCCTTGCAGATCCTCTCCAGTTCTGTCAGGTGGGATGGTAGACGTTAGTGGACAGCCATTTTCAGGTCTCTCAAAAGATTCTCAATTGGGTATAAGTCAGGGCTCTGGCTGGGCCATTCAAGAACAGTCACAGAGTTGTTGTGAAGCCACTCCTTCATTATTTTAGCTGTGTGCTTAGGGTCATTGTCTTGTTGGAAGACCTTCGGCCCTGTCTGAGGTCCTGAGCACTCTGGAGAAGGTTTTCATCCAGGATATCCCTGTACTTGGCCGCATTCATCTTTCCCTCAAATGCAACCAGTCGTCCTGTCCCTGCAGCTGAAAAACACCCCCACAGCATGATGCTGCCTCCACCATGCTTCACTGTTGGGACTGTATTGGACAGGTGATGAGCAGTGACTGGCTTTCTCCACACATACCGCTTAGATATAAGGCCAAAAAGTACTATCTTGGTCTCATCAGAGCAGAGAGTCCTTCAGGTGTTTTTTAGCAAACTCCATGGGGGCTTTCATGTGTCTTTCACTGAGGAGAGGCTTCCATTGGGCAACTCTGCCATAAAGCCCCGACTGGTGGAGGGCTGCAGTGATGGGTGACTTTCTACAACTTTTTCCCCATCTCCCAACTGCATCTCTGGAGCTCAGCCACGGTGATCTTTGGGTTCTTCTGTACCTCTCTCATCAAGACTCTTCTCCTCCGATAGCTCAGTTTGGCCAGACGGCCAGCTCTAGGAAGGGTTCTGGTTGTCCCAAAAGTCTTCATTTAAGGATTATGGAGGCCACTGTGCTCTTAGGAACCTTAAGTGCAGCAGAATGTTTTTGTATCCTTGGTCAGATCTGTGCCTTGCCACAATTCTGTCTCTGAGCTCTTCAGGCAGTTCCTTTGACCTCGTGATTCTCATTTGCTCTGATAGCACTGTGAGCTGTAAGCTCTTATATAGACAGGTGTGTGACTTTCCTAATCAAGTCCAATCAGTATAATCAAACACAGCTGGACTCAAATGAAGGTGTAGAACCATCTCAAGGATGATCAGAAGAAATGGACAGCACCTGAGTTAAATATATGAGTGTCACAGCAAAGGGTCTGAATACTTAGGACCATGTGATATTCAGGTTTTCTTTTTTAATAAATCTGAAAAAATGTCAACAATTCTGTGTTTTTCTGTCAATATGGGGTGCTGTTAGTACATTAATGAGGAAAAAAAATAACTTAAAAGATTTTAGCAAATGGCTGCAATATAACAAAGAGTGAAAAATGTAAGGGGGTCTGAATACTTTTCGTACCCACTGTGTATGTTCAGTAATTTACATTTATATATTAAAGACTTATAACTATATATTCACAATTTACATTTATATATATTCAGATTTGCATCTTTATATTCAGATTTACTTATACATATTCAGATATGTAACTGAATACTCAAATTAACTTCCATATATTCACATTTTACATTTATATATTCTGATTTTATATAATTACTGTATTTCCTTTGTGTGTGTGTGTGTGTGTGTGTGTGTGTAAATATATATATATTTTTAATGTTTTCGGCAATGTGAGCTCCAGGATGTCAGCGGCCGTTCAGTGTTCATCAACCCACTGAGAGCAGCCTCACCTCGGCAAGATTTTCTGGAGTTTACCGCTGACTCTGATGTTTCTATAGTGGATAAACATGAGTTATAATTCCTGTTGGGTAAATCTAACAGACAATTTTTGGTCTCATTAATCTATTATTTGTTCCAGAGCAAATATTTTTTGTCAAAATCTCATCATGTTTATGTAACTTCAATGCTGTATATAAGAGAGCTGCCTTTGTACTTTTGACTGAATCGTCTAGCAACTTTTGTGATGGTTGTTGTTTATTAAATATTATTATTCAATAAATAATTTTTATATACATAATATTATTATTTAGCATGAGGAAATGGTGTGTGTGTGTGTGTTTGATTTGATTTAATGGTTTATTTAAAAGGGGACAGTGCAATTTCATAAAACACATTAACAAACATGGTTAAAAAAGCCAGAATTAGCCAAAAGGCTATTTTTCATTTTTAGTCCCCTGGTCAAGATGTAAAAAAAAGCATTAAAATACGGACAAGAAAATACATTTACAAGTCTATGGCAAATTAACTACAATATAAATGACACTGTAAAATAACTTATGGTACACTGCACCTGTTACAATAATAAGACACACAAAAACACACATTTTCAAAAAGGCTATAGTATATTAAATATATAATACAGCTCAATAGGCTCGGCTTTTAATGTTGGCAGACATAATTTCTAATGAGCCAAACTTTAAAAAAATTTTTCAAGGCCTTGTAAGTGTTGAGCTGTCTAACCTGCTCAGGTATAAAATTCCATTCAGTAGCGCCCCTCACTGACCAGGCCGAGCGACTGAAAACACTCCAGCGCAGGGGGATGACACAGTCCCCTCTGGCAGAGCCTCGAATAACGCGCTCAGAGCTGTTTCTTTGGCTGATGAACTCAGCCAGAGGAGCTGGTGCCAAATCATGTGTCACTTTGTATATGAGATTCAGATTTAAAAACTTATGAAGACTGTTCAAGTTTAAAAGGCTGTGTTTCTGTAAAATTGCACAGTGATGATAGTGCCTTTTGTTCATGATTTTAATGGCATGTTTGTATAATGTTTTCAAAGGTCTTTTTGCGCTCTGACTTTCTTGAGACCAACTTTTAAAGCAGTAGTTGAGGTGGCTGAAAATCATGGAATGTAAAAAAAAATTAGTGCAGCTTCGGTTGACGTCATTTCGAATTGAGCGTAAATTTGCAAGATTAAACTCGATTTTACATAATTTTTCAATATGGGCTTTAAAGGAGAGATGTGAATCTATTACTAAGCCAAGATATTTGTATTGATCTACGATTCGTAATTTTTCTCCAGCAACTATTATCTCAGGATTAAATGAAGCTCTATATTTAGCTGCAGGCAGTTCTCCTGCAGCCAGGATGTAACATGAGTCATTGCTTTAGTAAGTTTATCTGCAACAATGTCTTAAGAGTGACCATGAACAAATAGAACGCTGTCATCCGCATACATTAAACATTCTACTTCAGAGCAAACATTAGACAAGTCATTGATATAAAGGCTAAATAAGGGGCCGTTCACATATCGCGCCTAAAAACGCGTGGAAAACGCTAGGCGCGCCGCTTTCTCCTTCTTTCCAAAGCACTCGGACAGTTGCGCCCCTGAGGCGTCTGCCGTTGCTAAGCAACCATGACGCGTTCTCTCCATGAAGACGCGGAAATTTCAGCAAAGGATAAATGGATTTGCAGCTCTAAAAATCGCTCGCAGTTGC
This sequence comes from Carassius carassius, assembly GCF_963082965.1. Lineage (NCBI taxonomy): Eukaryota > Metazoa > Chordata > Actinopteri > Cypriniformes > Cyprinidae > Carassius > Carassius carassius. The sequence goes on along the minus strand of NC_081755.1, from coordinate 322,159 downwards.
TCTGCTACTAAATTTATTTCAAAATGGCAATCCATATACAACTATGATCAGCAGTTCCCTCATTTTTGCTGAGTTTTCAACGTTGTTAAGGGAAAGGATGAAGCTGATTGGTTAGTTCTTGACACATGACCCGCGGTGCGCTTGCGGCAATCTGAAAAGTTGAGATGTTTTTAACTCTGCGGTCACGACGTGCACGCGGTGCGATGCGCCGGTTTTTCCAGGCGCGTCCTCACCGCGTGCGCGTCGCGACCGCGTCGCTTCCAGTATGAGCACGCATGCCGCGCGCCTACATTGGAAATAACGAACTTGCGCGCGCAAAAGATGCGATATGTGAACGGCCCCTAAGAGTGGCCCTAATATTGAGCCCTGAGGAACCCTGGTGGTTAGCCTAAGCGACTCAGAATTGCAGTTATTAATTAGTACAGATTGTGTACGATCATGCAGATAGGATTCAAACCAGCTAACAGTGTCACGAGAAAATTTAAATTGTGGAAGCTTGTTAAGTAGAACTGAGTGGTTCACTGTATCAAAGGCTTTCTTGAGATCCAAGTATACCGCCCCTACTACTCCCCCCTTGTCAAGAGAGAATTTTATTTTCTCTATAAAAAGGCACGTAGCCGTTTCAGTGGAGTGTTTGCATGGCGTGAAAAGAGGGGGAGCTACTGTTTAAATACTGGACAATCTGCTCAGCCACCCATTTTTCTGCAATTTTAGAAATGGCCGGAAGTATGCTTATTGGTTGGTAGTTATTCATGGAGGTAGATAGACCAGACTTAAAAACTGGTGTAACAATAGCAGATTTCCAGGCCTTTGGAAAGTGACCACTGGAAATCGATAGATTAATAATAGAAGCAATGGAGTAGCCAGAGCGGATCCTGAACCTTTAAGCATCTTCGTGTCCATACCAAATACATCCCTGGCCTTAGATGGTTTTAATGTTTTAATTATATCAATAACTTAGTCTCAGTTAGTCTCATTGATGTTTGCTATGAAGGAAGACTGTGTTGCAGACACTAAGTGTTCTTTTTTTTGTTTTATTATAAAGTTCTTAGATATTTCTGCTACCAATTTAATAAAATAGTTGTTAAAAGCATCAGCTAATACCTTGGATTCTGTTAAAATGTCTCCATTTAATTCAATTTGCATTTTTTGTCTTATTTTTGTGGGACTCACCTGTCAGTTTTTTATAAAATGCCAGGTTATTTTAGAATTTCCACATGCATTATTCAAAGCAGTAATGAAAAAGTCAGCTTTAGATCTCCTTATTTCTCTCACTACTCTATTTCTTAATGAGATAAATTGATGCCTATTATATCCTGATTTTACAGCCAGCTTCAAGGAATGATCTCGTTCTTTCAGCAATTTCAGGACAGATTCATTTAACCATGGAAGGAAAGTTATTTTAATGCGTTAAACTGAATAAATATCACGTATGTTAACGCGTTCATTTTGACAGCACTAATATGTATGTATTATATTTATATACATTTATGAAAAAAAATATATATTTAAAATATATATATTTATATATTTATAGAGAGAGAGAGATAGCAATATCAGATGAGTAGACGTGAGATATGGCTCTGGTAATCACAGTGTGCCGATATACAGCCATATCTTGTCTACTCATCTGATATTGCTATCTCTCTCTCTCTCTCTCTCTCTCTCTAGCTGTCAATATATATTAGTGCTGTCAAAATTAACTAATTGCCAAAAAAATGTTTAGCGCGTTAAACTGAAAAAACTAATCACCTTGTTAAAAATATTTAATGCAATTAATGCAGGGTAGGAGCTAGGGTTGACTACCTCACTCATAACTGCTGGTTCTGTCATTTTTTCTCTGCAGTGCATTTATTCAGTCGCAGAATGTCTTTACGACCACCTCAAACTGGAGACATTTCAGCGCCAGGCACAAGTCAAAAGACAAAGGAGACGCCAAGTGGTGTAGCCTGCATAATTTCATATCAAAGCGTGAAATAAACTATGTGCAAAACAAGTCATGAAGTTACCAAAAAGTTGATTAAAGCTAGCTTAAACTGTATGGAGCCAAAAGAGTCTCAATAAAGATAAATGCACACACTACATTCACATATGCACACACAGGATTCATACATGCACACACATAATTCATAAATACACACACAGGATACACAAATGCGCACAAAATTCACAAATGCACACAAAATTTAAAAAGCACAGAAGATTCACAAATGCATACAAAATTCAGAAATACACACACAATTCAGAAATACACACACAATTCAGAAATGCAAACAACATTTACAAATGCACTCAAGATTCACAAATGCACAGGACAAGATTCAGAAATGTATTTCTGATGCACACACACATATATCTTGATTTACAAACTGCTTGCGGTCTGTGAACTTCACTGCATTTGTGTGTGAATTTTGAGACTCCCCTGACTTGGCTCGACACACAAATGCCTTTTTTTAAACAGGGAATGATCTGCAACCAATCAGATATCTCCCTTGTTTTAGCCAATCACAAGAATGCACCCCACGTGGGGGATTGTTTACTTATAAGCCAATCAGCGAACGGCTCACTTTCCTCACGCTGCGAACGACTCACGTTCCTCAGCGAACGATTCACTTACCTCACGCAGCCGGCGACCCACTTTCCGCAGCCGGAGAGTCACTTTCCTCACGCAGCGAACGATCGACTTTCCTCACGAGTCATGCAGCGAACGACTCACTTTCCTCACTCAGCGAACGACTCACTTTCCTCACGCAGAGAGCAACTCACTTTCCTAAGCGAACGACTCACTTTCCTCACGCAGCCGGAGACCCACTTTTCGCAGTCGGAGAGTCACTTTCCTCTAGCAGCGGACCACTGACTCTCTCTTCATGTAGGGACCGAATATTATAATTAAAGTGACTTCTATATTGCATCCAAAAGAGTATTTAGATATATTTAAATATTCAAAAAGGTGTAAAAAATGTTTTTACTTTCATTAAAATATTTCAATAAAATGAAATAATTGCCTATTGCAAATTTATGAATCCATGGTTAACTTTTTTTCTGCAGTCACTGGGCTATATGTATTGAGAAATTTTTATAATTTATATTTTGAAAAAAAAATAAAATAAAAAAACCTGAATTGTAATCTAAACATTTGTATTTTCATACAATTTCATAAATAAGTAGGCTATAATATGCCGCACCACAGGCATATCGTGCTGTGTAAACGCGTTCATGTGATTGGCTTATACGTAAACTATCCCCCACGTGGGGTGCATTCTTGTGATTGGCTAAACAAGGGAGATATCTGATTGGTTGCAGATCATTCCCTGTTTAAAAAAAGGCATTTGTGTGTCGAGCCAAGTCAGGGGAGTCTCAAAATTCACACACAAATGCAGTGAAGTTCACAGACCGCAAGCAGTTTGTAAATCAAGATATATGTGTGTGTGCATCAGAAATACATTTCTGAATCTTGTCCTGTGCATTTCTGAATCTTGAGTGCATTTGTAAATGTTGTTTGCATTTCTGAATTGTGTGTGTATTTCTGAATTTTGTATGCATTTCTGAATCTTCTGTGCTTTTTAAATTTTGTGTGTGCATTTGTAAATTTTGTGCACATTTGTGTATCCTGTGTTTGTATTTATGAATCATGTGTGTGCATATGTGGATGTAGTGTGTGCATTTATCTTTATTGAGACTCTTTTGGCTCCATAAAACTGTGCATGCATGTAAAATGTTATGAGTCACATTTAAGAAAATGTCTCTGAAATGGTTTCCAAAACCATCCTAGAGCAGCCCAGCACTGCCTCTCTCATCTAACACACCTGATTCAACTCGTCAGCTCATTAATAGAGACTTTAAGACCTGAAGTGGGTCAGAAACGGGAAAGAGATTTGGGAGAAAATATGATGCGTCAGATCTGCATCACATTCAGCAGCGGCAGCTATTAAAGTAATAGCAGCCAAATAACCTAATAACCCATCTGCTGTGATGTCTGTTGATTAAAGAAAAAAAAAGAAAGAAATAAGAAATCAAAAACTTTTATAGCTTTAAGGATTCACTTATATTTAATTTTATTATATATCTATATTTATATTTCTGCTGAAGGGCACAGGTAAATATATAGGAGGGATTAATCAATAAATTTCAGAACATATGTGCAATTAGTAATATATAATACACTAAACATGTTTCTAAAAAGCTTTGCAACTTTGTTAATTGGGAAAGAAGAAACATACCTGGACAAGTGTGGACTACAGGACTGGTCCTAAAGAGCAGCTGTCAGCCTGAAGGAGATACAGAGGAGTCTGCTAGACTCCTGCCTTATATACAGCACAAAAGAGGGCTGGATGTAACACACCCACAAGTCTCAAGGCAGAGCAGTCTGCAACACAGCTTGATGTTTATTAACTGTCACTTTAACACTATTCTGTAATACATGAGCCACACCTGAGGGAGAACATTACACCAGTTCATTTACTTTTCACAAAATCTGAGCTAATTTCCCGTGAAAACTGCTAAATAAAAATGATAATGAAAACATATGTAAACAAAATCTCTCCAAAATTTTTAGTTGTACTATTATAATTTTAGATTTTGGTCCTGTTCAAAGCCTTCTCAGCTCTGTTGATTGTCCATCACCTGCAGCAAAGCTGTATCAACAGTATCACATCACTGTCCATCACATCTAATACATTCATCTGTTCAACAAACTATTGCTGTTTAATTCACTTTTTACTGTGTGAATGGTCAGGAATGTCAGAGATTTTGTGTGTATGTAGATAAACGTTACTTCAACATATGTCACTAAAAACAGTTTATATTTAATATGAAATTATTATTGTGTAAAAATAGTATACCTCTCTGATAGTCGGTTTCAGTTAATTATGTGATCAAATTATTCATTATTGGTGATTTCAGTATTCATGTTTGCTGCCCGGGTAAATGGTCAGTGAGTTTGCGTGTGCAGGATTTTTGTTTTTTACAAAAAAGGCATCAATTTTCTTCAGGAAGCCTTTATTCACCTTCCGGATCCATTTAAGGCACTTTTTTATTATAAATGTATGCGCTTTATTTGACTTCTTTTGGACTGTTGACAAAAATCACCTGCTGACTGCCATTATAAAACTTGGAAGAGCAAGGACAATTTTTAATTTAACTGTAATTGGATTTATCTGAAAGACGTAAGTCATATACATATAGGTTGCATTGAGGGTGAGTAAATCATGTGCTAATTTTTATTTTTGTGTGAACTAACCCTTTAATAACATTGATTTGAAAGCTAATATTCTTTTTATGTATTTAAAGATGGTACAATACTTTGTTTTAATATATTTGCAACATACTGTTAAAGGGTTAGTTCACCCCAAAATACAGAAGGATCATGGTCCAGGTGGAATGGTTCATATTAGTTTATCAGTTTAAATGGACTCGCAGCTTGTCTGCTTTAAATACACAGTTAAGCAGATAACATGACTATCTATCATACTTTCTAGAGTGTTTTGCATATTTATTCATGTACACAGAAGCCTTTGTTAAATGTTACTGTTATATTTGTCTTTTATATATGTCAATAAATGATAAGTGAAACACTATGGACTGAAGTACATGTGACAAGCTGCTGGTTGCTCATAGACATCCATCACAGGACAGCAAGAGTTCTTTATTGGGAATCCCAATGTTTTCAGTGAATACAGTTAAAGCATTTACTGAAAATACAAACACTGGGAACCTTTGAGAGCTGTAGAAAACTTGCTGCATTAAACCAGCAGTAAAAGAAGCAGACTCCTGCTCACCTCTTGCATCTCTCACAAGTTTTATTCTAAGCACGTGACACGAGCACAGAAATCCACTGTGACCTTTAATCTAATGTCTGCTTCTTTTAGTTCTTCTCTGCTGAACCCACTGTAGTAATTCATCATTTTGAAATAGCATCTATTTTTTATATCTAGCATTTTTTGTGATATGTTATATACACTAAGTGCTAATAGCTATAGATTCTATTTACACTATGTTAAAATAGCAGAATTTCTGCTTTTTATACTACTTATTGCAGATAGTAGCAATGGTAACACTTTATTTCAATAGTCCACTTTAGACATTCTACTAACAGTAAGTAACTTTGCAACTACATGACAACTAGCAGTTAGTAGAGTATTAGTAGACTGTCTACTTAATATCTGCTAACACTTTCTTTGTCAACTTATTCAACTAACCCTAAACTTACCCCTAACACTAACCCTTAACCTACCCTCACAGTCTACTCTGAGAGTTAGTAGACATGCAGTTGCAAATAATGAGATTCAGTTGATATGTAGTTGACATGTAGTTACAAAGTTACTTAAACTGGACTATAAAAATAAAGTGTAACCGTAGCAATTATCTGCACCTCAGTATTGTAGAACATTATAAAACAGTAGGGGAGAGCAGGGGCGAAAGTACCATTTTTCAGAAAAACATCATTTTAAAACATAATGTTGTAGACAGAGATATATTTCTGCTGTGGCCAGTAACTCATAAGTGTGGTCTATCAATACCAGGTGGTATTTTGTAGAAATGTAGAAAGGCTTCAGTATAATTTCAATTTGAACATAAGTTGCACATTGTTACTTTTGACCCCCTCTGTTGGGACGAAAGTAACACAACAATACAAGCTAGATTTTTTGTGCTACTCTTATTTTTTTTTATTAAATATACCTAACTATGGCCTTGTTAATATGTAACTGCAAACATATTTTGTCCTTTATCTTTGCAAAACAATATTAAATTACATTTAATTTAATTTAAAATTTCAATTTAATCAAAAGTAACACGACAAACTTGAATTGTTTAGATTGTTTATTGGCAATGTCAATTCATTTTATAAAACATTTTTTCAACAGTATGAAAGTATATAATTAACAGTACAAACAAACATGAACATAACAAAAGGCATTTGCCTACTCATTGTCACAGTTGTGACATATACAATGCTCTGCACCCTCAGTGCATGCCTCATGTGACCAGAGCTGGCAAAAGAGACACTGCACCCACACTTCCCCAGGCAAGGACGAGTTGAATGTTTCCCCACACACAAGACATATCCTCATCCCAACGGATCGCCGTTGACCTGCAACATTCAAAGTGAGAAAAATTGTTGTCAACATTTGTATAAATTTACAGGCAGTTATTGCTCATCCTCTGTCCACATGGTAGCAGCATGTATAAAGAAATTACTCAGGACAAAGCAAAAACCAAATGCCACTCACCTCCTTTTGCCTCTTTGTTTTGTGTCCTTTCTCGGACCAGCCTTAGGAAAGGGACGTACAGCTTCTGGAAAGAATGTCCCTGGGACATCAAGCAGACATCTTCTGCCATCTTCATGTGGGACAGCTTAATCAGCAGACAAAAAAATAATATCAATATCGTGCACAATTGTATTTTAGTTATTATTTTACTAAAATCCTTTGGGATTAACCAAGTTCTATCTAATTTTATTTTACCTGAACAGACAACTGGGTGGTCAGGGATGGCCAGGATACTCTGGCAGCAGCCCTCCCTCGAACAGGCTCTGGCTGAGTGGGTGTTTGTTGGAATGTGGTGTGGGATCACATGGTACCAATGAAGGAAAAGGGCGGTCGATGACGTAGGCAGGTAAAAAGTCTTGCTCCTCAAAAATTTCTGGGTTAAAGGGGCAGATGCCAGTGCACACAAAGCCAGACGTTATGTTTCTGGGTGTCGCTGCTCTTGGCAGAGCTGTGGCCACTAGGCTTGGAACATCATAGATGGTCAAAGTTTTTCCAGGGTATGTTCTCATCCAGTGATCTGCTGCCGTGTTTATATATCGCTTCAGTGGACCGAAGGCGCTTCTGTCAAGTGGCTGGATACGATGTGTGCATTGGGGTGGGAACGATAGTAAGACTATGCCGTTAGACCGACAAAAGTCAATTGCTGCCACAGAAAGGTGTGACCAATGATTGTCGAGGAGGAGAAGCACCTTCGACTCCAGGGTCACACGGGTGTGTCTGGCAAAGTGCTGGAGAAAGGCCAGAAAGTCTGTATCCTGCATCCAGCCTGAGCTATTTGCAGAACCAGCAGAGCCAATGGGACCATTTCTCACAAAGTGGTCCTGGAACTTCTTCCTGGGAAAGATGAAGTACGGGGGAATGCAATTGCCTTGTGCATTTACTGCAAGGGCAATGGAGACCAGTGTCCCCCTCTCCCCAGAGGTAACTGCACCGACCTGGCGCTTCCCCTTGGTGGCGATTATTTTATCTGGCACTTGGACTGTCGTGGTACCTGAAAATTAATTATAAACTTTGATAAGCTTTCACGAACATTTGTAGGTGTTTATACCTAGATGTGTGTGTGTGTATAATTAGTGTTTGTATATAGTTACATATTTATTTTCATTATTGTTTTATTATCTCTATATCTGTATTTATTTATTAATTTTTATATAGTATTTGTATACAACCCGAATTCCGGAAAAGTTGGGACGTTTTTAAAATTTTAATAAAATGTTTTATTCACAATAGAACATAGATAACATAGCAAATGTTTAAACTGAGAAAGTTTACAATTTTATGCACAAAATGAGCTCATTTCAATTCTGATTTCTGCTACAGGTCTCAAAATAGTTGGGACGGGGCATGTTTACCATGGTGTAGCATCTCCTTTTCTTTTCAAAACAGTTTGAAGACGTCTAGGCATTGAGGCTATGAGTTGCTGGAGTTTTGCTGTTGGAATTTGGTCCCATTCTTGCCTTATATAGATTTCCAGCTGCTGAAGAGTTTGTGGTCGTCTTTGACGTATTTTTCGTTTAATGATGCGCCAAATGTTCTCTATAGGTGAAAGATCTGGACTGCAGGCAGGCCAGGTTAGCACCCGGACTCTTCTACGACGAAGCCATGCTGTTGTTATAGCTGCAGTATGTGGTTTTGCATTGTCCTGCTGAAATAAACAAGGCCTTCCCTGAAATAGACGTTGTTTGGAGGGAAGCATATGTTGCTCTAAAACCTTTATATACCTTTCAGCATTCACAGAGCCTTCCAAAACATGCAAGCTGCCCATACCGTATGCACTTATGCACCCCCATACCATCAGAGATGCTGGCTTTTGAACTGAACGCTGATAACATGCTGGAAGGTCTCCCTCCTCTTTAGCCCGGAGGACACGGCGTCCGTGATTTCCAACAAGAATGTCAAATTTGGACTCGTCTGACCATAAAACACTATTCCACTTTGAAATAGTCCATTTTAAATGAGCCTTGGGCCACAGGACACGACGGCGCTTCTGGACCATGTTCACATATGGCTTCCTTTTTGCATGATAGAGCTTTAGTTGGCATCTGCTGATGGCACGGCGGATTGTGTTTACCGACAGCGGTTTCTGAAAGTATTCCTGGGCCCATTTAGTAATGTCATTGACACAATCATGCCGATGAGTGATGCAGTGTCGTCTGAGAGCCCGAAGACCACGGGCATCCAATAAAGGTCTCCGGCCTTGTCCCTTACGCACAGAGATTTCTCCAGTTTCTCTGAATCTTTTGATGATGTTATGCACTGTAGATGATGAGATTTGCAAAGCCTTTGCAATTTGACGTTGAGGAACATTGTTTTTAAAGTTTTCCACAATTTTTTTACGCAGTCTTTCACAGATTGGAGAGCCTCTGCCCATCTTTACTTCTGAGAGACTCTGCTTCTCTAAGACAAAGCTTTTATAGCTAATCATGTTACAGACCTGATATCAATTAACTTAATTAATCACTAGATGTTCTCCCAGCTGAATCTTTTCAAAACTGCTTGCTTTTTTAGCCATTTGTTGCCCCCGTGCCAACTTTTTTGAGACCTGTAGCAGGCATTAAATTTTAAATGAGCTAATTAAGTGGATAAAAGTGTAAAATTTCTCAGTTTAAACATTTGCTACGTTATCTATGTTCTATTGTGAATAAAATATTGGCTCATGTGATCTGAAATTCCTTTAGTTTTCATTTTATTAAAATTTAAAAAACGTCCCAACTTTTCCGGAATTCGGGTTGTATGTATTTATTTTAACTGGGTGTGTGTGTAGTTTTTTTATATAATTACATATTCACCTCATAGTTTTATAATCTGTATATATTTATCTGTATAGGCTATATTATGTATGTATATCAAGGTCTATAGTTTATATCTGTTATAAAATTTTATATAGCAATGAATTTGTCTTGTGTATTTTAAACCACAGAATCACGAATTGTAAACTTTACCTGTTTCATCCACATTCCAAATGTCCTTTGCTTCAAAAAGGTAGCGGGAAAGAACTGTCTGCTGGTTGTTATAAAAAGCAGTCACGTTTGTTTTATTAAAGCTGGTGGAACGGGACATGCTGGTGGCTTGAGGTCGGCGAATAGACAATGTATTATTGCGTTCAAGGAAGGAGGTGAGCCAGTCCTTTCCCGCCATCTTGGTGGCATCCCATCCATCTGGATATTTGCAGCCATATTTGCTGGCCAATTCGTATGCTAATTTGCGCACCTAAAACATAAAAAGAAAATGGTTAGATGGAGATTGTTTATGACATGATTAAGATAAAATAAGACTTTACTGATCCTGCACTAGGGATTTTTACATGTTGCAGCAGCTTCAGTGGACTGTGGAAAATTAAACATAATTTAGAAAGATAGGACAAAATGTAAATAAAAAATTAAATTAGGATAAAAATGAAAAATATATTTAAAGAATACACAAATCTCATATTTTGATAAGCATTTAAAATTGTTTGAGTAAGAGCAGTGTGAGTGAGCTGCATGTTGAGTGTTTTTGCTGTAGCTACTAAACTGACCTCCTTAGGAGACAGGCCAAAATAAATATCAGCTGCCCTCTTAATATAAGCCTGCAGATTTTTCTCTTGGTCCACAGAGAAGACTCTAGAATGTGATCTGTACCCTGGTGGTCTAGTCTTTTCCCTACTGGTCTCTGCCCTCCTCCTGCAGTATCTGAGCAAAGTGACATGACATATGCCATGCAACTTAGCAGCTGACCTTAGACTGATGTTCCTGACAGATGTGTCAAGAAATGCCCTTTCATAAATATCTGGCTGAATCAGACCCCTGTCTGTCTTTCTGACCCGAACTCTTGGCATATTCTGTTGGTATAATATGACATAAACATGTTTTAATAAATGCTGCAACACCCAGAAATTCACCACATTAGCAGCGGGACAAAAGTAACAAGTGTTACTTTCGTCCTGACAGGAACTCCTGACATTTAAACCCGATTTACTTTTTTACTGAAAAACTCTGACGACGCAAACTTTAGGATGTGTTACAGCACTAAAAAACATGTCGATTGATCATTACTGTGACACATGAAACGAGAAAAAATACAGCTTCAGTAATTTACTTACTGTACTTGAAAACCGTTTTCCGGACCTAACCGCGGGAAGAGATGACGAAATCACGTGATATTAGCCAGCTCCATCAAGGTTTGCGTGCTGAACGTGCTGTCATAGCTTGGAATGCAAATGTAAACAGGTCTCTGAGAAAATCGCTTTGTTACTTTCGTCCCGCGTTACTTTCGCCCCGGTTCTCCCCTATGCAATAACTTATTGAGTGTAAGTTTAAACTTTAATTCAAATTATTAAATGGATGCCACCTTATTGGAACAATTGCCACCTTATTGGATATCGTACCTCGATGGCGCCCCAGATGGCTGCTTCAGATCTCCACTTTCTACCCAACAAAACGGACAAAATCCTTCTGCTTTCCCAGACAAAAAAAAAGGATTTATCACACTCTGCTGCTCTGTGTTTCACGGAAACCTGGCTCAATGACGCTATAACAGACAGTGCGCTCCATCTGCCGGACTTTCGGCTGTTTAGTGCGGATCGCGACGCAGAATCACGGGGAAATCGCGCGGAGGCGGGACATGCTTTTATATCAATGAACAGTGGTGCACAGATGTAACTGTTTTAACTTGTTAACCTGACCCCCCATTATGGGACTCACAGCTGAAAGTGCTCTACCTAACTTATAATTGTAATAGTTTCCTACTTCAGTGTGTTACAAACATAATTGTGGTGTCTTTAGAAAGAATACCCTTGGGGCTTCACTTTTTATCAACCAGATTTGATAATGCTCAAAAATATTAAAAGTTATAGAAACTGAAGTGCCTTGAATTTTTTTTACCACTCTTAAATATTTTTTTATTTGATATAAAAATACATGAAATGAGTCCTGGAGCAACCTAGAAAAGTAATGGGTTGAAAGCCACATGTCTCATGAGTTTCTATTTCAAATCTGAATAAAATATCATTAAAAATTAGACTCCTGAAAATATTTGTATGAGACTATGTCTACACCCCCCACCCCCCAAATATAAGAAAATATATTTCCCTATAGTATTGAAGGTTTCTACAGACTATTTAGTCAGTAAACATACCACTGCATAGTTTTTTTCAATTATAAAACACTAGACAGAAACTTAGACATTTAAGTGATTTATTTGAGCACTAGAAAAATACAATAAGAATAATTTGAGTAAGAAAAATTTGAGTAAGAAAAAAAAAAGATTTAACTTTGTTTGCCAATTACAGAACATCCTGATCTTGCTAGAAATGCATCTTTTACAATGAATTACGATGCAAATAAGTGCTGATGTGCTGATGGCCACTTATACAGATGGTAATAACACAAATGTGCCGAAGTAAATAATCCACTCTCTCTATTCATATAGACGCGTTCACTTTGATAGCCGTGATCATTCAGTAATAGCGAGCTGATTTAGGCTGATTTGCACTCAAACAGATGGTAATCATGCAGATACATTCACATTCAACATAAAACACTCTCACATATATAAAAACTGTCGAAAATTAAAAGAAAGAAAGGAAAATCGGATCGCTGTAAGTTCCGCCTTCATCAGCTGACAGGTGCGTCAGAGCGCATCACCAGCTCTCAGGAGAGAGCGCCAAATTCAAATAAACTATCTTCCGCCTATTTTTCATTCATTCTTTTTCCCGGTGGATCGCCTCATTCTGTTTGTGACACTGTACGCTGCAAAATGTACTCGGTTACTAACGTAACCTCGGTTCTCTCTAGAAGAGTGAACGAGTACTGCGTCTTAGCTAAGACGCTACGGGAAAAGTCTCTTTTCACGAAATACTGAAGCAAAAAATTATCCTTAATTTTGTATTTTTGTAAAGCGCATTTGCAGCAGTACACAGCCATAGGCGAGACGGCTCGTTCGCTCATTGGCTTGTTCTGGGGCAACTGGACAGCCTATTGAGCGCTGGCTGATGCAACATCAGACCAATAAGGGCGCTTCGCGCCCTTCTTGCCACTTCCCGCCGAAACGGGTGTGGCCCAACCTATAAAAGGAGCCCGAAAAGGCTGACTCACCTGAATTATTTCAGCGCCGAAGCGAACCAGAGTGAATCGTACGCACGGCAGAGAACGCAGTACTCGTTCGCTCTTCTAGAGAGAACCGAGGTTACGTTAGTAACCGATTACGTTCTCTTATGAGAGCTCTCTCATACTGCGTCTTAGCTAAGATGCAATATGGGAACCCTATGTAAAACGCCGTGCGTGCAGGGATCACACACCAATAAACCTGAAGCAACGCCCAGGATTTACAGTGCACAGTCACCCGAGGGACTCACAGAGAGTCCAGGACAGGAAGGGGAAAAACCCTCCGTCCCATATCTAGCAGCATCCGCAGATGCGGCAATATGACATCACACAGCCTAGGCAAGGCCTGACCAATGTGGCAATGCGGGTCTTACGCAATACTGCCCATATAACTGTTGGCAGCGCATAACGCTCATGAACTCAGAGTTCCCCTCAGGGCCCTGATTCGACTATACCGACAGCAGCCTTGCTTGCATGGCGGGAACTTCCAGGTTATAGAACCTGATAAATGCAGACGGCGAGGCCCAACCTGCCGCCATACATATATCCTGCAAGGAGATCCCAGTAGACCACGCCCACGACGAGGCGACGCCCCTTGTGGAGTGTGCTCTGACGCCCAATGGGCACTGAAGGCCCCTGGAAGCATAAGCTAATGCTATGGCATCAACTATCCATCTGGATAGAGTCTGTCTTGAAACAGCCATTCCCTTGGAACGTCCACTGAACGAAACAAACAGATGCTTAGTCTGTCGAAAGACAGCGGAGCAAGACACATGAGCTCTTAAAACCCTAACAGGGCAAAGAAAACTCGAGTCTCTATCCTCTCCTGACACCGACAGGGCAGAAAGGGCAATAACCTGAGCCCGAAACGGTGTGCTGAGGGATTTCGGCACATAACCGTGCCTAGGTTTGAGTATGACCCTTGAGTCATTAGGCCCAAACTCCAAGCACGACCGGCTCACCGAGAGCGCGTGCAGGTCACCCACACGCTTCACTGAAGCGAGAGCCAACAAGAATACTTTCTTGAACGACAGATGCTGGAGGCTAATTGATTGGATAGGCTCAAAAGGGGGACCCTTCATGGCCTCCAAAACCGCCGTGAGGTCCCACATAGGTACTTACGGAGGTCTGGGAGGATTCAGCCTCCTAGCTCCTCTAAGGAAGCGGATGACCAAATCGTTCCTTCCTATTGACTGACCGAGCGCTGTTTCAGAAAACGCTGCGATGGCCGCCACATAAACTTTGAGCGTGGATTGGGCTCTGCCCTTGTCCAACAGCTCCTGTAGGAAGGAGAGAACCTCCATCACCTCACAACTAAGGGGTGAACATCCCCGAGCTGTGCACCAGCTGGAGAACACCGACCACTTCGAGGCATACAGCCGTCGTGTCGAAGGAGCTCTAGCCTGAGTGATGGTATTTAGCACTCCCACTGCGAGATCAGCGGGTAACCGTTGAGCGCCCACACATGGAGGGACCACAACTCCGGTTGAGGGTGCCAAATCGAACCCCTGGCCTGCGAGAGGAGGTCCCTCCTCAACGGCACTGGCCACGGGGCGACATCTGCTAACTGCATCAAATCTGGGAACCATGGTTGGTTCTTCCAAAAAGGTGCTACAAGCAGTATTGAACATCTCGTTTCTCTCACCCGTTCTATCACCTGCAGAAGAAGGGAGACGGGAGGGAAAGCATAAAGCGGGCAGCATGATATGATGGAGCTTTTCCCGTTCTGACCACAGGCCAAAGGACGGTCTGCCCTCGAGCAGCGCTCCCCATCCCGAAGTGGAGGCATCCGTAGACACCATCTTCACATTCGAGGAAGTCCCCAGGCTTACACCTGATTGGTACCAGCCGTTTGCTGTCCAGGGTTTCAGGGCTGTAACGCAGCCCTTATCGACCTTGAGACGCAGTCGGTCAGATACCCGCGTTTTCTGCCAGAGCTGCAGGGGGTGCATGTGGAGCAGGCCCAGCTGCAGAACCGGAGATGCTGAGCAAAACGGCTGCGCCGCATCGGAGAGAACTCGCTGCGCGCTGAATGCCCAATGCGTGCTGTGGTGACAGCCACGCCGTCATGGAACATGGAACATGGAGTTCAGAGCTATACCCAAAAACAGTATAGTCTGACTGGGGTTCAGCGAACTCTTCGTCCAGTTGACACTGAGACCGAGTTTCTCGAGGTGATCGAGTAAAACGGCCCTGTGCTCCACGAGCTCCGCTCGTGATTGAGCCAGAATCAGCCAGTCGTCAAAATAGTTCAGCACTTGCACGCCTCTGAGTCTGAGAGGAGCGAGCGCTGCGTCCATGCACCTCGTAAACGTAAGAGGAGCCACGGACAAGCCGAATGGCAGGACTGTAAACTGGTATGCCTGGCCCTCGAAGGCAAATCTCAAATATCGCCTGTGACTGGACGCTATCCGTATTTGAAAATACACGTCCTTCAGATCTATTGACATGAACCAGTCTCCTCAGCGAATCTGCGCGAGGAGCTTCCTGGTCGTAAGCATTCTGAAACCATGGCTGTCTTTCTCGGGCACCAGAAAGTATCTGCTGTTCAGCCCCCCCCTCGCTTTGAGCTCGAGACACAGGCTCTACAGCCCCTTTGCTCAACAGTTTTGATATTTCGGCCCGAAGTATGTGTCCTACTTCTGTTTTGACCGTAGTTTCGACGCGCGCTAAAAAGCGCGGAGGGCGTCGAAAAACTGTAGCGAGTAGCCTCTCTTTATAATGCCTAGCACCCAATCCGAAACCCCTGGAAGCGCTGACCATGCATCTGCATGAATGGCTAAGGGCTGGATGCGAAGCGCGCTCTGTTGACTGGGCAACGGCGGCGCTTGGGTGCGCTGCACCATGGGCGTTACGCCTGTGGCATTTGAGGCGGGGAGCGCGCTGATCACAGCGGGCAGATCGCTCCTCCTCGACCCCGTCCCGGTGCTTAACCGATTGGGCGAGGGCTGAGCGGGTCCCGTGGGACTCGTGATGTTTGCGAGTAACTGTGGGCTGCAAGCGTGCACATTTACCACTTTCGACTCGCTGTCTGCCTGGGCAGAGCGTACGTGCACGGGTTTTGTTTTTACAGAAACCACGCGCCGTGTGTGACATAGTGTATGTGGGCACTGAGGAGTGGGCACGTTTACTATGTGGCGCGCATGACCGACCTGAGTCGATCTTATGTGCGCGAGCCCTGTGTGCAGCGCTGTGCTTACATGTGGAGATGGGCACTGAGGAGTGGGCATCGTCACTACATTTATAGCACCATCGGCCGTGGCCGGACGAACGTGCACGGGTTTCGTTTTTACAGAAACCACATGACGCGTGTGACATAGTGATTGTGGGCACTGAGGAGTGGGCACGTTTACTATGCAGTGCGCGCTATCGACTTGAGTCGCTTTTATGGGCGCGAGCCCTGTGTGAAGGGCTGTGCTCATATGTGGAGATGGGCACTGAGCAGTGGGCATCGTCACTACATTTATAGTAGGGATGTCCAGATCCGATCACGTGATCGGAAATCGGGCCGGATCGTGTGGTTTCAGACTCGATCGGAATCGGACGTTACCTCCCGATCAGGACTCGGATATATATATATTCTCATTAATTTTTAACACATCTTTTGTTACGCGGTGGCAAAGAGTTAGACCCTTTTGACTCCACACAGAAACAGCAACACGTGCGGCATGACATCACTTTGTTTTCAAGAGCTGGTGTGAATAAATATAGATTCAAACTCAAAGAGACATGATAGTCTGCGCATGAGCTGATATTTCATTCGGACCCAGGATACAGCGAGATGAACATCACAGAGCGCTAAACTCTCATGCAGGGTGTGTTTCATTCATACTCGAAGCCGGAGCACGCTCTTGCACTGATATCAGGATATTCCTAATATGGACAAAAGCGTCCAGCTATGCTGTGGTGCTCACAGGAAAACAGAAACTTATGCAAACACGAAGACATTAATATACGATCACGACAATAAATTGTTCTTCAAGTCATCTCCAGCAGGTGATAAATAAAGTATGAACAATGCAGTGCTGATTGGCATAGTACTTATTACAATATAGAAACTATTCTGCATTATTATGTGATAAACAGTGTTTGAAGTATATAAACAAATCATTATTATTTGTTATTGTCCAGCATTTATAGATTTCTAAGCCAATTAAAAGCTAGAAATTAGAGAAAAAATAAAGTTGCCTATACTACCAGTCAGAAGTTTTTGAACAGTAAGCTTGTTAAGGTTTTTTTTTTTTTTAGTCCCTTCTATTCACCGGCGCGCTTGGGTGAGAGCTCGGCCACAGCGGAACTCGTACACCGGTGCTTCGATGAAGCAGCCATCGTGTGTAGTGCAGACGCAGCCTGCTCAGCAGCAGTAAAGGTTCGCGCGAGCAGAGGTGACGTCATGCTGCAGGCTTTAGATGGCAACACTGCTTTCGTCCGCCGTCCAGCAGAGGGCGAACAAAGGTGCGTCGCTATCGCCTGTTCCAACGGCGGAAGTGACTGGTAGTTCCTGTTTTTAGCATCATCCAGTGTGGAGAATGCTAGTGAGACAGATGAACGAGTTTGCGCTGAATATGGAGCGTTCCAAGCCTTTGCCACCTCTTCGTGAAGCTCAGGAAGAAACGAGGGGTGCTTTGAGAAGTACGCTCATCCGAAAGGAAACTACCATCCAGCTGGGAACGAGAGGGGGGGGCGCTGGTGCAGATTACTCGAGGCCGAGACTCGTCGCGGCCAGCATGAGCACTCGCCTTGGCTCCTTCTCGATGTCAGCTCATTTGCTGGGCTTCTGAGCAGAAGGCGCGAGGTCCTCGGAGCTCGCCCAGCCCTCACTGCCCGAAGCTAGCAGAGAGCGCGTGTCGTCTTCCCCCGACACAGCCCTGAGATCGACCTCCTCGGACGACGCGGCGGCAAACCGCGGGCGCTGCCCATCGGGAAGCGATGCAGGGGAGGTTGGTGAAGCAGGGCGAACCAGCGAGCTCGGTTGAGCTGAAGACGGTTCCGGAATCCGCTGGAAGCGGCGCTTTTAAGGCGCCTCAGCGCAGCGGAGAATGCAGGCTCAGAGAAAAAGGCCAAGCGAGTCCTCAGAGTCACCATGGCAACAGCTCGCAGTGAGGGCATCCGCCGTCAGCGAGCACGAGCGCTGCATGATCTTCACCCAGGCAGGAGACACAGATGACGTACCGGTCTCCCTCGCTGAGTGGGGCTCTGACGAGCCGCAGGAAGGCATCTTAAAAAAGACGCAAGCTCTTTTACGAGAATGCGCATAAAGAACAGTTGGATATAACAGAATTGAAAGGATATGTGCGCCGGAGAGCACAGCAGGAACGGCAGTGGAAGGCGGCGAAGGCCAGCAGCTTCAGAAGTGGCTCGTCCCGCTGAGATGCTTATCAGACGGCGCTTGCTTTTTTCGTGATCCAGCGATGCGTGAGCTTCGCTGAAGAGATGAAAAATCAGGTGAGTCAGCCTTTTCGAGCTCCTTTTATAGGTTGGGCCACAACCGTTTCGGCGGGAAGTGGCAATAAGGGCGCGAAGCCAATGAGCGAGCAAGCCGTCTCGCCTATGGCTGTGTACTGCTGCAAATGCGCTTTACAAAAATACAAAATTAAGGATTACACAAATGTAGCAAATACAGTCTTTATAAGCTTTCCATTGAAAAACACTGATCTGTCGTCGATGCTTGAGGCTTAGATCTTTATAATGATACATAGATTGAAAAGATTAAATTTGTCCCGTATCATAAACACTAACACGTGCGAGTTGAGTGGCTTTGAGGACGAGGGCGTCGGGGTGCAGGCTAAGAGGTTAAAGAAGATGTACTGTTCAGATCTAGAAGTGCTTTTTGTCAACTCCAAGCCGTTCTATTCGCGGGAGTTTCACTCGTTCATTCTGGTGAGTGTTTAGATCCCCCCGCAAGCACACGTAAGTTTGGCTTTAGAAACTCGCTGAACAGATCACGGAGACAGAACAACAACACCCAGACTCTGTTTTAATCATTCTTGGGGACTTTAATAAAGCCAATCTCTCCCGTGAACTGCCAAATTACAGACAGCATGTTGCATGTTCCACAAGAGACAGTAATATATTGGATCACTGTTACACCACAATAAAGGATGCCTATCACTCTGTTCCACGAGCAGCTTTGGGACGTTCTGATCACCTTCTGGTTCATCTTATACCAACCTATAGGCAGAAACTTAAATCTGCTAAACCTGTAGTAAAGACTGTAAAGAGATTACTCACATTTCACTGCTGGTTATATATGCTATATATAATTTTGTATTTGACGAATAAAAATCTTGAATCTTGAATCTTGAGATGGACCAACAAAACAGAGCAGGATTTACAAGCTTGTTTTGACCTCACTGATTGGAGTGTTTTGAAGCTGCTACCACCGATCTGGACGAACTCACAGAGACTGTAACATCCTATATTAGTTTCTGTGATGATATATGCATTCCTACCAGGACTTATTTAACATTCAACAATGATAAGCCATGGTTTACAGCAAAACTCAGACATCTTCGTTAGGCCAAAGAGGATGCCTACAGAATTGGGGACAGAGTCTTGTATAATCAGGCCAGAAACACACTGAACAGTTTGAGATTAAAGAGATTAGAGTGGCTAAAAGGACCTACTCTAAAAAGCTGGCAGACCAGTTTACTTCCAACGACTCAACTTCAGTATGGAAAGGAGTGAGAGCCATTAGCAACTACAAGACACCATCCCCCTGCACTGAGGCAAATCAACGACTTGCTAAGAACCTGAATGAGTTTTATTGTAGATTTGAAACACCCCACACCCATTCTGATCATCTCTCTACATAACCATTAACACCTCCTGCAATTCGCCACCCCCCTCCTGCACTTCAAATTAGTGCAAACGATGTGCGCCAGGTCTTCAGGAAGAACAAAAGAAAAAAAGCACCAGGCCCATATGGTGTTACACCAGCCTGTCTGAGAACCTGTACTGACCAATTGGCCCTCATCTTTTCACAGATATTCAACAGATCTCTGGAGTTGTGTGAAGTGCCTTCCTGCTTCAAACGCTCCACCATCATCCCCGTTCCAAAGAAACCCAAGATAACAGGACTTAATGACTACAGACCTGTGGCTCTAACGTCTGTCATCATGAAGTCATTTGAAAAACTGGTTCTTGCTTACCTGTAGGACATCACTGGACCCTTACTGGACCCCCTGCAGTTTGCTTACTGAGTTTGTTGCACTTCATCATGCAACATCTGGACAAAACAGGGACCTATGTGAGGATCCTGTTTGTGAACTTTCGTTCAGCTTTCAACACCATCATCCCAACAGCCCTCCAGACCAAACTGACCCAGCTCTCTGTTCGTAGCTCTATCTGTCAGTGGATCACCAGCTTTCTGACCGATAGCCAACAGCTAGTGAGACTGGGGAAATTCATGTCCAACAGCTGCTCCACCAACACTGGTGCCCCTCAGGGATGTGTTCTCTCCCCACTGCTCTTCTCCCTGTACACCAACGACTGCACATCTAAAGACCCCTCTGTCAAGCTCCTGAAGTTTGCAGACGACACTACAGTCATCGGTCTCTTCCAGGATGGTGACGGGACTGCTTACAGACAAGAGGTTGAGAAGCTGGCAGTCTGGTGCAGTCTTAACAACCTGGAGCTGAACACTCCCAAAACAGTGGAGATGATTGTGGACTTCAGGAGAAACCCCCTGCACTCCCCCCACTCACCATCATGAACAGCACTGTGGCTGCAGTGGAGTCTTTCAAATTCCTGGGAACCACCATCTCTCAGGACGTGAAGTGGGACAATCACATTGACTCCATTGTTAAAAAGGCCCAACAAAGGTTGTACTTCCTTCGCCAGCTGAGGAAGTTTAACCTGCCACAGGAGCTGCCGAAACCTTCTACTGAGCTGTCATTGAGTCTGTCCTGTGCACTCCAATAACTGTCTGGTTTGGTTCAGCTACAAAATCAGACATCAGAAGACTACAGAGAATGGTTCAGACTGCTGAAAGGATTATTGGTGCTCCCCTGTCCACCCTTCAAGAACTGTATTCATCCAGAGTGAGGAAAAGGGTTTAGAAAATCACTCTGGATCCCTCTCATCCAAGTTACCCCCTTTTTTTAACTTTTGCCATCTGGCCGGCACTTCAGAGACGCAAATACCAGGACAGTCAGGCACAAGAACAGTTTCTTCACCCAGGCAATCTACCTCATGAACAGTAAATGTTCCCCACTTATGCAATATTTTTATATTTATTTTTTACTCCTCCATCAAAGTACATCTCTGCATTTTACTCTATTCTATTCCATTATCATCTATAGCACAACTGTTCATACAATTTATATATTTGCATTTTTGTGTTTGTGTGTGTGTGTGTTGTTGTTGTCTCTCTGTACTGGAAGCTTATGTCACTAAAACAAACTCCTTGTATGTGTAAGCATACTTGGCAATAAAGCTCTTTCTGATTCTGATTCTAAAGACCTACCCTAACCCTGTCCAATACTTTATGTTAAAAATTTGTATTACTTCGTGCGCATTCTGTTTCACAGTGAAAAACAAAGTATAAAAAAAAATATGGGTGGTAATCTTTCTCAGTATTCTGCTTTCGTGGCATTTTCGTGGCTGCAAAGTTTCAGCTGTAGAAGCACGCAACATCTGGTAGGTGATGCTTGCTCGCTCTCATTGGCTATCGCGGGTATCAGGTCAGAGGTGCCCAATCAAGAGTTGTAAATGTAATGACACCACACAACAAGGACTTTTTGGACAAAAAATAATTTGCGACAAGCCTCAAATCAATCGGGGGAAGTTGTGGCCTAGTGGTTGGATAGTATGACTCCTAACCCTAGGGTTGTGGGTTCAAGTCTCGGGCCGGCAATACCACGACTGAGGTGCCCTTGAGCAAGGCACCGAACCACCAACTGCTCCCGCAGCATAAATGATGCCCACTGCACCGGTGTGTGTTCAGGGTGTGTGTTTGCACTTTGGATGGGTCAAATGCAGAGTACATCCCACCCATGATCACCAAGTCAGCTCCCCTTTCATCTGACCACCACACTGACTGTCTGATTATCCCACCAGGGGAGGGTCTAATGTATACACACTCTACAGAGGAACTTTGCGATGACCCAAATAGAGAGTAGCGTTAAATAATTTGTTCTCTTTCCAACATCTTAAAGATTTTCTTGGCATTCTGATCCATCCTTTGTGGTCCTTTGAAGAATTAAAAAAATGTTTTATTAAGTCAAAGCTTGTGACCACTTTCCCATGAGCATTAAAAGCACAGGTGAGCAGATACAGAAGGATCATGGTCCAGGTGGAATGGTTCATATTAGTTTATCAGTTTAAATGGACTCGCAGCTTGTCTGCTTTAAATACACAGTTAAGCAGATAACATGACTGTCTCTCATACTTGCTAGAGTGTTTTGCATATTTATTCCTATACACAGAAGCCTTTGTTAAATGTTACAGTTATTTTTGTCTTTTATATATGTCAATAAATGATAAGTGAAACACTATGGACTGAAGTACATGAGACAAGCTGCCAGTTGTTCAAAGACATCCATCACAGGACAGCAAGAGTTCTTTATTGGGAATCCTAATGGTTTCAGTGAATACAGTTAAAGCATTTACTGAAAATACAAACACTGTGAACCTTTGAGAACTGTTGAGAACTTGCTGCATTAACCTTTTGATGAACAACATGGGTTTAAAGTGACCGGACGGACTTTCTTTTTTTCCCTATATTATTCCTAGAAATTAATTTCATCATTCAATATTCCAGGTATTCCTCAATTAACTTGTGTCTAATAATCACAAACAATTAAAAAAATGTTCTTTCTTAATTTTTTTTAATAAATTTTTTTTAACTACCCTTTTTATGCACAACATGGGTCTAAAATGTCCCGTATTCATTCTTGCTATTTCAGTCATGCTTGAGTGTTTCTTGGCTTAAATGGATAGTTCACCCAAAAATGAAAATTCTGTCATTTATTACTCGCTCCAAACCCGTAAGACCTTCGTTCATCTTTGGAACACAAATTAATATATATTTAATGGAATCCAAGAGCACTCTGACCCTCCATAGACAGTAAGGATATTAACACGATCAATGCACAAAAACATAGCAAGGACATCAGTAAAATACTCCATGTGACATCAAGGGTTCATCCGTAACTTTACCAAGCTATGACTACTTTTTTTGCGCAAAGAAAACAATAACAACATAATTTATTCAGCAGTTATTCTCCCAGAATTACCGTCTTCCGCCATTTTGGAGAGTACCCCAGAACATATTCTGTGTAATGAACATTATTTACATTATGCATATGCACACTGTCTACTGAATGTAAACAACACTGATTATGTTCAGCGAGAGCACATGCATGCTGAACGTAAACAACATTCATTATGTCGAATATGTTCTGGGGTACTCTCCAAGATAGCGGAAGACGGTGACTCAGCCTATAAACAGTTAATTCCTCTCACGCAGGCACAGAATGCATGTCAAGTCAAGTAACGTAACCTTTATTTATATAGCGCTTTTAAAAATACAGATTGTGTCAAAGCAGCTTTACAGTATCAAACAGTATCAAAAAGGAAATCAGTGTGTCGGCAATGCAAAAGGACAATAGTAAACACTCAATTTTCAGTATTGCATTAAAATACTGCAATACTTGCAAAATATTTTAAAGGTAGCTCATCAGTGAAAAAGTGAAAGTGACGTGACATACAGCAAAGTATGGTGACCCATACTCATAATTCATACTCTGCATTTAACCCATCCAAAGTTAACACACACACAGCAGTGAACACACACACACACCGTGAACACACAACCAGAGCAGTGAACACACACACACCGTGAACACACAACTGGAGCAGTGAACACACACACTGTGAACACACACCCGGAGCAGTGGGCAGCCATTTATGCTGTGGCGCACCGGGGAGCAGTTGGGGGTTCGGTGCCTTGCTCAAGGGCACCTCAGTCGTGGTATTGCCGGCCCGATACTTGAACCCACAACCTTAGGGTAAGGAGTCAAACTCTCTAACCATTAGGCCACGACTTCCCCTTCCAAGACATAACCAGCATAAGACAGAACTCATCATTCTGAACAGCTCTCTGGATCATTGAGTACCCAAAAAGAAAGACAGAAGAAGAACTTTTTGTATAAAAAAAAATCTGAGAGAAAACTGCTTTGTTTAACCAGCACTTTAAGGGGAGTGTGCGAACGCAGTCCACCAGTACCACAAATTATGCAGTCAAGATTCCCAGATTTGGGGAATTCAAAGGGGTTAGCACGGCTGGAGTGCAATGGACGAGCCTCGTCCTGGGTGAACCGCCTCCTTGATCATGGTGTCTCCCCTGCCAGGTAAGTAAATAGGAAATTTCGACAATGAGTAGGACCTGACACATGTAGTCTTACCCCAAGAGAGTTCAGAAAATCTATAAATGCTGATCCCAATGCATCTTTTTCAGATTTATTATTAACATTTGTTTCTCTGGATAATGTCATATGAAGCACCATTAATCGAGCGCAGCGTTAGTTCAGTCAGGCCATGGAGGCAAGGCTGTGAACAGCTGACGCGGTCAGCTGTCAAATTGCTCCAATCACTACCTCTCTCCTATTAGACACGGGACATATATATACTTGGCACTACTGCTCGGTAAGTATGCTCAATGGCTCGCAAGGCTCAAACTGCTCACGAGAGCCTTTGCTCGCTCAGGAACTATCAGACGGCGAATCTATCTCAATACAAAGGGTTAAATCAGGTTGGCAGGATTCCCACAGAGTATCTCACCAGATTTCAGTCGCGAACTTAAACGAATTCGCCGTGTTGTTTGTCAAGCAACAGACTGAATTGATACAAGTGAGCTCTTGATATAGACACTTCGCACGCGATTCATCGTCAGTGTGTACTAATACGACCGAATCACAACTTACACGAGATCTGCTCCCCGCTGGAAGAAGCTATATATACAACAAATCAAAGCATCCATGAACAACTGGCAATTTCAATTTTAATTCATCTCTGGACGTCTTCACGAAGCTAAGCAAAGTATTTCATTTTTACAGCCTAGTGCTATTTGGCAAACATGCTTCAGACATTGTTTATTGAAAAACTATTGTTCAGTTACGTTGCGAGCCATGCTATATTACCACACCGGTAACACAGTTAAATATACCCACGAGCCTCGTTAATCTGTGGTCAAGGCTGTCGATATTAACGGCTGCTGCTTCAGGGATGCTTCATCAAATTTATCTGACAACTACAACACACTGGGTTTAATCCGCGCTTTGCTGTTGGTCAAACACGATCAAGTGCTTTATACTACATGTACAGATCGTAATTGCTCGTATAAATGCTAAAACGTATCCGACAAGGGCTTATGCTGTTGCCTAAATTAAAGTCTGACCATATGATATATATAAATATTTATATATATTTATATATACATATATATATATATATATATATATATATATATATATATATATATATATATATATATATATATATAAAAAAGGGGGTACTGCTTTACAGGTGCAAGCTGATTTTCAGCTGTTTAAAGAGCACCCTTCGCTACTCCTATTTCCGACTGCCTGCGATCCCGCCCCGCTCCACACACTAAGAAGGTATTTGTTTAAAGCTATCAAGATATGGGACTGCTTGCTTGTGAGGTTATATATTGTCCAACATCATGTGCTAGTCCTGCCGTGCATCGGAGGGTTTCATGCTTTTGCCGGCTCCACTGCGAGCCTCCACTGACTGAGCACGCACCTGATCAAACGCTTGGCTAACTCTTTGGCTCATACGCGTCACATTCGCCGTCGTACAGGGTCATAGTACGGGTGTTCAAATCCTCGAAAATGCTGAAAATTAATGCAGTGTTTTCAGGGTTAATTGTATAAGCGCTTGGATTTAATAATTGCCTGGAAATGCGCACATTTGGGTTAATATTTGCTGTTATGGGAAACCATAGTTCATTTTATAAGCAGCTCCGCTCGAGTCTGCGCCGTGGCTGTGGAGTGCTCTATTAACGCAAAATATAGATAAATGAATAAATAAATAAATACATAAATAAATATTCCCTGCTCAGTTAAACTACATTCTAAGACTGCAATGCATACAATCATATGCAGGGTTCCCCAGCATCAGGTTATTATTGCCATTTTATAATCACACATGGTGTTGAATGCAGTCGTGTCAGATCATGTGTCACTGGACTGGACTCTCTCAAACATCGTCATCACAACAGCAGAACAATGTAAACAAGAATTAATTTGTGGCTAGTCCGCGAAAGGCAGTGGAATCGTCAGTCATCAATCAGGGATATGTGCACGTCTGTAAATTAAATCCAGATTGGATTAACCATCTGTTATGCTACAAAAATCACATATCGAAGGACCTATGAACATGATATGTCATTCTCCCACAAACATTAATCGTTATTGTGACAAAATCTAAGGACATCATTATTGTAAGGACATTTATACAACCGTTGTACCGGGCCAAATGCGCCGCCTGTTGGCAATCTGATGATTTGTCTAGAACAATGAAATTGCATGCACCTTAAAATCCAAACGTTTTACAAGTAAGGGTGTCCGTGGGGTATCTGTGCATGTGCTTAACTAAGGTAAGAGTATTTATGCAAAAAAAAAACAAAGGGTAATTGACCCAGTCTGAAGTGCTGGAAAATTAAATGTCTTGGAAGTGCTTGGATTTACTCGAGGGCGTAAGAACCCTGGTGTACCTTCTTGGAACTACAGAGGGCGACAATGACAAAAACCATCCTCCGAAACCATCGGGAATCATTAGTGAGAATTACTGGCTGCATCCGATCTTGGGCAGCTGACTTGATGAGCATTAGGCGTGTTCGACTCACCAGCACCGTGCAAACCAATCGCAAATCTGACTGAAGCAGTGCATACCGGGTAGAGTACTGTCCGACTAAGACTGCGCCGACGCACATGACCATCACGTGTGCCATCAAGTATCGCGAGAGTGTTCGAGAGAAGCCGGCTGATTCAGCCTGCACTTTCTCCAGAGTGACAGCTGGAGTGCTCACCATATGACTACGATCACGTGTGTTTCGGGGTTTATTCAACATTTCAGTTCCAAAAATGGCCACAAATCTCCGTTTAGAACTATAAAGCTTTTAATGTAGTCAGCTGTTGTATTAAGTCATGTCATCAACCTACACCGATCAAAGCGTATATACCCCTCTGTATTAGCAAAAAAAAAAAAAAAAGATCATGTGAACTTATTCTTGAAATATATGGCACCGTATTAAGTAGTGTTGAGTGTCTGTGCGCACGAAATGTTCTGAAACGCCTGCATATTTGACAATTCTGCATTTTATTTACTTCATAGTGATAATTATGTGATATAGACATGTCTGTTTCTCCTCATGAACCGATTTTGGAAAGGCTTCTGAAGCAGAGTAATGGTTTTTAGCTGATCTGCAGCAAATTATAGGAGCATTGGTTATAACCAGTGGATATTCGTACTACTTACATTTAATAATAATAAAATATGACACTGACCGCAAGGGAAAAAGAATGAGGAGGAGGATGAGAAGAATGAGGAGGAGGTTGAGAAGAATGAGGAGGAGGATGAGAAGGAGATAGAGAAGGAGGATGAGAAGGAGATAGAGAAGGAGATGAAGAATGAAAAGGGGGATGAGAAGGAGGAACTGAAGAATGAGGAGGATAATAAGGAAGAGGATGAGAAGGAGATGGAAAATGAGGAGGAGGATAAGGATGAGGAAGAAAATGGGGAAGGAGAAGAATGAGGACAAGGAGATGGAGGATGAAAAGAATGAGGAGGCGAATTAGAAGGGATGGAGAAGGAGAATGAGAAGAACGAGGAATGAACTGCTGCTGAGAGAAAACCCTTGCTGCTATGTAAAAAAAAGAAAAAAAATGGAGATGGAGAAGGCAAAGTTGGATGAGAAGGAGATGAGAAAAAATTATAAAGGAAAAGGGCTGCTGTTTTCTCCTGCTGGGAGATCACCCCTTGCCGCGATACCTGAGGGGGACGCTGTTATCCCTCAAGTTAGGGACGAACTCCCCCTCAGAAGAAAGGGACCTTTTGCTGCTATGGCTGCAGGGGACTGCTGTGCATCCTTCAGCAGAGCATGCACACCCCTGCTACTCAAAATAAGAAGGGACTTGCTATTCTCTCCCTCGCTTTAGAGGGCACCACTTAGACATCCAGCCATTGAGTGATGACAATCTGCTATGTATCTTATTACCACGGTAAGCAGGGAGGGGACCAGAGCATATTACAGTGTCTGACATCGTGCTTGCAAGTTCACACACCTCTTTAATGTTATTTTATTATTAAAGTCGAACATTATTAGCGTCAGCATGAATAATAAACTTACTGTATTTATGTTTAACATTAGCCAGCACTTTTAAATTTGCCAAGATGTCAGGCGACTATATAGCTGTGTGTCTCTAGTTCTGAAATCTTCTCTGTCAGCCTAACTATTTTCCTGCATTCATCACTTCTGAATTCCTTGTTGCCAACAGAGAGAGGTAAACTCTACATGTGGCAAGTGGTGCAGACAACAATAGCAGGAGAAGAAGCCATTACTCTCTGTGATTAATGTTGATGAACTCATGAAAACAGCACAAGAGAAACGAAAGGGGGCAAGAGAAACGCGAATGGAAACGGGAATGACAAGCTAACCAGCTTATGAATGCTAACACACTGTATGCGGTCTGCACTCGCGATTTGAAATTTAATGATGATTTACCGTTTACTGCACGTTGTTATTCTCTTCTTTATTTACCTATAGCGGCTAAAGAAATGTAAGTCTCACCCATAGGCTCACTTCCGCGTTGAGGAAAAAGGTGGATAGGCACATTAGGTGTACCGCAAAAAAAAAAAAATCAACAAGTGCAACCTAATTCACATGTGACGTGAGTATTACTAGGCACCTCTCTCCAAGTCTAGTCAACGTGCGCATTGGCTAGCGCTTCAGTACTTTATGCTTCGCGTGATTAAGAGGAAATGCATGTCTTTTAAAGGTTATAACCTTAAAGTTGCCAAAAAAAAAACCCAGCTGCAGTTCTCGCTCCTGCAGGAGCCTCTAATTATACCTCTCCACTGACCCAGCAGCCCCCGCTCCCGCAGGAGCTTTTCCCTATTTTCCCCACTGCAGCTGCAGTGTCTGCTCCCACAGGAGGCTTTTTCTGTCTTTCTCTATTGCCGCAGCAGTCCCTTGTCAAAAAATCCTAAATGGATTCCAATAAGAAAACTGTACAGGATTCTAATTGGAATTTCTATCATATTTTGGAACCGTTCCTATAGGATTCTGATAGGAATAGTCTTGTAGGACAAGAAATAAATATCCTGTAGGATCAGTCCTATAGGATTTTAATGGGATCCAGTTGGGTGACTGTTTATAGGGGATTTCTATTTATTATTATTATTATTCTAAAGGTACACTTTTCCATTGTATTTGTTTTATGAACAAATAGTACTTGCAGTTTGCTTAAACTCACCCTGATGTAGACAATGTTTATTGTATGTTGCACAACCTTTAGTAATATTGTAAACAACATGAGAGGTGATTTGTGCAGCACATTGCATTAGTGCAAAAATTTCTAAGGCACTGATAATGGATTGATCATACACATACACACGCGCACACACACACAATGTAGTACTTGTGTCCTCCAATGTAAATATCCACTGGACCGGGTTGAGGCACCTCAGCCTGTATGGGCTGGAGTGTCTCTGGTAGGTCCCGGGGTGGTGCTTCCTCTTCAAAGGACCAATCTCCTCTATGTGGAGCAGAGCTAACGATTGCTTTTTCTGGTAAACAGAGTGTTGGAGAGGTTTGTATTTGTATGTGTTTATGACTGACTGCTTGTATCACAGGGGTGGTGTTGGTGCGAGGTTCAGCCGGTGGAGGTGCCGCGTTCTGTGTGGCAGTTCGGCTGGTCGAGGCCATGACCGCAGCGTAAGTGCGAGGAAGTACAGTCCCCATTGTTCCTGTGCTCTCAGAAACTGCGATTTCTGCCGTGATTAGGGCCTCTGCTTGTTCAATCGCACCCGCGCTAACCCTACCTCTGTAGTTTCTGTCAGCCCAGTGTGACGCCACTTCAAAAGCTTCAGGCCAATCCGCTTGATTGGTCTGAGTGCGTATATTCTGTATGGTTTCATCAATCATTGATTCATAATGTTGTTCGAGAACCAATTGTGTCGTGAAGGACCAGTTTTTTGCGTTTCCCTCTTACAACTCTTTGACTCGCTCATTTGCAAAAGCTGGTCTCACTGTCTCTATCAAGAGGTCAGTGAGTCTTTTGAATGTGATCGGCTGGTTATTCTGAACCTTCGTGGTAACCCTCTCAAGATGGTGTACTTGACGAATAAGTTCATAGAATAACTTGATAGTCATTTTAAGTTGAGGGGGCGCCGGTGTGAAATCTGGATTTTGTCTAGGGCTTTTATTGTTTCGTCTTGTAGGCTCTAACCTCTTTCTATTTCTAGGAGGAGGGCGGCGGTGTTGTGGGTTTCCCTTCCTGTTCGTGATGTGCAGGTAAGTAGCACCTAGAGGATGAATCACATCATCCTGTCTGCCTCCGTGAAGATTGAAAGAAACCGTTCTAGGTCTCTGATTGGAGGGAATGTATATGTAATTGTTATCAAAGGGTGGTCTGGCGTGTTGGTATTCAAGATTGTCACTCTGATAGGGACATGATTCTCTGATTTGTCTCTTTCTGCGACTTTTACCCTTTGTGCTCAGACCAGGAGGCCTGTATGGGCCTGCAACCGATCCGAAAGGATCATCATGATAGGGAGGTTCATGTGGAAATTCCTCGTAGCAGTCATTTTGTGGAGCAAAGAAGTGTTGGGAGGGTTCAGGTCCGGATCTCTCCCTGTAAGTGTCTTTTCTGGGTTCCCTGTTTTGATGTCTCTTACCATTTCTATTTTTTGCAGGGTTTAACTGTGGAGCTGTTTCTCTTTGTCTCCTGCATGGGAAACTCCGCTCCTCAGCACGGTGACGTGCTGAAGTGTTATATGGCGTGAAATTAAAATATCCATAATCAGGTGCAACACTTGTGTGTTTGATTTTTGGACGTGGTGTGGTTCTCTGCCTCGGTCTACCACGAAAAGTGTTCATTATGTCAGAATTATGTGTGTACTTTTTTTTTATAATTTTTTTTTTATCTTTTTAGTGATTTTTTTTTGGTAGATTTTTTTATGGATTTTTTTTCCAAAAAAATGTACAAGAAATAACAAAAAAACAAAATAAACTGTGAAAAATCAAAACTCAAAAATCTATTTGTTCAAGTCTTATCGCGACGTTTCGGTAAACAAATATTACCTTCTTCAGGCTGACTTGAACTGAGAAAAAAAACATTTTACTTTTCTCATTTTCTAAAAAAAAATGTATATATAAAATACAATATACACCATACACATCTATAAACTATAAAATATATATAGAGAATGTCGTGTATTTGTATATCTTTTTATATATATCTCTCTCTTCTACAATAAAATTAACAATGTCTATTGACACTTTGCTAAGACTTGGAGCGTCGAAAAAGCTGCGATCGTTTGCTGTCTGTCGAGAGCATGGAATGAGAGCGAACGTGCACGCCCCCGTCCTTTTTGTTCCCGGATGACGTCATACCCGCGATGCGGAAACAAAGTGTACAAACATGAAGTAATGGTTGCAAACATGAAAACTGGTTATAAACGTAACGGAAAATTCCGAACATGAAACCTTATTAATAAAATATATATTTTTTTTTAAAGTTTGGGGCAGGAAATGTCGTGTAATATGTTATTAGGAGTTTCGTATCCACGACGACGCCGCCGACGACATCGTTTTCCTGGGACGATATCGTCCCCGTCTATATGACGTTTTATAAGGTCAGTAATGATCTTCAATATTTTCTATATGTATCTATTTTTCTAATACCTCCCAAAGGGTATAAAGAAAATATGAAATTAAATTTATTATATTTGAATAATATGAAATAGGTGTATAAATATATATGTGTGGTCCTGTATTATATCTTAAGTGATTTTCCATATTATCCATATGTGTATATAGTTCTAATAGCACCCAAAGGGTATGAGAAGAGGATATTTAACTGAATTTGTATGTTTATAAATGACATGAAAGAGGTTTATAAGTATATATGTGTGGTCATATATTATATTTTAGAGCTACCCGATATAGTTTTCCCATCTCCCAATGCTCTTCAAATAAAATACAGATGGATCAAAATGTGTATATATAAAGTTTGTTATATTATTTTAATGAGTTAATCAAATAGAGTCATAGGAGACAAAATACACACCGAACGTAAACCAAACTCGACCCAGGGCTATCCCAAAGCTCAGAGGCAGTGGCACGGGCTTGGTTAGGGGAATGAAAAGTCCAAGATCTGGGGCCCTGGGGTTAGGTTTAGGGGTGAGGTGTGGGTGGTCGTTCAAAAGGTCTTTTTTGGCCTAGACCACTTACCCAAAAATAAGGGAAGAGCAAATGGGGAGAAAGATTTAAGCCTCATTGAGACCTCTCGGGTAGACTGTGTTATAACCAACAGTTACTTCTTTGGGTAAATGCTAATTAATAGTCTGTTAATAGGGAGAGTCATAAGCATCAACATATGTTTAAACCAAAGAGCACACAAAAGAGCAATGAAATATGTGATTTTATATATAGACACCAAAATATATTCCAAACAAAGAAACTACATTCAAAATAGTACTGCCAAAACACCCCGTACACAAAGAGATGTAAATAGTGCGGTTTAAGAGTTGAAGTTTCCAGCAATATATGAAACAGTCTTTATAACGCTCACTGGTGTAAACTGTTTAAATGATTTATGAGAGTCAGATACAAGTCTTAATTCTTTTTAGGAAGTCAAATGGTGGAGGTTTGATGGTAAACGAACGACGGTTGCTGACCATCATCAAACATACAGATTTCCCACCAAAGTAAGTCCATAGCAGTAATCCAACTGTCCAAGGTAGCTACATCCAAACAGAAACCTTGTTTGCTGGACTCAGTGTAGCAAAATCTCAGCCAGGACCACAAAGCTGGCACAAATATTCATTCAGTACAAACAGATAAGTCCTTCTACAAGACACAAAAATGCCTCCTGTTAATTAGGTGCAATCCATTCACTATATTCAATAAGCACAAAGATAATCTTTCATCAGAAAATAAAACATCAACATGAACATATATATTTTACTTACAGTTGAGCATGAAACAGAGAGTTTCTCAACCAGGACTTTGTTTGACAGGTGACCAAGGAGGTCAGCCATGCTAATTTCTTCTTCTTCTTCTTTTTAATGTTTAACGGCGGTTGGCATCCAGCATAATTGGTGCATTACCGCCACCCTCTGCTCCGGAGTGTGGATCAGAAACAGGTTCACATATTAACTCACCCCATTCCCTCCTACTCCCCGATCATATAAATCCACACACTTCACCATTATTCAACCCTATTATAATACTTAAAAAAAAAAAATTCAATAGTGATAACCTTCCTCAATACTCCTATGACTCTTCACACTCAATTATAAACCCCTGTGTCCCTTAAGAAACCCATAAGGATTCTAGTCTGTGCCCTATGTTGAGTGCTCAATAGCCCTTTTAGTGTCATGTCCTGAACCTCTATCTCTCTCAACTTATTCTTCATCATCTCTCTCTGAACATCATACCTGCTGCACCTCAAGACCACATGCTCCACTGACTCCTCTTCCTTGCACACCTCACACAATCCCGTGTCATGTTTACCTATTAACTTTAGCGTTTTATTTAATAAACAATGTCCCAATCTTAACCTAGAGATGACCGTTTCCTCTCTGCTATTTCCACTTCCAATCACTGTACACTTAACATCCCTCTGGATTTGATATAATTGCCTTCCTTTTCCCTCTCTATCCCACCTCTCTTGCCACATTTGATTTACTGTCTTCCATATCACACTTTTAACCTCTGATTTGCTGATACTGACTTGCATTTCTATATTTCCTTTTAATAATGCTGTCTTGGCTAATTTATCTGCCAGTTCATTTCCCGTTATCCCTACATGTCCTGGTACCCATACAAATTTTATCTGCCTTCCTTGATTAAATATTCTTGTAACTGACTGTAGGACTTCATATAGTATGTCTTGCCGACTTTTTGAATAAAATGACCTTATACTTGCTAACACTGACGATGAATCTGAACAAACTAATACTTTATGCTGCCCTGTCTTTTCCACCCACCGTACAGCGATTAATATTGCCAGCATTTCCACTGTATAAACCCCTAACATATTAGAGGTTCTTCTGTTAATTCCAATTCCTTTACTTGGAACCACCACACTCAATCCTGTTACTTCTGTCTCTGGTTCCTTAGCGCCATCTGTATAAACCTGTGTGTAATCATTATACTTTTCTGCTATCCGATTGTTGAACACCATTTTTAGATTTATACCTCCATTTGCCCTCCTTTTTTCCTCCAACACAAACCAATCTACCTCAGGCCAAACTAACTTCCAGGGAGCCACCTCTGGATAAACAACTGTGCAACTTACCCTCAAATTAAAAACTCCTAATTCGTTAGCTGTGTCATTTCCAATCCTACCAAAGTTTTCATTTTTCCTTTTCCCATATTCCCAGCTCTCCTGTAACATTGCCTTAGTAGGATGAGAATCATTGTGCCCCTGTAGTCCTGCCCAATAATTTGCCATCAACTGCTTCCTTCTTAGCTCTAAAGGACATTCTCCTATTTCTACCTGTAATGCTGATACTGGGGTAGTTTTAAAAGCTCCACAACACAGCGTCAAGGCCTGTGCCTGGATAACATCAAGCTTTTTTAACAGAGATTGAGCTGCAGAACCAAAAACCACACATCCATAATCTAACACTGAACGGATTAGGGCTACATATATTTTCTTCATTGCTAATCTACTTGCACCCCATTCTTTTCCCCTCAAACATCTCATTACATTTATTACTCTTTTGCACTTTTCTTCAATTCTCCTGATATGTTCTGCAAATGTCAAACGTGAATCCAAATTAATTCCAAGAAATTTAAAAGTTCCAACTTTCTCTAAGTCTCTCCCATACATTCTTAACTTTAGTCCCTCCTGAATTCTTTTTCTTGTAAAGAAAACTGAGTTTTTTCTATAGAAAACCTAAACCCCCACTTATATCCCCACTCCACCACTATATCAATTGCTTCCTGTATTTTCCTAGTAACATATTCTATATTCCTTCCTTTCTTCAATAGCGCGCCATCGTCTGCGAACAAAGACCTTCCTATATCTTCTGGAACTGTTCCAAATACGTCATTAATCATAATAATGAAAAGTAATGGACTTATCACACTGCCTTGAGGTGTGCCATTATCAACTATGTATTGATCTGCTAATTCTGCCCCAATCCTTATTTGTATTTTCCTTCCAAACAAAAAATCTCTTATCCAATTAAACACTCTTCCTTCAACCCCTATCTTACTTAATTTGATTAATAACCCCTCCTTCCACATTATATCGTAGGCTTTTTCTATATCAAAAAAAACTGCAATTACGGACTCTCTATTTGCTTGCGCCTTTCTTATTTCAGTCTCCAATCTCACCACTGAATCTATTGTGCTTCTTCCCTTCCTAAAGCCACTTTGACATTTAGCCAGTATTCCTCTTTTTTCAAGGACATAAGTCAGTCTATCCGCTATCATCCTTTCCATGATTTTACACAGATTGGATGTGAGCGCTATTGGTCTGTAACTAATAGGATTAGTTGGATCTTTACCCGGTTTTCTTATTGGTATCACTATCGCTTCTTTCCAGATACCTGGTAACTTCCCCTCTTTCCACATTTTATTATATATCTCAAGAAGCTTCAACAATGATTCTTCCCCTAACTGTTTTAACATCAAATAACACACTTGATCTTTCCCTGGGGAAGTATGTTTTGCCCTCTTTATTGCTCTAATCAATTCAGCCAAAGTAAATGGCTCATCTAACTTACTTCCAGTTTCTTCCTTCCTATTCACTTCATTAAGATGCTGATTTAAAGTTATAGATCTCCTCCTCCTCCCAACCTCTGACAGATTTTCTGAACTATGAACCCTTGTAAATGATTTGGCCATCATCTCAGCCTTCTCCTTATTAGAAACTGCAGTTTCTTCTTCAAATACCATAACTGGATATTTCCACTTCCTCCTGTCTCCCCCCATTCTTTTAATCATTCCCCAAACTTCCCCCACTGGCGTAGTTCTACCTATTTCATCACAGAAATTTCTCCAACTACTCCTCTTTGCTTGGTGAATTTTCCTTCTAACTATTGCTTGTTCCTTCTTGTATTGCATTAGATGTTGCACATTATGTGTTCTTTTAAGCTTCCTGAAAGCTTTATTTCTGTCCCTTACTGCCTGTTGACATTCCACCAAGGTACCAATTTTCGATTTACCCTCTTTCTCGTCTTAGGTATAGCTTCCTCTGCTGCCATAATAATTGCAGAGGTTATCTGATTGTTAACATCATCTATACTTCCTACCACCTCAACCTTAACCATTGCATCATCACACGAATTCTTAAACCTTTCCCAATCAGCTTTACCAAAATTCCACCTAGCAATTATATCTTCTGTTCCTCCTTCCAATTTCTCACCCACTAAGCACAAGACAGGGTAGTGATCACTTCCCACTGTTGTTGCTGTCAACACTTCCCAATTAGTATTTCCAGCCAACACACTAGATACTAATGTTATGTCTAATACAGACTCTTTCCCTGTTGAAACATTTATTCTAGTTCCTCTTCCATCATTTAAGCACACCAATTCTCTTTCTTCCATCAATTCTTCAATTATTTTACCATTAGTATCTGTATGTACACTTCCCCACACCGAGCTATAAGCATTCAAATCTGCACACCAGATTATTTTTTGTCTATCTTGCCTTGGTAATCTTAGAAGCTTGTCCAGCTCCAACCTCTTACATGGGTTATAGTAATTAATAATACTAATTCCCTCCCCCCTTTCCCACACCTCCACCACTATATACTCTTGATCATCCACTTTGCCCAGTAATCTATATGATACACCCGCCTTAATAAATATAACACACACCCCTCCCCCCTCCCCAGAATTCCTATCTCTTCTAATTATTGTATACCCATGGATCACAAAGTCTAGATTTTTTTTGGATACAGACATAATAACAACAAAACTTTGTGCACTTATAAAATAAAGATAACAAACAAGGTGTTCTGTCTGCAGCCTTTGTCTGCGCTGATCTTCTTTTACAAACACGTCATTAAAATGAACTGTAACTCCGTGAATACTCAACGAAAATACATGAGAGAGATATCTATAGAAAGCTTGACATGTCTATTTTTAAACTAAACAAGTGCCGCCGAAAACAGATATTCTGTGATAAAGTAATCCATATGAAAACAACGCGATGTCTGTTTTTAATGTCTCCCTTCATTATATCTAATGTGACCACGCCCCCGCGCTGAACGCGCTATTCAGACTCAAACTGAAGCGCGCGGCTTGAATACGCCCACACAGAAGAAAAAGCAGCCAGACTGTTCAAGTTTTTTTATTTTACTGTTTGCTTCGCGATGAGAGGAATAAGACATAATTCACCCCAAAAAGATGTGATGTGGTTGAGGATTTGAGAAATGGATTTCCTCAGAAAAAAATAAAAAATAAAGCACGTTATTCAGCAGAGATCATAAACATGAGTAAGTCTCTTTTTATTTATTTATATACTTGTACTAGTTTTCACATAACGTGTAAACATTTTACTAGTTAGACTTTTTCCAAATACTTTTTCCAAACTATAATTCCTGACTAAATATATAATCAAGTGAAACATTATGAAGTTTCAATAACAATATACAATATATACCATTCAAAAGCTTGATGTAAATAATATAAATGTAACAAATAGATAACTGTAACAAATGTAAAAACAATGCTTTTCTTTCAATTTATTCCCCCTAAAAACCCAGAAAAATATTCTCAGCTCTTTTCAACATTAATAATAATGATAATAATAATAACAATTAATGTTTTTTTTTGTAGAAAATAAGATTGCTAAAAGGATTTCTGAAGGATTGTGTGACTGGAGTAATGATGCAAAACAATTTGTTTGAAAGTCAGCTTTGATTGTTTCTAATAAACTGTTTAACTGCACCCCCAAGTGGATATTAAATTATGTTGTGGGATAATTAAATATATTCTAAATAAACTACAAACATAAAATTATATAGATTTATTTTGTTCTCACATTCTCTCTTGTAACTCCTCACTCACAGTGGCACAGATGACTGAGAGGCTCATTATGCAGCTCATTATGCGGGCCTTTGTCTTCTCAGGTGTAAATCACAATGATATTCATGGTAGTTGACGCCTACTCGCATATGACTTTACCAACAAAAAGTGTCTTAGAAAATGTAAATCAATATATTGTTCTCTGTGAGTGAGTAAACAAGATGATTTTCACATCATTTAGAAAGAAAAATTCTAGGCTATAAGCTCCAGCTCTCAAAAATCCCGGGAACCATTGTTCTTTATGTGTTTTTTTGCCTTATTCAAGCGTTTTAACATTTTTAGTTTTTCGCTAACCACGCATAATATTTTTTTTCTCAAAAACACAATCATGTACATACATTCATTTCACATATTATTACAGCCCAGTTTGTGCTGATTACAGTGAGATTAGACTTTACCCATTTAGATATTTATTAGAAACTGAAAAAAGCACAAATGTCAGGGCATGACAAAACTTCTCCAGGCTCCAAAAATACCCTTAGACTCCAGAGGGTTAACTGCTTTTAAGCCGGTTGGGGTATCAATATTGGTGTACAAGCTATCAATATCAATTGTAAATAGAAATGAATTTTCAGGGATTTTGAGTTTACTTATTTTCAAAATGAAATCGTATGTGTCTTTCAGGTAACTTGGATGTCTGGTGGAAAGAGGATTGAGGAAGTGCTCTATGTACTCGGCCGTGAAATACGTCTCACTGTTGCAGTCAGACACGATGGGTCTGCCTGGTGGGACCTCAAAAGGTATACTCCACTTTTCTGGCTCCTTATGGATTTTTGGCAACAGGTAAAATCTCCTGGCTCGGGGTGGCCCTTCACCCATGAAGTACTCTTTTTGTCTTGCACTGATCACTTTCTTGGAACACATATCCTCTAGAATTTCCCCTACTTCCTTGACAGTGTCGGTATAAATGGGCCCTTCGAGTGGACGATAATGTTCTATGGCAGAAAGTTGTCTCAGTCCTTCCCCAAGGTATTGTGCTTTGTCTAAAATAACCGTAGCATTGCCCTTGTCGGCTGGCTTAATTACTATCTCCATGTTGTGATGTAATTCTTTAAGAGCCTTTCTCTCGCCTGGGGTCAAATTGGGGGTCACCCCCAAGCCCCAGTGTAACTTTTTGAAAGCAAAATTGTCAGCCCTGATGATTTTGTCTATTTCTTTGGGCAGGCTAGATAACGCGGGCTCCCAATCGGAGGGGTGAGTGAACGGTACTCTGTTTCTTTGATTTTTCTTGCCCTCAAAAAATGTTTCTAACTTCAATCTGCGGTGGTACGCCTGCATGTCGGCCAACAATTCTTTTTTTCTACAGCTCGATGGGGTGGGGATGTAGGAGAGGCCCCTTCTAAGGACTGAGGTTTGATCAACCGTTAACACAAAGGACTTTGACAGGTTAATAATGAGCTTGTGTGAACCTCATTTTGGGTTATCAGGGTTTACAAGTTTAAATGTGAAGTCCAAAGTGCAAGGAGAGCTTTTGCCGTGGCAGGTCTCCAACGGACCCCGTCTCTTTCCACATGAAAATGTGTGGAAGCCAGCACCGGGATGAAGTTAAAGTTCTTTTTGATGAAGCTGTTCATGTGCTCTAACATGTCCTGCTCTGCCTGTGGCAGCGCTCTCGAGAAATTGTTTAGGGGGACAACTATTTCTGTCTGTGGAAGAATCCTTTTCGCCGTTTTGTAGGTCTTTTGAATTTCTGTTATGGCTGTCATTCTGTATCTCTGTTTTTGATTGTTAATGCCAAATGACAGCACGATTTTTTCTGGTACCCTGACCAATGTGGCCCTTTCTAAAAGATGGCACGCATGCTGGAACTTAGCCCCAGGGAAACTGTCCACTTGGAGATCGGGTTCCTCATAGCGAGGAAGTCTAGAGAGGTTCGAGTCCCCTATGATGACTATTCTCTTTTTTAACATGAGGCTCCAATCTACCAGTTTTTTTGTTGTTTTGATGTGGCGTAGTGGGGTATTAAGGGAACTGGAAGATGGACTTTTAATCATTTAAGGTTCATTTCTGTCAGTTTCTGTTGACAGCCTGGGTGTGTTTATGTTTTCCCTAGGAGCAAGAACCTCAGGAGATGGTGCGGGCTTTGGAACGCTGGGCTCACCCTGTTCAACACCCATGTCTCTGGTTGGTCGTTGGACCAGGTTTGGTATCTGTTCAAATCCCCGAAGGAACTCAGAGAGCGAACTCTAGACTCGAAAGGAGTGAGGAGAACCATATAAAGTGTACACAGGAAACCAAAAGTTGAATATAAAAATAACACTTTACTGTAACAATAATAATAGCAAATACAATCACAACAAAGAACAATAAAGCATCAAACAATATGTAGAATTTGATATCGTAACTCATAGAGCGGTCCATTAAGTGATTCAGACTAAATTCACAGTAGCAAAACTACAACAGTAACAAGTCTGTGTTGACAATATATTTAGCAGCTTTTACAGTTAAAGATAAAACTTAAAAAATGTAGTTACTAAATTAAATCTAAAAATATAAAAAAATGTGTAATGCATTATTTAATTGTTAAACCATTAATATTTAAATTTCATTTGTAGTTAACTAGTTAAGTATTTAAATAATTCTCCCTTATACACTGTTGGTGTTGGGACATATTTTTGTTCTTATTAAATGTCATGAGACTTTGTGATTCTAGCACTTTTTTTAATTCTGAGAAGAACTAGGCAGGAGAGGTTTCTGTACCTATGTAAACTATCACAATCAGCTTTAACGGAAGTTTACGAGCTGGCTTATGTTTATGCAGAAGTTATAAAGATCTCCGTGCATATGGTCAATTGTTTACCAGGCAACGTAACAGGTCCTCGCTGACAAAGGCCTGTCATCTTATTCTCTTGTCATGCATGTCTTCTCCATGTAACTTAGACACACACACACACATCACAGGAGAATTGCTGTCCCATGTGTCAAACTTTTTAACTGGAACATAAAACCTGACCTGGCCAACAGCCCGTAAGAACATATAACTCACAAATAATTAAATTATTGCGCTAAACAAAACCGTAAAGCCCAATTCAAAACAGCTCAAAGTGGCAGAACAGGCATTTTGTACTCACTGCTCCAGTGTTTTATACAATTAAATGTTATTATAAACTGCATACAATAATATTTAATTAATATCAGTTGTTAAACAATTTAGCTTTTGCTATGTAATGGCAGACTCCTGTACTAATCAGAAAACGAGATCAACAACTCACCAACAGATATAGTTAATTAACTCAAAAATGTTTGTTTAGGATGCAGCCCAGATAAGAATAGTTATTTCTTCCCTTTTAGCGTCTTTAAATAAACTTTTAACAAGTTTAACAACGTTAATACTCGATTTCTCAGCGTCCTCTCCTCTTTGACCGTTACTGTTTAAAGTATGCGCGCTACAGTTGCACGCGCGCTACATTCGGATTTCTTAAAGCGGAAGCGTCACGACAATACCATTATAGATGTTTGTGTTTCTATGAATTTTTAGTCACATGTAAGACATTTTAACTTATTCGGATATCATTAAATACCATATTTATTATTTTTGTCTTACTGTATTATGAATTTCAGTTTTTATATTTGTGTACATTCATGTAGGCTGCATTTTTATTGGTTACAAGTACACACACACACACACACAGTGTTACTCTAAAAATTTAAAGTTACTCTTAAAAGTAATTAACATAATCAAATAAGATCATACAAGACAAAGTGAGTTTCCATTTAAAAATCACAATGTCCAATATGATACAAATCAATAAAAGATCCTGCATGAAAATTTTTAATTCCATTAAATAAAACACAATGTCCAATAGGATTCTAAAAATCAAATAAAATCCAATAGGACAAAGTGAAATTCCATTAAAATCAATCAGAATGTCCAATAGGATTCTAAGAATCCAGTAAGATCCAATAAGACAAAGTAAAATTCCAATAGGATTTTTTGACAAGGGGTAGCCGCTCCCGTAGGAGCCTTTTCAGTATTTCCCCACTGCCGAAACAGTGTCTGCTCCCGCAGGAGTCTCTCGGTATTTCCCCACTGCCCCAGGTTAGTTTAAGAATTTGCTAACACTGCATGAAAATTTGGATGTCCGACCCCGTAAACGGCCGTAAATCTCCCTAATTTTCGGCAGTTAACGACAATTTACATCCTGTGAACGTCGCGTTCGTCTGTGCCGAAAATTGTCGGAAACGAACCATGACGTATGCAGAGCGCTCGCGCGGGAGGTGTGAATGGCTCTAATTAGCATATGAATTGCAGTTCTTGCCAAAGAAAGGCTTGAATTTCCTCACTCACTATTGGTTGAACCCACGTGGGTTAAACAAGAAAAATCACTCGTGATTGGTTGGCAGATCTGTTACTATTGGTCACCCTCGCTCATTATAAATTCAAAAAATTATAATATTCATATAAATAATATAAATTATTTTTTTATATTCATAAATTCAAAAAATTATAATATTTATATAAATTATTTTTTCTATTCATAATATGCTATTCTGTGGTATATTCATGTCATTGTTAACCTATGGACTACACTTATTACCATCAAGGACATGAATTTATAAAGGAAAGGAAAATTTGCCAGGGTTTATTAAAAGAAAGAGCTTTATTAGCACAAACACAAAACAATATACCAGCAATGCCAGATCTGGGTGTTTGTACCTGAAGTTCCTGCGTACTGTCTCGTAGTACGTCTTACAGGCAGCTGGAAAACAATTTAATGATAGTGATATGAATAAAAACAACGCAAGTCACAGTAGAATGAAACAAGGAGAAAATAGTAAAAGTTACTTACAATGTCATCATGATCAGAGTCATGAAAATCTGGACTTGGAGACATAGCTCCGAGTAAATGTGAGGTTACGCCCTCGTTATGAGACAAGGTTACTCTGTGAAAACAAAATGTATGATTAAGATCGGTA
The DNA here is from genome assembly GCF_963082965.1 of Carassius carassius. Lineage (NCBI taxonomy): Eukaryota > Metazoa > Chordata > Actinopteri > Cypriniformes > Cyprinidae > Carassius > Carassius carassius. The sequence goes on along the minus strand of NC_081755.1, from coordinate 278,592 downwards.
TCTATAAAGGATCTATTTTCTTATACAAGAGAATTAAAGCATATTCTTTGAATCTTACCTTTAAAATGTTTGTAAGTTTTTATTAAAGTAAAACATAAAAGAATGTAAGATTCTTTTATTTATTTTGTTTCCTTGCTCCAGTTTGTAGCGCCCACAATTTGTCTCAGAGTTGAGAAGATGGCATACTGCTTCCTGTAAATTACAGGATTATTTACAATTATTAAACAAATAATAGCCATCAATCTCATGACCTCTTGCTTTATGATGAAATCATGAAAAACAGTATATTCTTACATTTCACAAGGCCTGACATAATACAAAAGTGACCGATGAGATGAATACTTACTGGGTGTCAACATCTGGTTGTTTGTACCTGAAGTTCCTGCGTACTGTCTCGTAGTACGTCTTACAGGCAGCTGGAAAACAATTTAATGATTTCATTAATACGCTTAATTAAGAGTGAGAACCTACTCATCTTGAATGGACCAAAAAAAGCGAGTGTTTTGGTTTCATCTTTCCATAGAACATTCGAAAAGTAACTGTAACTACTGTAACTTCAAACGGACGGGGACGACCAGACTCTGACCATAGAACGCTGCCCGTTTGAAGTTCCAGTAGTGTCAGTTACTTTTCAAATGTTCTAGGAAAGATGAGACAAAAACATAGGCTTTTTTTGTCCATTTAAGATGAGTAGGTTCTCACTCTTAATTAAGCGGCTTAAATAAATCTGACCAGCACTGTATATATTTAAAATAGATTAAATCACAAACAGTAAAACATTACTTGTCTTGAATGGAGTGTGACACTGGATTGTCTTGGCGCCGGTACAGGATGGCTGCCTCCGTGACGTGCTCTGCATATGTTTTTGTCTTTTTGTTAGTTTGTCCTGTCTTTAGTTATATTCCTGCAATCAGTTTCACCAGGGATGAACTGCTGAACATTCGGCAGAACGCACCACAAGATGTTTTTCCGGATCTCAATTATTCAGACGTTTTACTGAATATTGTTATCGGAGGAGCAGCGGCGCTGATCAAACGCTTCAGGACGCGCAGGCGGGGAAAGCGAGCTGGCGCGCTCGTCAGACTCAGGAAGCGCGGATTTCGAACGCCGTTGCCTAGCATCCATCTGGCAAATCTACGCTCTCTACCCAACAAAACGGACGAACTCCTTCTGCTTTCTCGGACAAATAAGGATTTCACACACTCTGCTGCTCTGTGTTTCACGGAAACCTGGCTGAATGACGCCATACCGGACAGCGCGCTCCATCTGCCGGGCTTTCAGCTGTTTAGAGCGGATCGCGACGCAGAATCTGTGTTAAAGAAGATGTGCTGTCCTGATCTAGAAATGCAGTTTGTCAACTGCAAGCCGTTCTATTCGCCGCGGGAGTTTCACTCGTTCATTCTGGTTAGTGTTTACATTCCTCCGCAAGCGCAAGTAAGTCTGGCTTTACAGAAACTCGCTGAGCACATCACAGAGATAGAACAACAACACCCGGACTCTGTTTTAATCATTCTCGGGGACTTTAATAAAGCCAATCTCTCCCGTGAACTGCCAAAATACAGACAGCATGTTACCTGTCCCACCAGAGACAGTAATATATTGGATCACTGTTACACCACAATAAAGGATGCATATCACTCTGTTCCACGAGCAGCTTTGGGACGTTCTGATCACCTTCTGGTTCATCTTATACCGACCTACAGGCAGAAACTAAAATCAGCTAAACCTGTATTAAGGACTGTAAAAAGATGGACTAATGAAGCAGAGCAGGATTTACAATCTTGTTTTGACCTCACTGACTGGAGTGTTTTTGAAGCTGCTGCCACCGATCTGGACGAACTCACAGAGACTGTAACATCATATATCAGTTTCTGTGAGGATATGTGTATTCCTACCAAGACTCAACTAAATTACAACAATGACAAACCATGGTTCACTGCAAAACTCAGACAGCTCCGTCAGGCCAAAGAATATGCTTACAGGAAGGGGGACAATGTCTTGTATAAACAGGCTAAATACACACTGGAAAAGGAGATCAGAGTGGCAAAGAGGAATTATTCTGAAAAAATAAGGACTCAGTTCACTTCGAACGACTCAGCATCAGTGTGGAAAAGTCTAAAGAAGATCACCAATTACAAGACACCACCCCCCAGCACTGTGGAAAATCAACGACTGGCAGACGATCTGAACGAGTTTTACTGCAGGTTTGAAAGAACACCCATCACCTGCCCTGAACACCTCTCCACACAACCGTTCACACCAATAACAACTCCTGCAACCAACCCTGAATGCCTCTCCAAACAACCGTTCACACCATTCACAGCTCCTGCAACCCACCCTGATCACCTCTCCAATCAACCGCTCTCACCATTCACAACTCCTGCAACCAACCCTGAATGCCTCTCCAAACAACCGTTCACACCATTCACAGCTCCTGCAACCCACCCTGATCACCTCTCCAATCAACTGCTCTCACCATTCACAACTCCTGCAACCAACCCTGAATGCCTCTCCACACAACCGTTCACACCAATAACAACTCTTGCAACCAACCTTGAACACCTCTCCAAACAGTCGTTTACACGATTAACAGCTCCTGCAACCCATCCTGAACACCTCTCCAATCAAGCACTCTCACCATTCACAACTCCTGCAACCAACCCTGAATGCCTCTCCACACAACCGTTCACACCAATAACAACTCTTGCAACCAACCCTGAACACCTCTCCAAACAGTCGTTTACACGATTAACAGCTCCTGCAACCCATCCTGAACACCTCTCCAATCAAGCACTCTCACCATTCACAACTCCTGCAACCAACCCTGAATGCCTCTCCACACAACCGTTCACACCATTAACAGCTCCTGCAACCCACCCTGAAAACCTCTCCAATCAACCGCTCTCACCATTCACACCTCCTGCATCCCCCCTCTCCCCCACACCTGCAATACAGATCAGCGAGGATGCGGTGCGCCAGGTCTTCTGGAAGCAGAAAAGGAAAAAAGCACCAGGCCCAGATTGTGTTACACCAGCCTGTCTGAAATCCTGTGCTGACCAGCTGGCCCCCATCTTCACAAAGATCTTCAACAGATCGCTGGAGCTGTGCGAAGTCCCTTCATGCTTCAAACGCTCCACCATCATCCCCATCCCAAAGAAACCCAAAATTACAGGACTAAATGACTACAGGCCTGTGGATTTAACATCCGTAGTCATGAAGTCATTTGAAAAACTGGTGCTGGCCCACCTGAAGGACATCACTGGACCCTTGCTGGATCCTCTTCAGTTTGCCTACAGAGCAAACAGGTCTGTGGACGATGCAGTAAACATTGGACTGCATTATGTTCTGCAACACCTAGACAGACCGGGGACCTATGTGAGGATCACATAGGACCTGTTTGTGGACTTCAGCTCGGCTTTTAACACGATCATGCCAAACCTCCTCCTGCCCAAACTAACTCAGCTCTCCGTGCCCACCTCCGTCTGTCAGTGGATCAACAGCTTCCTGACAGACAGGCAGCAGCTAGTGAGGCTGGGAAAATACACATCCAGCACCCGTACAATCAGCACCGGAGCTCCCCAGGGCTGTGTTCTCTCCCCACTGCTCTTCTCCCTGTACACTAATGACTGCACATCTAAGGACCCCTCTGTCAAGCTCCTGAAGTTTGCAGATGACACCACACTCATCGGCCTCATTCAGGACGGTGACGAGTCTGCTTACAGACAGGAGGTTAAAGAGCTGGCTGTCTGGTGCAGTCTCAACAACCTGGAGCTTAACACGCTCAAAACAGTGGAGATGATTGTGGACTTCAGGAGAAACCCCCCTGCACTCCCCCCACTCACCATCATGAACAGCACTGTGACTGCAGTGGAGTCATTCAGGTTCCTGGGCACCACTATCTTTTAGGACCTGAAGTGGGACATTCACATTGACTCCATTGTGAAAAAGGCCCAGCAGAGGTTGTACTTCCTTCGCCAGCTGAGGAAGTTTAACCTGCCACAGGATCTGCTGAACTGCTGAAACAGTTCTACTCCACCATCATCGAATCCATCCTCTGCACTTCAGTAACTGTCTGGTTCAGCTCAGCTTCTAAATCTGACCTCAGAAGACTACAGAGGGTAGTCCGGACTGCTGAGCGAATCATCGGTTCAACTCTCCCATCTATTCAAGAACTGTACTTATCCAGAGTGAGCAAAAGGGCTGTTAAAATCACTCTGGACCCCTCACATCCAGCACACTCCCTCTTTGAAGCTACAGAGCACTGAGCACCAGAACGACCAGACACAGGAACAGTTTCTTCCCTCAGGCAATCCATCTTATGAACAGCTGATACACACTGAACACACTACACTTTATATTTATATACACATACACTTAATTTATCTAACACACATACTTAGTATACACTTAAATTTTGCACATAATATACATGTACATACATAACTGCATTTTTGTAATATACCTGCCTACAATTGTCAATTTGTATATTGTCATTCCTTATGTACTTATTTGTATTTTTATATTCTTTTATTATGTGTTTTATGTTCTGTCGCTGTCATTCTGTTGTACTGCGGAGCTTCTGTCACGAAAACAAATTCCTCGTATGTGTAAACATACCTGGCAATAAAGCTCATTCTGATTCTGATCTGAATTCTGATTCTGAGTATGAGTGTACGGGCAGAGGAGATTTGTCAGGTATTGGGGGCCGGTTTGTTAAGAGCTTTATACACAAATAGTAAAATGTTAAAATCAATCCTGAATATGACAGGTAGCCAGTAGAGTTTGAATAAAATATTGACTCATATTTGCTATTCGCATATTTATGAGCTTTATTGCCAGGTATGTTTACACATACGAGGAATTTGTTTTCGTGACAGAAGCTCCGCAGTACAACAGAATGACAGCGACAGAACATAAAACACATAATAAAAGAATATAAAAATACAAATAAGTACATAAGGAATGACAATATACAAATTGACAATTGTAGGCAGGTATATTACAAAAATGCAGTTATGTATGTACATGTATATTATGTGCAAAATTTAAGTGTATACTAAGTATGTGTGTTAGATAAATTAAGTGTATGTGTATATAAATATAAAGTGTAGTGTGTTCAGTGTGTATCAGCTGTTCATAAGATGGATTGCCTGAGGGAAGAAACTGTTCCTGTGTCTGGTCGTTCTGGTGCTCAGTGCTCTGTAGCGTCGACCAGATGGCAACAGTTCAAAGAGGGAGTGTGCTGGATGTGAGGGGTCCAGAGTGATTTTAACAGCCCTTTTGCTCACTCTGGATAAGTACAGTTCTTGAATAGATGGGAGAGTTAAACCGATGATTCGCTCAGCAAAGTGATCCAGTGATCACTGTCTTCTCAACGTGCCCAGATCCAGACTTAAGAAAACGAGGCAACTGCACTTTTGCGACTGCATGCCCAAAACTTTGGAACAGTCTACCCCTCTATATCAGACTAACTCCCTCAATTTCCATCTTCAAAACATCCTCATTTATTCTCTCTTGCTTTTAATACCCCTTGACTATGATAGGCCTTCAACTATTGCCTTTTTTATTGTCCTGTTTCTACCCTGCATTTTATCTATTGCCCAGAGCACTTTGGTCAGCCTTGGCTGTTTTTAATTGTGCGTTATAAATAAATATTGTATTGTATTTTTTTTAAGAATTAAGTTAATACCTTTTAGTCACCTGGGATAAAACTCCCCCTGCTTCCCTCATTTGCATTTGTAAAGCTCACACCAGTCTCATTTACATGTTAAAGCATTAGTGGGAGGGGGGTCACGGGGGAAAACCTGCAAAGCAAGTTCCACGTCATTTCCGACAATTTCCGACAGTTTGCAGTGTTGCCTGTAAATTGCCGTTTACAGTCGTAAACCTGAACTTCCACGACAATCTACAGCGCCGGTAACTGTCGAAAATCCCACTTTTCATGCAGTGTAAATCTAAACAACAAATGGCTAAATTGGGAACACTGCAGGCTACCTGGGCATTTCAGCATTTCCCGTCAAAATGTCACAAACCACCCTTTCCCGTGGCCTGCAGCTGAAGCAAGCGTGGCCCCCACTGCTCTCCCTCTCAGCTCTCTATTTCATTTAAATCACAATATTCTCTTTTTTTATAGCAAAATCACTTCCCGTTCCAACAAATGCTGTTGCCTCGGAGCCACCTCCAAAGGTTCACAACATCCTAGCTCAAATCCTGGCAAGTGCGGAATTAGATCCTTTATCTAAGGTCATCACAAAGAATTAGTGGAATAACAGAGTTTTTTGTGGATTATTATGTCGATTGGTCGGATAATTATATTATTATATTCTATATTATTAAGATATATTACATTATAAAAAGTGATTGGTTTAAATGAAGTATGAAAAGCAATTACTGATACTGTCCTATCGAACAAACATCATAATGGTATAAACAATATAATGTACATGCACATTATATCAAAAGCCTTCAAAGGGCACCCACGTCACAACAATTGTATCTACATGTCACTGTGCAGACTAATCCTCGTTTGGCTAAACCTTTTATTCAAAAGGTTTGAAAATGTTGCCATTTTTCATTACTTTCAGCCATTTTTTATGAAATAATCTGTTCAGTTTTCCCCCATAGGCGGCATGAATTAAAGAAGGGTTCATGATCAGCCCGTGTGAAGCCATGCCTTCTCAGTTTTGCATTAGCCCATTGAAGTGGCTACTCTGAAAATTCTGCGACAAGAAATTCCCAATCGATCCGCCAGCTCCATATAATTTCGCCGTTTCCAAGTATAATCACCTTGATTGCTCTTAATGAATCCCCTCTCTCCACCGTAGAACAAGTATCTTGCAAAAAAAAACAAAAAAACATGGGTCTTAGCACTTGGCTAGCAAAAGTCGACATCACCTAAGCTTTCAAAGCTATGCCCATGCATGCAGATTCATGGCACTTATTTGGGGTACACTGATACAGGAAATTCTATTTTTCCATATGCTTAACTTTTGAAGGCAAGCCGCACCAAGATTTTCTGATTCATTATCGGAAGCATCTTTTCGGATTCACTAAACAATTACGCAAAGTAATCCTCATAGCATCCACTATTTTAGGCAACTCAAATTGCTCTTAGTATTGAACTCCCGGTCAGGTGCTGCAAGAGTGTTCCCGGCGGAAGAAATGTTTCTTTTAAATACCGGCAAGGTTCACCCATCTGATGCAGCGAGTATTGAATTCCCGTCAGATGCCGCAAGAGCCTCCTGGTCATGCAAACCTTGCCTTTTCCATCCCACTACTGGCGAGGTTTACCCGTCAGATGCTGCAGTAGCTTTCCAGGTTGAGTGAATGTTTTTTTCAACTAACAGTGTTGCTTACCCGTCTGTGCAGTGAGCATTGAGCTCGCGTCTGATACCGGCGAGAGCCTCCCGGCCACACAACTTTAACTTTTCTATTTTACGGCCAGCGAGGCTTACCCGTTTGATGTAGTGTGCTCCCATCGGACGTCGGCGAGAGCCTCCAGGCTAGACTACCTTACTTTTTCCTTTCTACGATCACCAAGCTGACCTATCCAATATTCGAGTATCGAGCCCCCGTGGGAGGCCAGCAAGAGCCTCCATTTCCATTATACGATCAGCGAGACGTACCCATCCGGTGTTGCAAGCATTGAGCTCCAGCTGAACACCGGCGAGAGCTTCGCAACTTAACAACCTTAACTTTCCCCTCTCATGGTCGGAAAGACTTACCCATCTGGGGTCGCAAGTATTAAACTCCCACGGGATGCTGATGAGAGCCTCCCGGGTAGACAACCTTACCTTTTCTATTCTGCAGCCAGCAAGGCTTACCCGTTCATTGCCAGGAGCTCGAGCTCCCTTCGGACATAGGTTAGAGCCACCTGGCTACTCTACATTGCTGTTCCATCTTACGCCCGGAGATGTTTACCCATTCGATGCCTGGAGTTGGAGCTCCCTTCGAATGTAGGTGAGAGCCTTCCGGTTAGACAACCTTACCTTTTCCGTCTTTCGGCCAGCGAGGCCTACCCGTTCGATGCGTGTGCTCACATCGGACACCGGCGAGAGCCTCCTGGCCAGACAACCATTACCTTTCTATGTTTTTCAGTCGCCAAACCTATCTACCCAATATGCAAGCCGTCCGATGCCGCGAGTATCAAGCCCCCCATCAGACATCGGCAAGAGACCCACGGCCACACAAACCCACATTTTCCATCCTACGGTCATTGAGGCTTACCCGTCTTATGCCATGAGTAGTGAACTTTCATAAGATGTCAACGAGAGTCTGACGGCCACACAAATTAACCTTTTCCATTCTACGGTCTGCGAGGCTTACCCAGCCGATACAGTGAGCAGGAAGTCCCTGTTGGATGCTGGCGAGAGCCTCCTGGCCACTTAATTTTACCTCTTTTGTCTTACATCCAGAGAGGCTTACCCGTTCGATGCGTGTGCTCCCTTCAGATGTCGCCGAGAGCCTCCTTGTTAGACAACCTTACCTTTTCCATTTCTACATTCAGCAAAACTTACCCGTTCGATGTGTGTGCTCGCTTGGGACGCCGGCGAGAGCCTCCTGGCCAGACAACCGTTACCTTTCCATTCTACAGTTGGTGAGACTTGTCTTTAACACCTTAATATTTGAAATTTATATAAATCTAGTTGTTTTTGCTATGGTATTTTTTTTAATTACAGGTAAAATTCCTTCTGCAGTGTTTTGTAGGCTGCTGATTTTTGCTCATGTTATTCAGCTGCAACATAATCATTTGTAAAAAGACAGAATACATGTTTAACATCTAATTGTTTTACTTAATTTTTTTTTATATTGGATTTTTTTTCTTATTGGAATCGAAACTAGGAATCAATAAGAATCGGAATCGATAAAAATCAAACGATACCCAACCCTACACAAGACTTGACTGAGCCAATGAGGAATGGTAGCTTTAGAGGGAACGTTTATAACCTTTTGTCTTCAGGCATATGTTTCACATATGGTCTTTGATTGGATGTTTATGCAGAATATATAATTGTGAAGATAAGTTTAAAGATTCTGGGAACACAAAATCTTCCATAGCTATCAACATACAATACAAAAGAACATTTTTACCATTAAACATGCAGCCGAAAGATAACCAAACATGGCATACCTGTGACCTCTGTCTAAGAGTTTGTATCAAGACAGAAGCAAAACACTGTAAGAGGAAAAATAATGAGAAGGGGAAAATTGGGTACGTTCCTACATTTCTCAAGTGGTTATATCTAGAGAGATATAATTAGGATGGACTGAATAGTACAAGTGTACATTTATCTGTTTCAAAGTGAATTAAAGAGTGAAAACTAGAGTTGTAAAACAATCTCATCTTGATGCATGTCTTTATTACCACAATAACCAAAGGCCTGGTTTTCTCTACCACATGTTTTGCATGTTGGGGAGAGGTATTGTCCACTATTTGTTAAATATAACACATAGCACCAAGATCAACCCCTCCCTAATCTATATTAAGAGTTCCATAATTAAACTAGCTGTTCAGAGATGCTTTCATGCGGTGTCTTGTTAATATCAATAGGGACATACAGTGCTCTTATTACAGGGACTCGGTCCCCCTGCCGCCACCTGGAGAAGAGTCTCGCTGAAGGACACACACACAGCGGTGGTGACGACTGCAGAGATCGAACCAGCCGCCTTCTGCTGACCAGCTCAGGGCTTTAGCACACTACACCACAGGAGTAATGAAGCGCAACTTAATTTCTAAGTAGCAATACTCACATTTTCTCCAAAGGCGAGATCTTCAAGCAGCTGATCGACGTCTCCTTTGTGCAGATATTACAAATATTGCAAACGCTGAGGAAAACTTTACTAGGTAGTGCTGTGGAGTTACTGATGCTGTGAGGCATTAGTGCACCTCTCTTATCTTCTTTTATTATTATTACAGCAGAACTTATTACATACAAGCTCTGGGAAAGATGGTTGTATCTTTAATAATGGACAATCATAATGAAAAAAATGTTAATCTACATGCAGAACTGTCAGTTTTGATTTGTCATTGAGTATTTAGGACACAGCCTTCTTCTTCTTAATCTGTGGATTTATTGGCGGGTTGCAAACCAACTGGAAAGGTGCATAGCCAAAATACTCAAAAACCCTCCAGATATTATTCACACATCATCAAAAAAAGCTAAATGAACAGCAAAGCCACTGTAAGATCAATCGACTGTCTGTTTTAATTGCTCTCTGCACTCTTTCTGTTGCTTGTTGTTTTGTAGAACTTCACTTTTCGGAGTGCGTTGTTCAAAGTTCTGTAACACTGTGATACAGACAAACATATCTCATTCATGTGCGGGGAGAATTTTTAATTATTCAGCATATAAAAGTGAGAAAACAGAGGCCAAAGAATCACTTATGGTACTTCTTTGCTGAAAGCCCCTTTCTGCCACAATTTAGTAAAGAAAATATGATTGTGTAATGCTCAATAATAAACATTCCCATATTTATGACTAGTAGTTGTCGTGATACGTTTCTTTGTCGTGATAGACTTTATTAAAGAGTTTGGTGATTTTACATCCGAGTTAGTTCTGGCTGCAGATAAAGTCTTAATAGTTGGTGATTTTAATATCCATGTTGATAATGAAAAAGATGCATTGGGATCAGCATTTATAGACATTCTGAACTCTATTGGTGTTAGACAACACGTTTCAGGACCTACTCATTGTCAAAATCATACTCTAGATTTAATACTGTCACATGGAATTGATGTTGATGGTGTCGAAATTATTCAGCCAAGTGATGATATCTCAGATCATAATTTAGTTTTGTGCAAACTTCATATAGCCAAAATTGTAAATCCTACTTCTTGTTACAAGTATGGAAGAACCATCACTTCTAACACAAAAGACTGCTTTTTAAGTTATCTTCCTGATGTATCCAAGTTCCTTAGCATATCCAAAACTTCAGAACTTGATGATGTAACAGAAACTATGGACTCTCTCTTTTCTAGCACTTTAAATACAGTTGCTCCTTTACGCTTAAGGAAGGTTAAGGAAAACAGTTTGTCACCATGGTATAATGAGCATACTCGCACCCTAAAGAGAGCAGACCGAAAAATGGAGCGCAGCTGGAGGAAAACAAAACTAGAGGTATTTCGTATTGCTTGGCAGGAAAGTAACATATCCTACAGAAAAGCATTAAAAACTGCTAGATCCAATTACTTTTCTTCTCTTTTAGAAGAAAACAAACATAACCCCAGGTATTTATTCAATACAGTGGCTAAATTAACGAAAAATAAAGCCTCAACAAGTGTTGACATTTCCCAACATCACAGCAGTAATGACTTTATGAACTACTTTACTTCTAAAATCGATACTATTAGAGATAAAATTGCAATCATTCAGCCGTCAGCTACAGTATCACATCAGACAGTGCACTATAGACCCCCTGAGGAACAGTTCCACTCATTCTCTACTATAGGCGAGGAAGAATTGTATACACTTGTTAAATCATCTAAACCAACAACATGTATGTTAGACCCTATACCATCTAAGCTCCTAAAAGAGGTGCTTCCAGAAGTCATAGATCCTCTTCTGACTATTATTAATTCCTCATTGTCATTGGGATATGTCCCCAAAACCTTCAAACTGGCTGTTATTAAGTCTCTCATCAAAAAACCACAGCTTGACCCCAAAGAACTAGTTAATTATAGACCAATCTCGAATCTCCCTTTTCTGTCCAAGATACTAGAAAAGGTGGTATCCTCACAATTATATTCCTTCTTAGAGAAAAATGGTATATGTGAGGATTTCCAGTCAGGATTTAGACCGTATCATAGTTCTGAGACTGCTCTCCTTAGAGTTACAAATGATCTGCTCTTATCATCTGATCGTGGGTGTATCTCTCTATTAGTTTTATTGGATCTTAGTGCTGCGTTTGACACAATTGACCACAACATTCTTTTGCATAGACTTGAACACTTTGTTGGCATTAATGGAAGTGCATTAGCATGGTTTAAATCGTACTTATATGACCGCCATCAGTTCGTAGCAGTGAATGAAGATGTATCCCATCGATCACAAGTGCAGTATGGAGTACCTCAAGGCTCAGTACTAGGGCCGCTACTCTTCACGCTTTATATGTTACCCTTGGGAGATATCATCAGGAAACATGGTGTTAGCTTTCACTGTTATGCTGATGATACTCAACTCTATATTTCTTCGCAGCCCGGTGAAACACACCAATTTGAAAAACTAATGGATTGCATAGTCGATATAAAAAACTGGATGACGAGTAATTTCTTACTGCTAAATTCTGAAAAAAACAGAGGTGTTAATTATAGGACCTAAAAACTCCACTTGTAATAACCTAGAACACTGTCTAAGACTTGATGGTTGCTCTGTCAATTCTTCGTCATCAGTTAGGAACCTAGGTGTGCTATTTGATCGCAATCTTTCCTTAGAAAGCCACGTTTCTAGCATTTGTAAAACTGCATTTTTCCATCTCAAAAATATATCTAAATTACGGCCTATGCTCTCAATGTCAAATGCAGAAATGTTAATCCATGCTTTTATGACCTCAAGGTTAGATTATTGTAATGCTTTATTGGGTGGTTGTTCTGCACGCTTAGTAAACAAACTACAGCTAGTCCAAAATGCAGCAGCAAGAGTTCTTACTAGAACCAGGAAGTATGACCATATTAGCCCGGTCCTGTCAACACTGCACTGGCTCCCTATCAAGCATCGTATAGATTTTAAAATATTGCTTATTACCTATAAAGCCCTGAATGGTTTAGCACCTCAGTATTTGAATGAGCTCCTTTTACATTATAATCCTCTACGTCTGCTACGTTCTCAAACCTCAGGCAATTTGATAATACCTAGAATATCAAAATCAACTGCGGGCAGCAGATCCTTTTCCTATTTGGCGCCTAAACTCTGGAATAACCTACCTAACATTGTTCGGGAGGCAGACACACTCTTGCAGTTTAAATCTAGATTAAAGACCCATCTCTTTAACCTGGCATACACATAACATACTAATATGCTTTTATTATCCAAATCCGTTAAAGGATTTTTAGGCTGCATTAATTAGGTAAACCGGAACCGGAAACACTTCCCATAACACCCTATGTGAAAAGTGAAGTGAGTGAAAGTGACATTCAGCCAAGTATGGTGACCCATACTCAGAATTTGTGCTCTGCATTTAACCCATCCGAAATGCACACACACAGAGCAGTGAACACACACACACACACTGTGAGCACACACCCGGAGCAGTGGGCAGCCATTTAAAACTATGTACTTGCTACATCATTAGAAGAATGGCATCTACGCTAATATTTGTCTGTTTCTCTCTTGTTCCGAGGTCACCGTGGCCACCAGATCCAGTCTGTGTCCAGATCAGAGGATCACTGCAGTCACCCAGATCCAGTATGTATCCAGACCAGATGCTGGATCAGCACCTAGAAAGGACCTCTACATCCCTTAAAGACAGCGGAGACCAGGACAACTAGAGCCCCAGATACAGATCCCCTGTAAAGACCTTGTCTCAAAGGAGCACCAGGACAAGACCACAGGAAACAGATGATTCTTCTGCACAATCTAACTTTGCTGCAGCCTGGAATTTAACTACTGGTTTCGTCTGGTCAGAGGAGAATGTGAACTTGAAAGCATGTGTATTAGGAGGAACAATGGAAAAATAGTGACATATGCTGGTCAAAAAAACGCATAAATGTGACAAACACTGCATGCTTTGCAAATCCACTTGCTTTCATTAAAGTTTAATCTATAACATATAGTTATCTCTAAATAATCTTTGTAGGGATTTTCAGATCTCATTTTGTGCATCAACAAGTAGCTCCTCAGGAAACACATAATGTTTCCCTAACATTAGCTTCCCTTTTGTTTTGGCAGATTTTTTTTTTATTATTATTAAAATATATGCAAAATCTAAATGGAAAATATATATTTAAATAATTAAATTTACACAAATCTTAATAATATAGAATGAAAATGGATATTTGCTTTTTGAATGCATATGGTGCCTGACATCTAAAATAATTTTTACAAATTAAGTAACATTATGAGACACTGCTACAGTAAAGTGATTACTTATATAATATCTAAAACACAGATACACAAAGTTCTTGACAGGGTCTACAATGTCATTGCCAAGCCGAAGGGAAGGTGGATGTGGTCTGTCACTGACGTACATGAACTTGGTTTCGTCCAGTTCACCTGGAGGCCAACCTTCTCAGCCTCCTCACTGTATATGCCCAGAGCGTCTCTCAGCTGGTTGTAGGACGTGCTGAGCAGGATGGTATCGTCAGCGTACTCCAGGTCAGTCAGGCGGTAACTGCCGAAGGATACTCCGGGGATCCGCTCACAAACCCTGGACATCAGATGGTCAATGATACAGTTAAAGAGGTCAGGAGCAGCCCTGCAGCCCTGGCAAATGCCATTGGAGATGGGAAACCAGTCTGAATCTCTGCTGTTGATGAGGACACACCTCTGAGCGTTGCTACTAAGCAACTTGAACAGGGCAACAATCTTGGGTGGAGCTCCAAGGGAGTGTAGGACACTCCACAGTGAAGTGTAGCAGACGGTGTCGAAGGCAGACTTCAAATCTATGAACCTGATGTAAAGATGGCAATCTTTACGGAATTCATAGGTCTTCTCTATCAGCAAGCGAATGGCGGAGATTTGGTCTGTTGTGGAGCAGTTAGGCATGAAGCCAGCCTGCTGGGGACGGCGGCTGCTTCTGATGTCTGGGAGAGCATGAGTGAGCAAGATCCTTGTAAAGAGCTTGCCAGGGATGGAGAATAGGGTAATGCCTCTGTGGTTGCCACAGACTAGCCTGTCACCCTCACGTTTCCAGAAGGGCAAGATGAGTCCTCTGGTCCAGTCGCTGGGAAGCCTCTCTGTCTCCCACACCTCATTGAATAAGTGGGTATATGTGACAGAGTGACCTGTCCCTGTTGGTTAGCGCAGCACACACGCACACGCTGAATTACTGCATTCTGTTAAAACTTGTGTGTATACCTCTAATGCTGTTAATGTTGCTTATCCGGTAATGACACGAGCCCAGGTGAAAGCAGGTCTGCAGCCATTGCCAGACTTTCATCATAGCCTGCTGCAAGGCGGGACCAAGGGCCCCAGGAAAACACGTCGCCAGCGGCGACTGGAAAAGGGCCTAGGTACACCAGACCCTAAGATTCAGACAGAGGGTCTTGGAATTCATGATTGGCAGGTCACAGAGAATATTGCAGAACTGCAAAAAGCTGACGAGTCTTTGAAACCCTTGTTTACTAAGGTGTTGGAGGGAAAACAAGCTGACTTGTGTGGGGAGAAATATGTTATTGTTAATGATGTATTGTATATGCAAACCCCTGAGTCTTCCCGTTTGGTTGTCCCTACATGTTGTCGTCCCCTTGTGTTACACTTAGCACACAGTGTTCCATGGGCAGGGCACATGGCACTCCAAAAGACCTATGCTCGCATTAGCTTACGATTCATTTGGCCCTCCATGTACACTGATGTTCAAACCTACTGCACCACATGCCATATATGTCAAAAGACCAGAGCTGTGCGCCAACGAGACAGGGTACCATTACATCATCTCCCTGTGATATCTGTCCCCTTTCAGCGCATCGCCATGGACATTGTGGGGCCGCTGGAGAAAAGCAGTGCAGGGCACCAGTATATCCTGGTCATAAGTGACTATGCGACAAGGTATCCCGAGGCTTTCCCTCTCTGTTCCATCACTACACCAAAGGTCATCAATGCTCTCGTCCAGCTGTTCTCCCGAGTGGGGATACCTGAGGAGATCCTCACAGATCAAGGGACCAACTTCACGTCGAGGCTGATGAAGTTACTGCACCAGCAGCTGGGCATCACTACCATAAAGACTACGCCATACCATCCACAGACCGACGGGTTGGTGGAGCGTTTTAATCAGACACTAAAGAATATGCTTTGCAAGTTTGTGTCAGACACTGGAAGGGACTGGGACAAATGGCTACCATTCTTGCTGTTCGCCTACAGGGAGGTACCACAGGCATCAACAGGCTTCTCTCCATTCGAGATCATGTATGGATGGCAGGTTCAAGGGCCGCTGGATCTTCTACGGAAAAGTTGGGAGGCCACTTCATCAGGAGACGTAAAGCAGTCTGAGAAGGGCATTGTCCAGTACGTCCTTGAGATGAGAGACCGCCTAGAGAGCTACAGGGAGAAAGCCCGAGAAAACCTCCGACAGGCACAAAAAAACACAGAAGACGTGGTACGACCAGCACGCTAGATCCCGAGAGCTGCAACCTGGACAAAAGGTTTTGTTATTGCTCCCAACATCAGCAAACAAACTACTAATGAAGTGGCAAGGCCCATACAGTGTTGTTCGGAAGATGGGACCAGTGACTTATGAAATTCATCACCCTGACAAGGGCAAGACGGTACAAACTTATCATATCAACCTCCTGAAGGAGTGGAAAGAACCACCCAGGAAGACCGAAACATCACTGCTGATTCGTGAGGTGGAGGATGATCAGGATGAAGACCAGCCAGTGCCGAAAGTGAGAGAGTCAGCACAGCCAGCAGAGGTTGAACTCCGTCATCTCGGAGAAGATAAACAGGCTGAACTGCACCACCTTCTGGGTCGATATCCCTCGTTGTTCCGCCAGAGGCCTGGGCGGACCAGCTTGGTTCAACATCAGATCCATCTGCTCGATCAGAACCCTTCACGACAGAGACCGTATCGTGTTCCTGAGAGGCTGGTAGCACCTCTAAAAGCAGAGATTGGGATGATGCTGGAGTTGGGAGTTATTGAGCCCTCTAAGAGTGAGTGGAGTAGCCCAATTGTTATCGTCCCAAAGAAGGATGATACCTTGCGTATCTGCATTGACTTTCGGAAGCTGAATGCTCAATCGAGGTTTGATGCATATCCAATGCCGCGGATCGATGACCTCCTAGAGCGTATCGGCCAAGCCAGGTACATTACAACTTTGGACTTATGTAAAGGTTACTGGCAAGTCCCCCTTGAGGAGGCATCCCGACCCTATACGGCGTTCCGGACCCCGCTGGGACTATACCAGTTTACCGTCCTACCATTCGGGCTGCATGGAGCACCTGCAACATTCCAGCGACTAATGGACCAGGTTCTCAGAGGCTGTTAAGAATGGTCGGCTGCATATTTGGATGACGTGGTTATCTACAGTGCAACGTGGGAGGACCATCTTCTACACCTCAGAGAAACCCTGAACAAGATCCAGGAGGCTGGCCTGTCACTAAATGTGGCAAAGTGTGAGTGGGCAAAGTCAGAGACCAACTACCTTGGGTACCACCTGGGAAACGGAGAGCTAAAGCCTCAAGTGGACAAGGTAGAAGCAGTGCGACGTAGCCCAAGGCCAAAGACAAAGAAGGAAGTTAGATCCTTCCTAGGACTGGTGGGGTGGTATCGATGGTTCATCCCCAACTTTTCTACCACTGCTGTTCCATTGACCAACTTGCTCTGTAAGAACTTGAAGAACCCGGTTGTTTGGACTGAGGAATGTGAAAGGGCCTTCAACACCCTTAAGAGGCAGATGTGTTCTGACCCAGTCCTTATAAGTCCTGACTTCACCAAGATGTTTGTTGTCCAGATAGATGCTTCAGCTGTTGGAATTGGAGCAGTCCTGGCCCAAGGCGATATGGGCAAGGAGAGGCCCATAGCATTCCTGAGCAGGAAACTTCTTCCAAGAGAAAAACGATACTCTACCGTGGAGAAGGAATGTTTGGCGATCAAGTGGGCCTTGGAGAGCCTAAGGTACTACCTGCTAGGGTGGGAGTTTACCTTAGAAACGGATCACCGAGCCCTGACATGGATCCACACCATGAAGGACCACAACTCTCGGGTAACTAGGTGGTACCTTTCCCTGCAACCCTACCAGTTTAAGGTCAGACATCGACCAGGACCCCAAAATAAAATAGCCGACTACCTGTCCCGAAATCTGGTCAGTTCGCAGCCTGGAGAGGGGAGAGGTGATGTGACAGAGTGACCTGTCCCTGTTGGTTAGCGCAGCACACACACACACACACACCCCCTCTTACCTCATCCTCCGTTCCCTGCTGGGGCGTTGTGGGTGCACACGCACGCCATTAGCACGCTGGTCATCATACACGCAAACATAGCCACTCCATTTCCATCCCCGTCAGAATCCCTGCTGCGCATAACAACATGCATACATACCCGAGTTGTTTGTTTCTTTTTCCATGTTTTATGTTTCGTCATGTTATGTTAATACATACCTGTGTTTGTCAGCGTCTGGGTTGCCGGTCTTTCGCGTTGCTTCTCCACCATCGATCGACCGAACCCGAGCGCCACCCAGCGGCCTGGATAAATATTAATATTATGCTCATTTTTATGTGTCTACATTTGTTTTTGTTATTTTTGGTTTGGAGATTGTTCCTGTAAATATTTTGCTATTTTTGTGTGTATATATTTTTGTGATGTTGTGAAAATTGTACATACTCCCCTGAAATACTTACCCACTAATTTAGGCAATGATTTTAACAAAAGGGGCGGGGCTTGGACTATAAAAAGGAGCCCCAAAGAACTTTCGGCTGTCAGTTAACCTGGCGAGCGAGCGTGCAAGTGTGGTGCCGTGAGCAATCTATCATTGGAGGAGTTTGCGTATATATATATTTATACATATTTTTGTTTTTTTTCCCTTTTGTATAGTGTTTATTGTTTCAGTTTTTCTTTGTTACTTTTGTATATAGCTTTTGGTCGTTGGTGTACTGGGACTGTTTCACCTCTCGAGCACTGTAAATAAACATCACTTTACACCTTACATCTCTGCGAGTATTGCCATATCTTTTTTTTTTTTTTTTTGGGCAATCCCAGTTTCGCCTGACAGCGGGCCTGTTAAGGCCCGTTGTCCCACAGTATACCACTCAAGGATGCTTTCACCTCCTGATTTTAACATCTCAGTGGTTATTGCACAGATGTCGGGGGCTTTCCTGTTGTTAAGTTTTTCCAGAGCGGCTCTGACTTCCTCAGGGGTATCAGGTTCTGTACTGCAGGCTGCAGCATTAGTGGTCTATAAGATGGCGGGATCAGCCGGGGAGGTACCGGCAGGAGGAGGCTGCAGTGCTCTTTCCAGCGTTCGAGGCAGTTTGCTTCAGTTGTTATAAGATTGGCATCAGAATCTTTCACCTGGGCTGTCTTGATGCGTGGGCCATTACGGGCTTGGCGAAGCAGAGTAAAGACATGGCTCATATTGTTGTTATTGGCCGCGGACTCTAGGTGTTTATCTTCTGTTTGCCAGAACTTATCCCTATCCTCTGCTATAACCACATTGCGCTGGCGGTTCAGTCACTTATACTCTGGCAGGTAACCTTGGAGCCGGGCCTCATGCCGCCAGTCAATGATGTTGAGTGTCCTCCGATATCCAAGGCTTTTTCGGGAAAGTTTGAAAGCATCCAAAGACATTGTGAGCTCACTGGATAACCCTTTCCTTGAAGGTCTTCCAGTCGTTCACCTTGTCGGTAGCCAGGTTATCAAAGATGCGGCGGATGGCACAACTGAAGTCTGTGGCCATGTTTGGATCACTGAGTAGGGAGGAGTCCAGGCGAAACTGAGACTTGGTGAGCTGGTTGGCTCGCAGCTTTAACTTGAGCTGGGCCACCAGCAGCGATGGTCTGTGTTGCCAAGCTCTGCTCCTGGGTACACACGGCAGTTGGTGACGGACGGCTTCCAGCGTCGAGAGATGAGGATATGGTCCAGCGCTTTCCTGGTTCTCCCATCTGGGCTGTACCATGTCCAGTGATGGATAAGCTTCCAGGGAAACCAAGTATCAGCAACACAGAGATTGTTGTGCTGGCAGAGATGGAGTAGGGGGTTACCTTAGTCGTTTGTGAACCTGTCAGCAAAGGTTGTGCCAACAGGTGAGCCTGTGGACCGATCACTGCTAGACAGAGAGGCGTTGGCATCGGTGAGGATGTCGTGTGTCGTGTGGTGTTTGTCAACAGCCTGATGGAGTTGGTCACAGAAGGCATCCTTTGCATCCTTATCAGCGACATCGGTGGGGGCACAAGCAACGATTACTGTCATCTTGCCATGTAGGTGGAGAAAGCGGGCCGACAGTAATCTGTCGATCAGTGGAGTCCAGCTGATGAGGGACTCGCGGAGGGCCTTTGTGATGGCAAGTGCAGGCCACTACAGAAGTAGCAATGGTCGCCTGCTGGTATTTCACCATTGCCGTGCCATCCAACTTCACAGAGCCCTGCCAAGGAGATGTTATAGCAGCACGGTGGCAGCTCTGGGATGAAGGAGTGTTTGTTTGTTTATTTAACAGGGACAATAAACTAGGCATTGTTATACAGAGACAATCGATACTGTGTACATAAGGCATACAACATAAAGCTATTTTGCAGCCCTTGTCCCTAGTGTTGTCATGATACCAAAATTATTGTTTCCATACCGATATCTAGTCAAGAATTGCGATTTCGATGCTTTTTCGATACTTTTCCTGAAAGGGGAAAATACACTCTCAAATATCATTGCTGTGCTTTATTTTAAATCGGGACAACATTCTAATCATAACACACTAATAAATGAACATATGAACAGCATATATGTTAAACATTTGAACAAAATATGAAATATTAAAATATAAAAAAATAAATTAGAGCAATGACATTCAAGGTAAAGAAAGAATAACTTTAGCAGCATTATCTCAGTTATCATAAGAAACATAAGAGTAATAAATTTATCTTGATTCTGAACTTTGAATAAAAATATGAACAGCGATTATATTAAACAATGTTTCTGAACTCAGAAGATTAAATGTCAAAACATAAATAATATCAATTTAAGCTATGGCATTCAAGTAAAAAAGAAAAAAGCAAATAAAATTTAGCAGCAATATCTGAGATATTGTAACTTATTCTGTCAGTTGTGCAACCAGTGAGCTTTTTTGAGCATCATCTTCTTCTTCCAGTCGTGGACCGGCGGCCACAGTATCACTTGTGCTCGCACATGCAGCCTAGTGATGCACGGGTCTGTTTTTTTTCCAATCCGCGGGTCCCGCTTTTATGAAATTACTTGGCCCGCCCCAGCCCGCAAATAAAGTACAATTTCTTTACCCACCCCGACCCGCGCATCGGGGACATCAAGGAAGATACGTTGCTACTTAGACCTTCGTATAACCTTATCAAAGAACCTAATAAAATATTAAAATATATATTTCAAATATTTAATATAGGCTATATGAAATTGCACTAGTGATGGTTCGTCCATGAACGAATCTTTTAAGTTAATGAATCGTTCCCGTTCAGGCAACCCACTGACTCATATTTCTCGTTCACTGAAGTTCCTCTCTCCACAGCATGCGCAGCTCGTGAACAGCTCTGTGAACTGTTTCATCCTGTCAAAGAGTTACTCAAGATGTGACGGAGCATGTGATTTGTTGAATATAGTGAACGAATCCGCCCTTCACCGAACGAGATCGATAGATCTTCTCATTTGTGAACGAGCTGAATGAACTGATACATCTTGTGAGGAGAAAAACACAGCCGTCCATAGGGAGGCACTAGAAGCGTGCGTTGCACACACCAACATGACATACGTCTCTTACAAATCTGGAATGGAGTCATTCTTTGAAGTATCGATACTAATAAATTTAGGAATCGTGACGTTTTTAATTTCCGAGAATCACGATACTTTTGAAGTATCGGTGCACCGAGCAACACTACTTGTCCCTAATCTGGACATTCCTTGAGGCGACTCAGGTCCTGCGACGAAGGTTGATCCGTACTCATTGGTCGGGGGCAGGCTGGGGTCCGTTAATGTGTTGGGCAGTCCAGCTACTTTCTCTGATCGGTTTCATAACAAAACGGTTTCTCCTGGGTGGGTTGTTAACCCTCAGCAGGATAGTCGGTAGGTGAGGCTGCCACCTCACAGCGTACCGACATGCTGGTGTCCTTGTTACATAAAACATATAACAAACAGACACACACACACACACACACACAATGCATTGCATCATATGAGATTAATAGATGGTGGAAATCAACTCACCAAATCAAATTTAGAAGTTGATATCAAAGATAAAATGGTTGATGATGTAGACAGATAGCAATCTTAAACTTGGTCATGTGGGGAGAAATATTTTTATTAGACAGCTCGATCAAGAAATGTAAACATGGTAAAGTTCAAGTTCAAACAGACTTTTAGATATTAACAATTACAGTTAAAGTTACTTTTTTGATACAAGTAGAATAACAAGCCTTCAAAAGAGCATGGTAATTGAAAATATATGATGTGGGAAGAAAAATTAAATTTTAATGCTTACAAATTTTTTTTTAATGCTTTAAGGCTTACAAAAGTTTCTAAGGGAAGCACAAAACTTGTGTAACTAAACTAACATATAGAATAACAATGAGCAAAACTATCAAGAACACATTCCTTTGTAGATTCGGCACACAATAAAAGTTTAACTAGTTTAATCAATGATTAAATCTCACTTCCCCATGACATCTTTGGATGCTGTCTATTTGTTCTCATTTACTGTATATGGAAGATAACTTTTATTGGTCGAAATATTGTTGGGTCTTGTTCAGCGAGGATGCGGCATCACACCTGAAAGTACATTATCTGAACACGAACTACTTCCTGTGACTTCAGATGTACACTTTTCCTGTAAATGATTAAACCAGATAAATGAGTGAGTGAACCTCTTACCACATGAAAGGCAGTGATATTGCTTGGGGATCCTCTCATGCATTTATGCCGATATGGGGTTTTTGGGGGCCGATAACAATATTAGGGAGTACAAATAAAGATATTGACATATCAGCCAATATTTCATGTGACAGTCAAAATTTTGGACATATTCCCATTCATGTGTCCAAACATTTGACTGGTAGTACATATAGGATAAAGTATAAACATAAACAGAATATATTTCTTGCAATGATCACTCAAATGTGGTGATCAAACACTTATGTGATCGAGATATGTAATGGAGACAGAGCATTTAACGATTTAACAATACACTTTACTATCCAAAATGAGTCTGACATCAGTGCATTTAACAGTAAAGTTGAAGTTATTAAGTTGAAGTTTCTTTCACTTCGGGACATTCACAGATTTGTGCTACTCTTTTCACACACAGACGAAACTTACTGGAGAAGAGTGAAGTGTGACAATATACCGCTGTAAATAAATTATTGGTGCGCCATTATCGGCTTTAACGTGCTGCGTTAACGTGAGACTCTTATCGGGCGTTAAAAAAAATATTGCCATTAATCTATTCTCAAAGTTGGGTTGGGAGCTGGGTCTATACTACGCGAACTATGATGACTTTCACCTATGTCGAGAGCGCATTACTGTAGCGCGAAAGTACATTAATATAATGCGCGAGCGCAAATTTTAAGTATGCCTGCACTTAAAACGTGTTCATACACACTTACTTTAAGCGATGAGGAGAGATTCGCGATTGCACCGAACACGTTTTAAGTGCAGGCATACTCTGAGCGAGCCCAGAGAAAATTCTTACGAGAGCAACGTGTATCTGAGAGCGCACGCCCAGTTCCCGCAGAGAGATTCGCGCTCCGCACATTATATTCCGCGCTCGAGGAGAGAGATTCGCGCTCGCACATTATATTAATGTACTTTCACGCTACATTTATGTGCTCTCGACATTTGACAGGGAAATAACGCCATAAAATAAAGCCATATTTTGGAAACAGGAGATGAGCCCCTGGTCTAATGCACCACCTGTCTTAAGAAACCCGTTCTCAAAGACTTAACGTTACTTTTAGTCATTATTTTATTTGGGTAACACACATATTCTGAATGCATTCGGCAGAATTCAAATTAGCCATTTTAATCTAGATTAATCTTGAATAATTACAAGATTACAGTGAGATTAATCTAAATTAAAAAAATTAATCTATGCCCACCACTAAAATAAATACAATTTAAATTCATATCTCACACACTTTAATGCCCTTTTAATGTAACATGCACATTGCCTTGGAACTGGAATCATGGTGGAATTTCATGTGAAGTCCACTTCGCAGGGCACTTGAGGTCAAATAAGACAACGCATGAATGCTGCCTGAACAAGAAACCTTCTTAAGAGAAAGTGTTGACTAGTGTCAGTTTATATCTCATGAACGCACTGGCGGATCTCCACCAAATTCGGGGGATCCCTTCAGCTCAAGGAGCCCTCCCGAACGCCACCCTCCACGTGTCAGTAGCCCCCCGGGATCACTAGATTGGTCAGCGCCATACCACGAATTTAGGCATCCATAACTCCCGAACCCCGAGGGCTATCGACACGGGGGTGGTCTCATTTGAAAGAGGACTTCTAGACATACACTAGATTTAGCATTCGAGACGGTTACCTGAAATGAAGGAAATGAAGAATCCCCGAATTTGCTGCGGATTTGCCACGACGTTACAGAGATATGGCCATTCAAAGTTTCAATGGTATTCCATAGACTTAAGCTTTAAAGCATCTCATCCGGGTCTCTAGTTGCAAATGAGCGCTCTCTACTGGACAAACTAAGTAATTATACCATTTACATGCATTTTATCGGCGTTATATGTACTGTAATAAAATATTTTATATCAGTGGCATATTCTATGATACATCTGCTACGGGCTCATATCGGCCAATAAAAATCGTCAAAACGATATATCGGTCGGTAAAATCTGCAAAACTATATATCGGTAGATAAAATCGGCAAAACAATATATTGGTTGGACTCTGGCTTTTCTAACCTGTCATCGTGTGAACACTTGTAAGGTTTTCCCACAGTATGAACTTTCTGGAGCATTTCAGTTAAGAATCTCTCTCTCTCTCTAAAAAAACAGCCCTTCCGCAATCAGAACAGATATGATTCTTCACAGCGCTGTCTTTTCAGATGTTTTTCAAGAAATACCCATCTGTCTAAAACTCTTTGAACAATAAGATCGTGCGTTACGTCCTCTCCTGCGTATGCACTTTCAGGTGATCCTTCAGGGAATATGCCCTAAAATATGTTTTACTGCACTGGTCACAGTTACATAGTCTTTCTCCAGAATGAGTATGCAGATCTTCTTTTAAAACCCTTGACTTTCTGAAACACTTTCCACACTGTCCACATGTGAAGGGCTTCTCTCCAGAGTGGATTTTCATGTGCTCATAAAGAGTCAGAAATTTTTACCGCACTGATCACATGTTTTTAGGCTTCTCTTCAATGTATTTTCATGTGTTTTATAAGGCGTTCTTTTTTCATGAAACCCTTTCCGCAGTGCTTACATGTGAAGGGCTTCTCTCCAGTGTGGATCCTGATGTGGTTTTTAAGGTGTTCTTTTTGTATAAAACTCTTCCCACACTGATCACAACTGTGTGGCTTCTCACCAGTGTGGATTTTTATGTGATCATTATAATTTCCTTTATGTCTGAAACTCTTCCCACACTGATCACATGTGAAGGGTTTTTCTCCAGTGTGGATTCTCATGTGTGTATTAAGGCTTCCTTTATGTCTGTACGGCATCGCTCCAGTGTGGATTTTCATGTGTTCGTAGAGAAATCCTTTAAGTCTGAACTTCTTCCCGCACTGAAAACATGTGTGTGGTTTCTCTTCAGTGTGGATTGTCTCATGTATTTTCAGATATTCTGGCCATGTGAATTTCTTGTCAGAGTGTGAACACTGGCTATGTTTTTCTCCGGTGTGAACGCTCTGGTGCTTTTTCAGTGCATGAACTGTAAAAAAAGTCTTTCCACACTCAGAGCAAATATGATCCTTCACACCGCTGTGTCTTTTCAGATGTGTTTTTAAAGTACCCATCTGTCTAAAGCTCTTTGCACACAAAGAACATACATAAGGCCTCTCCTGTGTATGCACTGTCAGGTGGTCCTTCAGGAAATCTGCCCTAAAAAACCTTTTACTGCAGTGGTCACACTTATAAATTCTGTCTCTAGAATGGGTTAGCTGATGCACTTTAAAAACACTTGACTTTCTGAAACTCTTCCCGCACTGTTCACATGTGAAGGGCTTCTCTCCAGTGTGGATTTTCATGTGTTCATTAAGCTGACCTTTTTGTATGAAACTCTTCTCACACTGATCACATGTGTACTGCTTCTCTCCAGTGTGGATTCTCATGTGATCATTATAGTTTGCTTTATGTCTGAAATTCTTCCCGCACTGATCACATGCGAAGGGTTTCTCTCCAGAGTGGATTTTCATGTGTTCCTTATAGTTTCCTTTATGTGTAAAATTCTTACCACACTGATCACATGTGTGTGGCTTTTCTCCAGTGTGGATCCTCATGTGTTTTTTAAGGTGTTCTTTTTGTATAAATCTCTTCCCGCACTGATCACATGTGTGTAGTTTCTCTCCAGAGTGGATTTTCATGTGATCGTTATAATTTCCTTTATGTCTGTAATTCTTCCCGCACTGATCACATGTGAATGGTTTCTTTCCAGTGTGGATTCTCATGTGTGTATTTAGGTTTCCTTTATGTCTGAATTTCCTCCCGCATTGATCACATGAGTACGGCATCGCTCCAGTGTGGATTTTCGTGTGTTCATTCAGGTTTCCTTTATTTCTGAATTTCTTCCCGCACTGATCACATGCGTATGGCTTCTCTTCAGTGTGGATTTTCATGTGTTTATTCAAGTTTCCTTTTAGTGTGAAACTCTTCTCGCACTGATCACACTCGTACAGCTCCATTCCACTATGAAATTTCATGTGAAGATTAAGAGTTTGTTCACATGAGAAACTCTTTCCACACTGAGGGCAAGTGTCATGATGTTTCTTCCCTGCTTCCATCAGTTCTTCAATCACCTTGGTATCTTCCATCAGGTCTAAAATGAAAGTTAAAAAGTTTGATTTACATTAACTCAAAAGAAAAGTATTAAAGTATGATCATTTTGATACATTCATTTTAACAGGGTACACTGAACTTATTTTAAAAACACAACAACACTGTTTTTGTAGTCAAAATATTAAATATTTACATTTTATTAATCAGAGTTGTAAAACATTCAAAAGTTCAGCAACATGGTTGCAAAAAGTTTGAAACAAATATAAACTAGATATTAAAATTTGTAGTAAAACTAAGTTGGCTTGAAAAAGGTTTGCTATAAAGTTTGAGGGTTTTCAGTTTTAACTAATTTGAAGTAGTTTTAAAGTTTTGAAGACAATACAATTCATCATAAAATATATAAATAGTGAACTAGCAATTTGCTAACATAAGCAAGTAACTAGCATGTTTTAAGCATGATAAACAAGGGACTAGTATGTTGATGGCATGATTAGCAAGTAACTAGCATGTTGATAGCATGTTTCTAGCATCATTCCAATTATTATTTTTAAAACATGACAGGCAAAAATTGCATGTTTTTGTAGTAAGTTGGCTTGAAAAAGGCTTGCTAGAAAGTTTGAGGATTTTCAAGTTTTTAAGTTTTGAAGGCAATACAATCATAAACATAATTAGCAAGCAACTAGCATGTTGCTTATGTCACTAAAACAAATTCCTTTTATGTGCAAGCATACTTGGCAATAAAGCTCTTTCTGATTCTAGTAATTACTAACATGACTAGCAAATTACTAGCATGATAATCAAGTGACTAGTATGTTGGTAGTATGATTAGCAAGTTACTAGCATGTTTATATGCTATTCCAGCTAAAACCAGTTAATTCAGTAAAAAAGAAAAAAGAAACCGCTAAAAAGCTGCTTGACATAATGGCGCCATTGTGGGTGGCTTGCCGTCTGTCGCTTAGTGCAGTGCTCATCAAATCTGTGAAACCCACAATAAGAACACAATTCCTCATTACTGCTAACCTAGCACTTACTCCAGGAGCGGCTCACACTCCAACGCAGGTCATCTTTCGACGGAACCTACGCTCATTCTATCCATCTCGCCTATCTTCTGTGGTTTCATCCTCACTTCCTGCACTCTCTCAGTTCTCTGCTCTGGACACGAACAGCGCTACGGACACTCTTTGCTCCACTTTAACATCTTGCTTGGACAACTTTTGCCCACGGTTGTCTAGACCAGCACGCACTGCCCCATCTGCCCCCTGGCTGTCTGAGGTTCTCCGTGAACATCGCTCTAAACTCAGGGCTGCAGAGAGGAAATGGCAGAAATCAAGAAACTCTACAGACCTCAGTGTGTATCAGTCTCTCCTCTCTTCCTTCTCTGCAAATGTCTTCACTGCTAAAACAGCCTACTACCACAACAAAATTAATAGCTGTTGTGACGCTCGGACACTCGGAGACTTTCTCTTCTCTTCTTAATCCACCGCCACTACCTCCTCCATCGACTCTTACAGCGGACGACTTTGCAGTTTTCTTCACAAATTAGACAAGAACCATCAGTGACCAATTCTCCACACCGCAGACTGAGGACAACTTCACAATGACCGACGCACACTCTTTCTCCTCCTTCTCCCCACTCTCAGAGATGGACGTCTCCAAACTTCTCCTGTCCAATCATCCTACTACTTGTCCACTTGATCCTATCCCCGCTCACCTCCTTCAAGCGATCTCTTCTTCAGTCATACCTTCGCTTACTCACGTTATCAATTCCTCTCTTCACTCTGGAACATTTCCCTCAGCATTCAAGCAGGCTCGGGTAAGCCCACTGCTCAAGAAACCAGCTCTAAATCCAGCACTTCTTGAAAAGGACCTCTTACTGGACCTGTCTGCTGCTTTTGACACTGTTAATAACCAGATTCTCCTGTCCACCCTCAGAAAGATGGGCATCTCTGGAACTGCATTCCTGTGGGTTAAGTCCTACCTCTCTGACAGATCCTTCAGTGTGTCTTAGAGGGGTGATGTTTCTAAGTCACAACAACTTGCTACTGGGGTTCCTCAAGGCTCAGTACTTGGACCACTTCTCTTCTCCATCTACATGACATCATTAAGATCTGTCATTCAGAAGCATGGCTTTTCTTATCACTGCTACGCTGATGACACCCAACTCTACCTCTCATTCCAACCAGATGACCTGACGGTAGCTGCTCGCATTTCAGCCTGTCTGAGTGACATCTCTAGCTGGATGAATGACCATCACCTTCAGCTTAACCTTACGAAGACAGAACTCCTGGTGATTCCAGCTAACCCATTGCTTCATCACAACTTCTCTATACAGCTGGGCTCATCAACCATTACTCCTTCGAGGACAGCTAGAAACCTAGGAGTTGTGATGGATCATCAGTTAAGCTTCACAGACCACATTGCTACAACTACCCGGTCCTGCAGGTTTGCATTATACAACATTAGGAAGATTAGACCCTTCCTGTCAGAGCAAGCAACCCAACTTCTTGTCCAAGCTCTTGTTCTCTCCAGACTGGACTATTGTAATGCTCTCCTGGCGGGCCTTCCTGCATGTACTGTCAAGCCTCTGCAACTGATCCAAAATGCTGCAGCAAGGGTTGTCTTCAATGAGCCAAAAAAAGCTCACGTTACTCCTCTCCTCATCAGGTTACACTGGCTACCAGTAGCTGCTCGCATCAAATTCAAGGTACTGATGCTAGCCTACAAGACGACCACTGGCACGGCACCAACTTACCTAAACTTATTGGTTAAGTCGTGGCCTAATGGTTAGAGAGTCGGACTCCCAATCGAAAGGTTGTGTGTTCGAGTTCCGGGCCGGCAGGAATTGTGGGTGGGGGGAGTGCATGTACAGTTCTCTCTCCACCTTCAATACCACGACTTAGGTGCCCTTGAGCAAGGCATCGAACCCCCAACTGCTCCCCGGGCGCCGCAGCATAAATGATGAACACTGCTCCGGGTGTGTGTTCACACTGTGTGTGTGTGTGTTCACTGCTCTGTGTGTGTGCACTTCGGATGGGTTAAATGCAGAACACAAATTCTGAGTATGGGTCTCCATACTTGGCTGAATGTCACTTCACTTTCACTTAATTCTACGTGGCATTGATTCAACAAGGTGCTGAAAGCATTCTTTAGAAATGTTGGCCCATATTGATAGGATAGCATCTTGCAGTTGATGGAGATTTGTGGGATGCACATCCAGGACACGAAGCTCTCGTTCCACCACATACCAAAGATGCTCTATTGGGTTGAGATCTGGTGACTGTGGGGGCCATTTTAGTACAGTGAACTCATTGCCATGTTCAAGAAACCAATTAGAAATGATTCAAGCTTTGTGACATGGTGCATTATCCTTCTTGAAGTGGCCATCAGAGGATGGTACATGGTGGTCATAAAGGGATGGACATGGTCAGAAACAATGCTCAGGTAGGCCGTGGCATTTAAACGATGCCCAATTGGCACTAAGGGGCCTAAAGTGTGCCAAGAAAACATCCCCCACACCATTACACCACCACCAGCAGCCTGCACAGTGGTAACAAGGCATGATGGATCCATGTTCTCATTCTGTTTATGCCAAATTCTGACTCTACCATCTGAATGTCTCAACAGAAATTGAGACTCATCAGACCAGGCAACATTTTTCCAGTCTCCAACTGTCCAATTTTGGTGAGCTTGTGCAAATTGTAGCTTCTTTTTCCTATTTGTAGTGGAGATGAGTGGTACCCGGTGGGGTCTTCTGCTGTTGTAGCCCATCTGCCTCAAGGTTGTGTGTGTTGTGGCTTCACAAATGCTTTGCTGCATACCTCGACCACACCCCTAAATGCACTGAAGCAACTGCCATGTGTTTGGTTGATTAGATAATTGCATTAATGAGAAATTGAACAGGTGTATATATATATATATATATATATATATGATAGGATTGCTGGGAGAAAAAGGGACCCAAGAGCAGAATCACAGTTTGCCAAATTTATTGAACAAAAACAAAGGCAATAGTCCAAAACAAACGTTGTCAATCAGCAACCAGGTAAGGAATCCAAAACTGAACTGCATACGGGAACTGGGTACACCAAAAAGAAAAAACAAGATTAAATGAACAAACAAGGCATGAAAACTAGGCACAACTAGAGCAAAAGAGATTTAAGGGCAGTAGTGAAACGGATGGTAGCCAAGACACACTGCCAGAGAAGTACAGAAAGAGAGAAGCATAAGTATTGAAGAAAATCAATGCGAAATTGAGAGACAGGTGTGTGTGTGAGGAGAACTGGAGCACTAATTAGAATAAGGTGCAGCTGTGAAGGCAGAGTGAGTGGAATTAACCACTTAAGACATAACACAACAGAAGGCCTGATGATCAAACCAGCCTCCTGACATATATATATATGCATAAAATACTTAGTCAGTTTGATTTGTTTGGTTAACTTTGGATAATTTTTTTTATTTTAATACCGTGCAGTGAACAAAATTAAGATTCGAGAGATTGTTCAAGTCAGTGCTCAGTAAATGATGATAAGTTTAGAAATGTTGTGCATCCACTTATTATTAGTGTGACATTTTAACATGCAAATGAAGGGGAAAACGTCAAGATATCGGCCCTAAAAATCGGCAGCACATATCGGCCATCGGCTGACCCTGACCTCTAAACAGCGTTAATGGAAAAACCCATATCGGTCGATCTCTACCGCAAAGCACTCCAGCGGGTGGTGAAAACTGCTCAAAGGATCACCCGCACCCAGTTAACTTCCACTGAAGCGCTGTCTGGGCAGGGCAAGAAACATCATCAAGGATGCCTCTGACCCTAACCATGGACTCTTCACCCTCCTTCCACCCGGCAGGCGTAACAGGAGCTACGCTCTCTAGTAGACTCAGGAAGAGCTTCTTCCCCGAGGCTGTGACACTCCTGAATGCCACACCACCAATCTAACCTGCACCTGCTCTCTTACTGCACTGGTCACAGTACTTACATACATGTGTTTGCACTACCCATATTCTGCACACTGTTCTAGCTATTACTGTAAACTGTCTAAAGCTGTTACTGTACAAAGCACAGTAAACTATTTCTATAAAAATATCACAGAATACATTGTTTAACAATACTTTTGCACACTCATCCAACTGTATTTATTACCAGTTATTACATTGCTGCGGTTTAAAATGTACATATAACCCTTCATTGCTCTGTTCATAATGTATATATAATCCCTACATTGCACTCATATTTATATTCTGTATGTTCTCTGCTCAGTACTGTAGAACTCAGGGCTGCACGGTTCTGGATAAATTGAGAATCATGATTGTTTTGGTCTCATATAGAGATCACGATTCTCCTACGATTCTGAACTAAATAAAATAACGTTGTTACTCAATCTTATTGCTGCAGTCTCTTTAAAAGTGTCTAATTAATCTGAATTAATTATTAGACATTTTAATATACACTACCAGTCCAAAAGTCTTTGAACAGTAAGATTTTTTGTTTATAATTCTGTTCTGCTCACAGAGCCTACATTTATTTTATCCAAAACACAGTAAAAGTAGTAATGTTGTGATACATTTGTACAACCAAAAGACTGCTTTCTATTGGAATAGATTTTAAAATGTAGTTTATTTCTGTGATGCTCCGCTGTATTTTCAGCATCATTCCTCCAGTCTTCAGTGTCACGTGATCCTTCAGAAATCATTCTTATTTCTATTATTATCATTATCACAGGTATATAAATTAATACTTTTATTTTGCAAGGATTCTTTAAATTGATCAAGTGTGACAGACATTTATAACAAAAGATTTCTATTTCACACAAATTTTGTTCTTCTGAACTTACAAAGAAACCTGAAAAAAATCTACTCATCTGTTTTCAACACAATAATAATAATAATAATAAAAATAAATGTTTTTTTGAGCAGTAAATCAACATATTTTCATGATTTCTGAGGATCATGTGACACTGAAGACTGGAGAAATGATGCTGAAAATACAGCGGAGCATCACAGAAATATATCAAGTTATTTTAAATTGTAAAAATATTTCAAAATTTTACTGAGCAGAAGAGACTTATTTAAAAACATTACACATCTTACGGTTCAAAATCTTTTGACTGGTGGTGTATATATATTTAAAACCCCAGTTTGTTATATTAGAATGATGAAAAAGTTGTTTAAATCACTGATTCAAAAACCTACTTCCCTTGTTTCATTACTGGATGAATAAGCGTTTTTGAACGATTCTCTTGAATGAGAAATTAATTCCTTGACAAATACATTTAAGACACTTGTCGCAAATAGTGGTGAAACAATGCAATCGACACAAACGTTCTTTGAAGCGCACTACTTTCAAAAGGGGATTTGGACCGCTGCCATATAACATATGACTGTAAGACAGAAATAATACTGTGTAGTTGAGAAGACCGTTTGTGAAGATGTTTCTTAACCAAACATGCTAACTGCTCTCTCCGTGTCAGCGGCAGTGTGAAAACAGATCTGAATGATCCGGTAAGACTTTGTCAGAGGTTTAAAACAGACTCGGGGAATCGTTGTCATTTAGAAATGAGATCGAGAGGGTGTCTGAATCGAGATCGCGATCTTTTAACGATTAATCGTGAAGCTCTATAGCAACTCCACTGTACATTCTGTAAATCCCAGCGTCACTTACTCTGCACTTTTATGTGTATAAAACACTATATTCTTACACTTCTGGTTAGATGCTAACTGCATTTCATTAGCTCTGTACTTGTACTCTGCATAATGACAAAGTTGAATCTCATCTAATCTAAATCTTAAACTATGTCTAACGCAGTCTTAACCTATGATCGATATTCTCTTGTAAGCTTGGAAGAAATTTCAAATAAGCTACTGAAGCGGTTCTCATTATGCTCCACCTCGACACCTGACAGTCTACAACACTGTTGGCCGTGCTCCTCCCGGCGAAAAACCAGCCAAAGCAGCCCATCAGTTTAGGCTGGTTTAAGCTGTATTTTCAGTAGAGCGTTTTTAAGCTTTGCTTCGGCAGTAGACGGCTAAAATACATCATAAGTCTTATTGTATAGAAGTTTTCACCCATGGGATTTCAGGTGAATTTGATTGTCTGGTTTATGAAAACAGTAAGCCGGGTCAGTTAAAAAAAAAGATAAAACAACCCGACTCAGACCAGGCTGAAGGTCTGACCCGAGTTTGGTGGTTCTAGCTTTAAGTCTAAGAGGAGATACATTTTAAAGCCAACTTAATAAGAGTAAAACAGCTCAGATAATATTTATTCATAAAGTCATAAGACTAGGCTGGACGTAAACTGCACTTTAAGTCGCGCGTAGAATTGATACCCATCACACCATCTCGGCGTATGCTACGTCTGAGACTAAACCTTACGCCTAGTCAGAGCTAGGTGTAAAGTGAAAAGTCATGAACTGTGTTTAGAAGAGCAAAATTGTAACCATAAAATAATGACTTATAATTTGAACGGCCAGGCTGGATTTCATAGGAATCTTTACCTGCTAACGTTACGTCCATAAAAACAAAAATAAAAAACATTTCAGAGATCTCATCAACTCTGAACCTTAACTTGTATTAGATTCAAAATGTCACTGAAGAGAATTTGGTAACACTTTATTATAAGGTTTATTAGTTAACATTAGTTAACTACTTTAGCTAACATGAACTAAAAATGAATTGTTCTTCAGCATTTATTAATCTTAGTTAATGTTTGTTTGCTAATGCATTATTAAAATCAACAGTTGTGCTTCTTAGCACCGAGTTAACAAAACAAACAATGAATGTCTGTATTTATTAATATTTCTTAATGTTAATGAGAATACTGTAATAAATGTACTGTTCATTGTCCTTTGTAGGGCTGTCAATTTTGAGAAAAATCTAATTCGAACGGATATCGAATATCATGCAGTGTATTCGAATATATATAAATTAAGTTCCAGTCTTGTAGTTTGAAACTGGGATACAGAATCGCTAACCCCAACCTTCATCTGCCCACTTTATCAACACCCTAATCACGTAACGCTGTCACATTAAGTATTCTGTGTTTCCACCGTGGTAAATAGTCTGGGTGCGTTTCTCCATACAAACTATGCAAATGTCAGTAATACTTGATAACATCAGTCAGCTCGCCTGGACTACTGCAATTTTCCTCTCTGTATATTTACAATAAAACGAAATAGGATATCAAATACCACTGCCTCCTCTCGTTTTCATTTAAACATAATAACAGCTGCAGAAATGTACTTAGTTCAGGGATATGTGTATGTATAGAGCCATTACAATGAAACGAAATATTATATAAATTTGACTTTTTAATTTTCATTTTAACATATAGATAAATTGAATACAGACCAAAGATTACCTGTTAGATTTCCCCAAACGAATTATATTTTATGTTTAACCACTAAAGAGACATCAGAGCCAGCGGCACACATCAGAAGGTCTAGCCGAGGTGAGGCTGCTTCTCGGTGGATACATGATCACTGAGCTCCTGCTGATCGCGTGGAGCTGACCGTCTCTGAGATCGGCGAAACACATTTTTAAATAGGCGCTGTCTTTATAAATAAACCACAGATTTGACTTTAAAGCAACTACATTCACAATACTTTTAAAATTACATTTCATGACAAAGTAACAGTAATATTTAGAAAATGTTGATCCGAATAAATGGTGGTTGAACTCAACCAATGCTGCGTGAACTCAACCAATCAGGATGTTTAGCGGCCAAGCCCCGCCCCCGAAAGTTCAGGAACTTTGAAAAAGTACCACCTCGCCAGCAGGGACTTTCTGAGGGGCATTTATTTACCCGGAACTTTATTTATTTCCTGGTTCCTGCGGTGGAAACACACCGAGTACCAGGCCAAAGTCCCTAGTTCCTGGGTAAAGTTCCTGCGGTGGCAACACACCGAGTACCAGCCCAATCTCAAACCTGTGCCTCATTGCAAAGATTTGAGAAAATAGTCCTCCAACAATTGCAAGCAGAAAATATATATATTTTTTCCATTTCAATCTAGTTTTAGAGAACATCATACTGAGGCTGTTTGGTGAAGGTTTTTAATAATAATAATTCATTACATTTATATAGCGCTTTTCTAGGCACTCAAATCGCTTTACATAGTCTGGGGGTATCTCCTCATCCACCACTAGTGTGCAGCATCCACCTGGATGATGCGACGGCAGCCATAGCAATATTATAACAACTGATATTAATTAAATATTATTGTATGCAGTTTATAATAACATTTAATTAGTATAAAACACTGGAGCAGTGAGTACAAAATAGTCTGGAGCAAGTAGTGGAGTGGCGCCGATACAGGATGGCTGCCTCCGTGACGTGCTCTGCAGTTGTTTTTGTGTTATTGTTAGTTTGTCCTGTCTTTAGTTATATTCCTGCAATCAGTTTCACCAGGGACGAATTGCTGGATATTCGGCAACACACATCTCCCGATATTTCACCGGTTTTCGACTATTCTGATGTTTTGCTGGACATTCTTGTCGGCGGAGCGGCTGCGCTGATCACACGCTTCAAGAGGACGCGCAGGCGGGGAAAGCGAGCGGGAGCGCTCGTGAGACTCAGAAAACGCGGATTTCGAACGCCGTTGCCTAGCATCCATCTGGCAAATCTACGCTCTCTACCCAACAAAACGGACGAACTCCTTCTGCTTTTTCGGACAAATAAGGATTTCACACACTCTGCTGCTCTGTGTTTCACGGAAACCTGGCTGAATGACGCCATACCGGACAGCGCGCTCCATCTGCCGGGCTTTCAGCTGTTTAGAGCGGATCGCGACGCAGAATCAACGGGGAAATCGCGCGGCGCCGGGACATGCTTTTACATCAATGAACGGTGGTGTACAGATGTAACTGTGTTAAAGAAGACGTGCTGCTCAAATCTCGAAACGCTCTTCATTAACTGCAAGCCGTTCTATTCGCCGCGGGAGTTTCATTCGTTCATTCTGGTTAGTGTTTACATTCCTCCACAAGCACATGTGAGCTCAGCTTTACAGAAACTCGCTGAGCAGATCACAGAGACAGAACAACAACACCCAGACTCTGTTTTAATCATTCTCGGGGACTTTAATAAAGCCAATCTCTCCCGTGAACTGCCAAAATACAGACAGCATGTTACTTGTCCCACAAGAGACAGTAATATATTGGATCACTGTTACACCACAATAAAGGATGCATTTCACTCTGTTCCACGAGCAGCTTTGGGACGTTCTGATCACCTTCTGGTTCATCTTATACCGACCTACAGGCAGAAACTAAAATCAGCTAAACCTGTATTAAGGACTGTAAAAAGATGGACTAATGAAGCAGAGCAGGATTTACAATCTTGTTTTGACCTCACTGATTGGAGTGTTTTTGAAGCTGCTGCCACCGATCTGGACGAACTCACAGAGACCGTAACATCATATATCAGTTTCTGTGAGGATATGTGTATTCCTACCAAGACTCAACTAAATTACAACAATGACAAACCGTGGTTCACTGCAAAACTCAGACAGCTCCGTCAGGCCAAAGAAGATGCTTACAGGAAGGGGGACAATGTCTTGTATAAACAGGCTAAATACACACTGGAAAAGGAGATCAGAGTGGCAAAGAGGAATTATTCTGAAAAAATAAGGACTCAGTTCACTTCGAACGACTCCGCATCAGTGTGGAAAAGCCTAAAGAAGATCACCAATTACAAGACACCACCCCCCAGCACTGTGGAAAATCAACGACTGGCAGACGATCTGAACGAGTTTTACTGCAGGTTTGAAAGAACACCCATCACCTGCCCTGAACACCTCTCCACACAACCGTTCACACCAATAACAACTCCTGCAACCAACCCTGAACACCTCTCCACACAACCGTTCACACCATTCACAGCTCCTGCAACCCATCCTGAACACCTCTCCAATCAAGCGCTCTCACCATTCACACCTCCTGCATCCCCCCTCTCCCCCACACCTGCAATACAGATCAGCGAGGATGCGGTGCGCCAGGTCTTCCGGAAGCAGAAAAGGAAAAAAGCACCAGGCCCAGATGGCGTTACACCAGCCTGTCTGAAATCCTGTGCTGACCAGCTGGCCCCCATCTTCACAAAGATCTTCAACAGATCGCTGGAGCTGTGCGAAGTCCCTTCATGCTTCAAACGCTCCACCATCATCCCCATCCCAAAGAAACCCAAAATTACAGGACTAAATGACTACAGGCCTGTGGCTCTAACGTCTGTAGTCATGAAGTCATTTGAAAAACTGGTGCTGGCCCACCTGAAGGACATCACTGGACCCTTGCTGGATCCTCTTCAGTTTGCCTACAGAGCAAACAGGTCTGTGGACGATGCAGTAAACATCGGACTGCATTATGTTCTGCAACACCTAGACAGACCGGGGACCTATGTGAGGATCCTGTTTGTGGACTTCAGCTCTGCTTTTAATACGATCATGCCAAACCTCCTCCTGCCCAAACTAACTCAGCTCTCCGTGCCCACCTCCGTCTGTCAGTGGATCAACAGCTTCCTGACAGACAGGCAGCAGCTAGTGAGGCTGGGAAAATACACATCCAGCACCCGTACAATCAGCACCGGAGCTCCCCAGGGCTGTGTTCTCTCCCCACTGCTCTTCTCCCTGTACACTAATGACTGCACATCTAAGGACCCCTCTGTCAAGCTCCTGAAGTTTGCAGATGACACCACACTCATCGGCCTCATTCAGGACGGTGACGAGTCTGCTTACAGACAGGAGGTTAAAGAGCTGGCTGTCTGGTGCACTCTCAACAACCTGGAGCTTAACACGCTCAAAACAGTGGAGATGATTGTGGACTTCAGGAGAAACCCCCCTGCTCTCCCCCCACTCACCATCATGAACAGCACTGTGACTGCAGTGGAGTCATTCAGGTTCCTGGGCACCACTATCTCTCAGGACCTGAAGTGGGACATTCACATTGACTCCATTGTGAAAAAGGCCCAGCAGAGGTTGTACTTCCTTCGCCAGCTGAGGAAGTTTAACCTGCCACAGGATCTGCTGAACTGCTGAAACAGTTCTACTCCACCATCATCGAATCCATCCTCTGCACTTCAGTAACTGTCTGGTTCAGCTCAGCTTCTAAATCTGACCTCAGAAGACTACAGAGGGTAGTCCGGACTGCTGAGCGAATTATCGGTACAACCCTCCCATCTATTCAAGAACTGTACTTATCCAGAGTGAGCAAAAGGGCTGTTAAAATCACTCTGGACCCCTCACATCCAGCACACTCCCTCTTTGAACTGTTGCCATCTGGTCGACGCTACAGAGCACTGAGCACCAGAACGACCAGACACAGGAACAGTTTCTTCCCTCAGGCAATCCATCTTATGAACAGCTGATACACACTGAACACACTACACTTTATATTTATATACACATACACTTAATTTATCTAACACACATACTTAGCGTACACGTAAATCTTTTGCACATAATATACATGTACATACATGGAACACACTATACTACTTATATTTATATTTATATACACATACACTTATTTATCCAACACACATACTTAGCGTACAGTTACAATTTTTCCACATAATATACATGTACATACATAAATGCTCTTTTTAATATACCTGCCATACATTGTCAATTTGTATATTGTCAATCCTTACCCACCTATTTGTATTTTTTTGTATTTTTTATTCCTTATTGTGTTTTTTGTTCTGTCGCTGTTATGTTGCACTGCGGAGCTCTGTCACAAAAACAAATTCCTCGTATGTGTGAACATACCTGGCAATAAAGCTCATTCTGATTCTGATTCTGATTCTGAAAATGCCTGTTCTGCCACTTTGAGCTGTTTTGAATTGGGCTTTACGGTTTTGTTTAGCGCAATAATTTAATTATTTGTATTTATGGAGTTATATGTTCTTACGGGCTGTTGGCCAGGTCAGGTTTTATGTTCCAGTTAAAAAGTTTGACACATGGGACAGCAATTCTCCTGTGATGTGTGTGTGTGTGTCTAAGTTACATGGAGAAGACATGCATGACAAGAGAATACGATGACAGGCCTTTGTCAGCGAGGACCTGGTAAACAATTGACCATATGCACGGAGATCTTTATAACTTCTGCATAAACATATGACTGAGCTGGCTTATCTAAAACAGGAAGTAATTGTGCATATGTTCAATTGATAGAGCAATAGTGATTGCTCTGGAATATATTTAATACAATAATTTTTCAGTTTTTTTCTCTTTTTACATTACATGTACATTAATTGAGTTACGATATCAAATTCTACATATTGTTTGATGTTTTATTGTTCTTTGTTGTGATTGTATTTGCTATTATTATTGTTACAGTAAAGTGTTATTTTTATATTCAACTTTTGGTTTCCTGTGTACACTTTATATGGTTCTCCTCACTCCTTTCGAGTCTAGAACTGATCCAGTGGATATTTGCATTGGAGGATACAAGTGCTACATTGTGTGTGTGTGTGTGTGTGTGTGTGTGTGTGTGTGTGTGTGTGTGTGTGTGTGTGTGTGTGTGTGTGTGTGCGTGTGTATGTGTATGATCAATGCATTATCAGTGCCTTAGAAATTTTTGCACTAATGCAATGTGCTGCACAAATCACCTCTCATGTTGTTTACAATATTACTAAAGGTTGTGCAACATACAATAAACATTGTCTACATCAGGGTGAGTTTAAGCAAACTGCAAGTACTATTTGTTCATAAAACAAATACAATGGAAAAGTGTACCTTTAGAATAATAATAATAATAAATAGAAATCCCCTATAAACAGTCACCCAACTGGATCCCATTAAAATCCTATAGGACTGATCCTACAGGATATTTATTTCTTGTCCTACAAGACTATTCCTATCAGAATCCTATAGGAACGGTTCCAAAATATGATAGAAATTCCAATTAGAATCCTGTACAGTTTTCTTATTGGAATCCATTTAGGATTTTTTGAAACCGCTTTAAAACACAGCATCAGGTTCCTATGAACTTACGTTTAATACGACTATAACAGCAATAAAAGAGCTAGTTCTGTAGGCACAGAAACCGATGATAAAAGCTCTGAAGAGCACAAAGGCGCTGAACACATTATTAACACGTTTATCGTTACACGT
Source organism: Carassius carassius (assembly GCF_963082965.1). NCBI lineage: Eukaryota > Metazoa > Chordata > Actinopteri > Cypriniformes > Cyprinidae > Carassius > Carassius carassius. Next base: position 237,727 of record NC_081755.1, on the reverse strand, counting down.
TATCTTTCAACATCAGTAACTCGTTAGCATTGTTACACAGGTCTCAGGTCACACATATATCACAGGTGATCTCAGTTTAAACACTTCTCCAGCACACACACACACACACACACACACACACACACACACACACACACGAGCAGTGTAACTCACCGAGATGTGTTCAGTTCATGCACTGCCGATGTGTCCGTCTGCTTCAGCTCTCAGTCTCACTCTTTCTGCTCTCTCTCACACACACACACACACACACAGATCAGTGTTTAGTGTTGTTCATCACACTCTTCCTTCACACATAGATCAGTGTTGTTTATCACACTCTTCAGCAGATCGCTCTTCTTCTTCTTCTTCTTCTTCTTCTTCTTCTTCGGTGTTTTCTGCGGTTGGTCTACCAGCTCAAGGCGCATTACCGCCACCTAACGATAGTCCCTCTATTATTATCAACACATGGCTATGTTAATCTAATCGCTTGTGTTTGTGTACACACTGAACAGAGAGTAGTGATGGCCGTTTCGGCTCTTTTTTGGCTCACAAACGGCTCTTTAAAAAACAATAATGTTTTGACTATGATAGGTGTGAAAACAATTCTAATTAAATTATTAAATGCAATCATACTCACAATGTGTCACAATTTTTTTTTAAATGCATTGATTTGTTATGAATAAAGAATACTATTAAACATTTGCATTTAAATTACAACTTTTTAATGTATAGAAACATTACAAAACAAATACAATCTGAAGCTGAACAACATAATATATATTTTTTTACTCTGACTCTGACTCTTTCCTGCACTGAAGCCCTTGTGCTCTCATACCGTGGTGGAATAAGTGATTTTGAAATTACTTTCCTGCTTGGAATTGTGTACATTGGATTTAGACTACTGCTATAATTTCTAAAAGCTAAATTTGGCCTTGTTTTGCGACAGACATTGACTTTGGCATAAACTGGTCCATTACAGAAGACTGCGTTACTGTGGGTTGAGGATTACTTGACTGAGTGGATACATCTCTACGTGAGGGGCTGCTTCCAGTCGCTCCACCACCATCACTAGCGCTGATGCTGGTGTAGGTTGTGTGTAGAACCGGCTTTATGTGAGACTTTTTTTTTGGCAAATTCTTCACTGTGCTTTAACATTGTCTACATCATTCAAATGATTCCAAATACTGCTGTGCTGCCGACTCTTCTTCCTGCTTTTGTTTTGTTTTCACAGTTGTTGTGTTTATCATCTCCTCTCCTCCGAGTTTGACACTGTGTGTGTGTGTGTGTGTGTGTGTGTGTGTGTGTGTGTGTGTGTGTGTGTGTGGTGTGGTGTGGTGTGTGTGTGTGTGTGTGGTGTGGTGTGGTGTGTGTGTGTGTGGTGTGGTGTGTGTGTGTGGTGTGGTGTGTGTGTGTGTGTGTGTGTGTGTGTGTGTGTGTGTGGTGTGTGTGTGTGTGTGTGTGTGGTGTGGTGTGTGTGTGTGTGTGTGTGTGTGTGTGGTGTGTGTGTGTGTGTGTGTGGTGTGGTGTGGTGTGTGTGTGTGTGTGTGTGTGTGTGTGTGTGTGTGTGGTGTGGTGTGTGTGTGTGTGTGTGTGTGTGTGTGTGTGTGTGCTCCTTGTTGCTCCTTTAGGCCTATATAATATTTTTTTTCTTTGAATTAGTCAATTATTTAAAATAAAATAAATTGCATCCATTATTTCATTATTACATAATGATTTAATTTCTATAGGCAATATTTATTTTAAATAGAGTCGTCTCTTCAGACATGCGAGCCAGCTACAAGAGCCGGCTCTTAGAGTCGAACGACCCATCACTAACAGAGAGCCACGGTGAAAGAGACCGACTCCCTTCTCTTCTGAACTAATAACATCACTTCTTATTGCTGCTGTTACACTTTCCCCTGGAATTGATGTTGTATTGACGAACTTGAAGTCTTAATGTAATTCAAATTGAAATTTATAATTGATTACATTATAAATTAAATATAATTAAACGTGTTTAATCAGAATGTCTCACATGAAGATTGCTAAAAGTTTGTGTTCTGGATTGAGTGCACAGAGAGAATGACTCCTCATGATCAACTGATGTCCCTGTGTTGACCACATAAACGCTGAAGCAAAGGAAAGAACTGCAAATCCCTACAGAAGAACACTCCGTACATATCAAACTATCTGTAACAGACAAAGCATTGGTAACTCATGGTCTGTGTGCCTCACTGCTTGGAGTCTCCAAACTCACAGGGAAGGTCATGGAAAGACTGTTTGTAGGACAGTGTCAGGAACAGTGCGCTCCAACAGAGCTGAAGTGTAAAACAGGGCTGGTGGTCAGTGCTATCTTTTTGCTCTACTGCAGTCCATTTCAAGGGAACAAGGCATGGACATAAAAGCATGGACATTTGAAGGAACGTGAGCAATTTTGGAGCTGCAGGTGACAAGTGTTCATCAACTCAGTTCTGGCTCATTCCAGACGGTTGGTCTGGGAACGCCCCGTCACGTGATGTGAATTTAGCCTGTGGGAGAAAACATTGCCTTGGCTCCAATTGAAATACACGGGACAATCATTGCCGAAGGGTTGCTGTGTCGTTTTCTGTACCTCCAATAAACTAACAAATTATGAATTAAAGTTCTACATCATTCCTTATAAACATAGAGACAAAATGGCTACAAGCAATAAGTTGTGAGGAAGATCAAGGGAAGTTGTGGAATCCCAAGACTAAGCATGTGTAACGTTATGTGTGCAGTCGGCATTCATCACAGGCAGGCTACGCTACCCAGTAGAAAAGGCCAAGGATTTCCATATACCCACTTAAAAAAGCGTGAGGACACGTAACAACTTGTTTTTTTGTCATAAATTCATGTCTGTGTTTGCGAAGCGACACGGATCGAATCGTGGAATCCAGTCACAAATGGAACTGGCAATATTGAACCTTTTCACAATATTCTAATTTTCTGAGATACTGAATTTGGGATTTTCCTTAGCTGTCAGTTATAATCATCAAAATTAAAAGAAATAAACATTTGAAATATATCAGTCTGTGTGTATTGACTGAATATAATATACAAGTTTCACTTTTTGAATGGATTTAGTGAAATAAATGAACTTTTTGATGATATTCTAATTATATGACCAGCACCTGTATATAACGTGCTCTGACACGCAGAAACGGTTTCTGATTCATGAACGAACTGAGTCTTTTTAATGAACCATTTAAGTGGGATTGCAAATCGCACCAAACGATTCGTTTATGTTCTAGAGTCGTCAACTCCCTTATTCAAATGAACCGTTAAGTGCGAGTCTCCAGTGAACTGAATTCACAAGTAAGTACCGTGAGATATTGTGAGCGTGCATGCGTCTGATGCTGTTAAAACTACGTTACTAATATCAAATTTTAGGATTAATTATTGTACAGGAAAATCATATTTAGCTCAAAACTATTAGTTGTTTGGGAACTAAATCTGCTGCAAAGAGTGATTTAAACCCACTGAAATGTTTGAATACCGACACATCAATCAGTGTCTTTGTTTTTAGGTAAAAAAACTAAACATTAAAGTAACACAGATTAAATAAAATGACTCATGCACATTCAAATTCCCTGCAGACGTAATGTTAATAGTTTTATTAAAACACTACACGTGACGTCTGTTTTATATTGTTTATCAACCGTATACATTTTTATATTGTTTGGATTAACTAGTTAAGTAGACAGGTTTAAATGTTTATTCATCACTAAACTGGAAATAAGTAAATATTGCTAGCTGATGCTGTCTAGCTAACAAACTTGCTGGTGCTAAGTTGAGGTAATTTTTTTTACCTTGAAAAGAAAGGCTGTGATGTTCAGAGCATGGTAATACAGTAAATATCAAAGTGGGAAGTGATGCACTCTGGGGGCTATTAGCCAGGGATGTTTTTACACCACACACAAGGTTTGAGAAGGACACAAATCATTATGAAATTATAATTATATTTTCCTTAAAATGTTCTTTCTCAACTTCAGGCCTTATTCTCATGTCATATATAACTGTGAAGTTCTGCTAAACAAACTTTAAACACTTTTTTCTTCCTGGTGAAGATCAGATGGTCAGATCTGTTTTCTCTCAGCTTCATCACAGTGTAAGCGTCACAGTGAACATTACTCTCGTCAACAGAGTCCATATCAACAGCACAAATACTGTATATCAGGACTCCATATAGTTTATTTTGAAAAACAAATCCCAGGTATTTTGAGCAGTAGGATTATACAAATAAATATGCGCAAATACAAAATCAAATTAAGTCGACACTCCAAGCTTTCTATAGAAATGTCTCTAATGTCTGTGTATGGAGTATTTGCTGAGTTTCAGTTTTAGTGACGCGTTTCAAACAGATATGTGCGGAGAATGAGACTACTGAAAGCACACAGATTGTTTTCTTTATTTCATAAAAGCACAATGTTTTTTTGATATTGTGAGTGTACACAAGAAAAGAAGACCCTTTATAGATTTAAATGCTGTATTTCTCTTATATGTTCAATCAAATGTGACGGAGCATTTTAGATACATGAATACATCAGATATTTAGATACATGAAAATATATATATTATTAACATATTTCAATCTATTCATCTTCTGTACGGGATCATAACAGGGTGAGATTTGTGAAGCAGAAGCCTATGGTTGTGAAACATTTACTCATGAAAATAAGTCAGGAAACTTGGAATGTGTTCCCTATGATTTCTGAACCGTTTTCATTTGTTTCCTCAGGTACTACAACTTGGGTTCTGCATCCGGCTTGTCTCAGTGGGATTTGTCACACTCGCTGTGGTGGAACAGATATTGTGGTGGCTTCTGCCATGTCTAGAAGAATCACTCTCTAAGTCTTGGGGTTTTGATGCCAGAATTTAGATTTTGTTCTCAAGAGAATAAAACCGAGAAAGCTCTGCAGAGTCAGTTCCCTATGTTATACAGTGCTTCTGAAGGCGTGCTCATGTTCAATACTGTTCAAACATATGGTTCTGTTTATCAACTCTTTTACCTGTTTTGGCTGGGTCTCCTTTTAGGATGTAGAATTTATTTTAAGTGAGAAGAGGAGAGGCCTATTCATATATTTTGTCGTATGTCGAAACAGGACATGCAAATTTACCATATACTGTACTTTTGTAATGTCTGCACCAAGGAGGTCTCCTCATATATTTTGTCTTATGTCCAAATAACCTGTAAAAACAAACATATATAGAGAAAGAATATAGAGATCGCTAATGTGTCGTCATCATGACGTATTCCCAGTGGTGAACGCAAAGCATTTTGGGAATCCTCGGCACGAACATTAGGCGCCAGACTTCTTTGCATGGAGGGAAGAACGCAGTGTTCAAGAAGCCGTCTACCTGCTGTGTTATAAACTGCAATAGTCGTTCTCACGATAGAAGTGGCATAAAGCTTAAGAACGGAATATCCTTTTATCGTTTTCCAGCGCGGAAAAATAATAGTACAAGCCATGTTTCAGAGGTGACAAAAAGGCGACGAATGGCATGGATAGCAGCGGTAAGGAGGCCAAGATTACCTTCGATAACACTGCACCACACATGATGGTGTGTTCAAAGCATTTTCACAAAGGTAAGTTACAGTTACTCTCTGTAAATGTTAACTGTTAACTAGCATGAAATGGCTAGAAAATGAGCTTAAGTTACGTATCGTTAATCAGTTTTAAATGTTGTACATCTAGGCTACATTGCAATCTATTTGGTGACTGTGTTTGCAGGCAAACCTGCCTCTGAAATGTTGGAGTGTGATCCTGCTTTGATTACAGGAATACATTAGTTTAACATATATTAAAATAGAAAAGTCATTTTATATTGTCATAATATTCTACAATATTACGTTTTATTATTATTATTATTTTATCCAATAAGTGCAGCCTTGGTGAGCAAATCGCTCTATTCTTTTTTTAAAGTTACAATACATTTTGTGCTATCTGAAGTAAGCTTTCTTTGTGGATATTTGAAGTTAAAAATAGCTTAGATTGCAGAACAATGACAGCACATCATTTACTCATCACTTCAAGTAAAAGACAAGGCACAGTCAAACATGTCGTGGAAAAGGTGAACAGTAGTAACTGCAACAAAACAAACATTAAGACAAATACACCGTCAAACAGGTGTAGAGGAAAAGGTGAACAGTGTCAATTAGTCAAAAGCATACCTTGGCTCCTATCAGAGTGTCCTTTTAACCAACAGACCATGGAAACAGCTCACTCATAGAGTCTGTTTCTGAGAACTTGTGCTTTCTGGACAGAGTCGAGCCATCCAGCTCCATGACTATCTTCTGCAGTACCTCAAATGTACTTTTCATTTCAGGTGGGTGGTTGAAAATTAAGGCATACATAAGACCAAAAAGCATTGCCGTAGCTAACGCATAGTTGTCCAAGCCTTGCAAGATGTTCTGGCCTTCCAGAACAATCCCGATGTCATCTGATCTGTCACTGAATTTGAGAATGTAGATTCCCACTGTGGTCTCCTTGGTGGATTTTTGGATGAAGGCTTCCTCATCATCCTGCAGAATGCACAGACAAAATGAGATTCGACAGATCACCAGGCACTGCTCTGGGAATATTCAAACAAATGCAATTTCAATCATTTAATAATGTAGATATCATGAAAAATGTGAACTTGTATATAATGAGAACCAGACAAGACCAAGAAAGACAGATGACTGATTACAGATTACCGTTAGACCTCAGTTCTAGGATTGTGCAGTGGTCAGCAACCTTACGGCAGGCAGATGTCCATATGCAATAGGGGTGTCGAAATTAATTGTTTGTACGATGCATCACGATGCAGACAAGGACGATTTGGTATCAGTTCAGTAATAGACTAAAACCAATAATAATGTAATAATGTAAACCACTTTGTCATGGTAGCATACAATAGCAGAGGGAGTCGAGACGAGAGTAATTAAAGCTACACTGTGTAATAGAAGTTGATTTTTTTTAGACAAAAACACTTTGTTCTTTCAAAATTATATGTTCTCAATGTTTATACACTTCAAACAACTAATTAAGTATTCTCGTTCTAATGGCAGAAGCCATGTTGAGCCTCCATCTTGAAAATAAATCAGTCGAAGGGGGACATACCTGGAAATGCAAGCTTTGTGTGTATCTCTAATGGTAACATGATACACTGATGAATGAGCACTGCTTTTAAATGAACATTTAAACATTTAAATTAATTAATTAAAAACATTTATTTGACCAAATTTAATTTCCTAATGGCATAAACAGGCTTTACTCCCTTGAAACCTCAACTGGAATGTAACTATGTCACTGCGACTTCCCGAATAGGTGAACACACGCACACGTGCACACACATCACTTGTGAAGTCAAATTGAAAATTGAGGTTGCAGTGCATCGGGATTAGAGGTCGACCGATTTATTGGTTTTGCCGATTAATCGGCACCGATAGTTGACTGGTGGAACTGGTCGGTTATCGGCAAAATTCCTGCCAATAGTTTTGCGTGTTTCATCCTTTGCTGGAGCGGCTGATAGTTTCCTGGGTTGGGTCTGTGCTGCAGCGGCTGAGAAGACTCTGTTGTCATTATACAGAGCGAGAGCGGCCTCTAGTGGCTGAAATCACTGACCGCACGTGCTGTGTGTTTAGACATAAATACTGACGCGCCTCAGAGCGCCATTCACATAGTTTTCCATTAAATTACATTATATTCGCCCGAATAGTTGTTAATGTACATAATGAATTGTATATTGAGCATTTCCATCGAAACGCTTGTCTTTCTGTGGCTCTAATAAAGTCTGTATGCTTCATTTATAGAGCTATAATATAGATCGCTCTTTCCGTTTGCTCCGTTTTTAATCACTGAACTTCAAACTGCCTCATTGTTCATTCTTGAAGTCAACTCGTGAATAAATAAGCAGTTTTAGACCGTTGCTGGAGTTGAACGGGATGCGTCCGGAGTGTGTGTGACACAGGCGAGTTCTCCTAGATAATCACTTGAGTGTTCAATAACAGAAGCAGTTCAAGTGTGAGAGTTTACATTGTGCTGGTATAATTGTAGGGCTCTATGTTTCCCGCGATGCAGAAAACGCAGACGGAATCGCGGAATCCATTCATAAAGACGGAATTCAGAGTTTAGCGCGTGTCAAGTAGACGTTATTGGGGATCTACAATTGTTCCATCACAAGATGACGACTAATTATTTTTCCTATTCTAAAGAAGAAGGTGAGAAGATCATTGTCACAGATACACTGTTGGGTCAAGAAGATAGACCGCAGCATGTAGATTGTAAAAAACTGTGTTACGAATTAAAGAGACATTCTGAAAAAGAATTAAGATTACATCTTCACATGGTTACATTATCAGATTATTGGAGAGAAAATATGATTCCCAGAGGACTCAGAATCAAAAAATTTCCTTACATCAGAAGGGCATGAATCGCTTTCTCAATTTGAAGAGATACTTAAAGAAGAATTAGAACAACTATCTAAAAAACTCAAGCAAGACAAGCTGGCCAAATTTGGAAGAGATGAAAATGATTACAAGGAGCAGAAGGTTTACACATGGTCACAATGGAATGTGAAGACTCCCAGAAAGAGGTCAGTGTCCTTTAATTTACCTAGCAGTGATGAGGACCGTCCAGTATCAGAGACATCACCCAGAAGAGATTTTTCAGAGAACAAGTCCAGGACACATCAGAGATTCAGAAGACAAGAAAGCGGAAGACGAGACGAGGAAGAAAGAGATCGACCAAGAGCTCCAGTACAAGGCAGATACACCAGGAGCCGAACAAAGGAGATGAGGTGATCAACATTTCAGATGTCACGCTTTGTCAAAAGGCCTCACTTATGCCCCAATTAATACTGCAAAAGATTTCCAGACTAAAGTGGACTTATTCAAGTTTCATCGGAGTCTTCAACTTAAAGCTTGGGACTATACATCTGAAGCAGATACTCGTACCTACGACAAGAAGACAATCTTCAAACCTAAGTCAACAATTATGCCATGTGTATCTAATCCAACGTTGAATTCCTTTTACAAAAAAGTAACGTATGACATTGACAAGATCTTTGTTTCAAATAAACGAAAACAACATAACCTTTCAAAAGAAGAAGGAGAAGCTTTGAACTGGATTTGTAACAACGAGGATCTTGTTATAAAAAGAGCGGACAAGGGAGGTGCTATTGTAGTATGGGGTAGACAACAATATATTGAAGAAGCCTTGCGACAACTACAGAACTGTGAGTATTACCAGCGCTTAAAATCCAACCCAATAGAAGGAATTAAAAAAGAACTGACTGATATTTTATTACATGCAGAAGAAGAGGGATGGATTTCAAAAAATGAGTGTGAATTTCTCTCTTGTAAAAATCCTAGGATTCCTACTTTTTATATGCTTCCAAAAATTCATAAAAATCTAGAAAATCCACCAGGGAGGCCTATTATTAGCGGTAATGAATTTATTACAGAGCCAGCTTCAAAATTTGTTGATAGCTTTATTAAACCAATTGTTTGCAAACTTCCTTCATTCATTCAGGATACTACCCAGGTATTGAATAACATTAAAAAATTGAAAAGAACAGAATCATCTATATTGGTCACTATGGATGTAGAGTCACTTTATACAAACATAGACCATTTAGATGGATTGGAAGCACTAACATACTATCTAGATGCGAGATCAACTACTGAGAGGACACCTGCTTGTTTTATTGTACAGTTAGCAGAATGGACATTGAATAACAACATCTTTTTGTTTCAAAATGAATTCTATAAACAAATTAAAGGTACAGCTATGGGTGCCTGTTTTGCCCCAAATTATGCGAATTTGTATTTGGGACTTTGGGAAAAGAGATTTGTATTCTCTGACTTAAATCCTTATTTGAAGTATGTTGAGTGGTGGGGAAGATATATAGATGACATTATATTGATATGGAATGGTTCAGAGGCTGATTTGCTGTCTTTTCATACATATCTAAATAACACCAACGCTAATTTGAAGTTGAGTCTAGAGTATTCTAACACTGAGATTCATTTTTTAGATATCAACATTTTTAAAGAAAGTGATGGGATGTTACATACTACTATTTTCAGAAAAGAAACTGATAGAAATACTATATTAAGAGCAGACAGTTTCCATCCCTTATGAATGACTGAGAATATTCCAGTGGGACAGTTCCAGAGGTTAAAAAGAATATGTGATAAGGAAGATGATTTTAACATTAGGGCACAAGATATGACTCAAAGATTTAAGGAACAAGGGTATAAAGATAGGGTTATTAATAAAGCATATACCAAAGTAAAAAATATGAGTAGAGATGAGCTATTACAAAAAAAACAAGAATCACAAGAGTCAGACAATTCAGTTTATTTTGTGACACAATATAGCACAGAGGCTAACAGAATTAAGAAAATTATAAAAAGTAATTGGGAAATAGTTATGAGTGATCCTTATCTAAGAGAAGTCATGCCTGAATCTCCTTCCATTGCGTTTCGAAAAGCACCTACAATCAAAGATAAACTTGTGAGAAGTCATCTTCCAGCTAGGAAATCAAATACCTGGTTAGGCTTAAGTGTAGGAAATTACAGATGTGGTAATTGCAATCATTGTGATAATATGGTTAAGACTGGTGTGTTTAGAGATGTAACCTCTGGTTCTGAATTTAAAATAAGATCATTTATTAATTGTAATACCTCGTTCGTGGTATATAAGTTGGAGTGTCCATGTGGTTGTTTCTATATAGGGATAACTACAAGAAAATTAAAGACCAGATTAGCAGAGCATAAAGATGCGATTAGAGTTTGCAACCCATTATACCCTATGGCCCTACACTATAGAGATGCGAATCATGGTAATCCAAGTACATTAAAAATTACTGGCATTGAACATATCCCAAAATCAATCAGGGGAGGAGATAGGACTAATTGGCTGTTACAGAGAGAGTCTTTCTGGATTTATACATTGAAAGCAACTACATGTCCAGGCTTAAACGGAGAGTTAGACTTTGTACCATTTCTTAAATGAAATTTTTTTTTTCTTTTGTCTCTCATTCATTATATTTATGATGATAATTCCATGATTTATTATTTTTGTGTGAGATGGTTTGATTTTTTTTTTTTGTCTCATGCATTATATTTATGCTGATATTATTATATTTATAATGATAGTTTCACACTTTATGACTTTTGTGTAAGAGATGCAATTTGAATTTCCTTTCCTTTTTTTTTTCTTTTTTTTTACCTCTCTCTTTGAGTTGCTTTACACAGAGTGACCAGGTGTTTCTAATTTGATTAATTAGCTGTTGTTAAATGAACTGAGACATTGTTTGTAATACACACCCTGATGAAGGCATGTAGCCGCAACGCGTAGGTGTACCTCTCACCATTTTTTAAAAAAGCAAGCCAAGAATGTAATAAAGGCTTTTCAATTTTTTCACTGAGATATTCGAGTGCCTTGGAGTTCTTGTCTTCACAAATAAAATTTATGTTTTATGCCTTGATTTGATATTCAAAATTTAAATTAACAATTTTTGAGGGGAAAAAATCATTAGGCTTCTTTAAAAAAAAAAAAAGTTATTTTATACGTTCAAATAATTAGCTAAAAAAGAATTTGGTAACAATAAAAAAAAAATATGGTGAGGAAAAATAAAACATTTCATAGGGCCCTAATCATGTAATTTTTGTTAAACTTTTATTCAATTGATTAGAAAACGTATAAGTTTCGTGATTTTATTTAAATGGACTTTATGATGAATAAACTTTAATTTAACTATTAAAAAGGAGGGGAGTAAAATTAAAATGGAATAAAACTGAATCCAGGAAATTTAAATAACAGATTTTGGAATTAAATAAAATGGAATTTATGAAAAAGTTAAACAGATTTCATAGGGCCCTATTAGAGTGTGGTAATTTCAACATTTACGATTACTATTATGGTTATTATTATTATTATTACTATTACTACTATTAGTATTGTCCAGTACTGTTTATTTATTTATTTATTTATTTAAATTAAAGCACTATTGAAATGAGGTTCATGAACTTGTTTCCAAATAGTGAATCCATAAACTAAAGCCTTAAGTTAGTTTTAACGCCACATTGTCTTTTTACCTCGGTTACAAGTTTACCGAGAGAACCTGGAAGTCCACTTTGAAAGTTCATTCTTTGACTGCTGTTGTCTCCCAGGATCACTTTAAGAATGGCTGGAGCCGTCATTGTCCGTCTCAATCTGTGAAGATGGAAAAAGATTTAGGTTTTAAAACATTGTTGCATATAGGCCTTTATCACAGTGCGTGTGTCATCACTTCCAATGGCGAATAGTAGCGTAAACCGAGCAATGGTGGCGAGTAGGGATGCGACAATTACCAGTTTCACTATAAACCACCATAAAATGTTCTGACGGTCGGTAATATTTAAAATCTAATTATCATTAAAACCGTGTTTGATTATGGCAATTTTAATAACTCGCTATAAATCATGTCCCGCCAGCAACAGTCTGACGCAGGCGTAGCGCAATGTTTTTTATTTCTTTATGCTGGAAGTCAATGTCAATGTCAATGTCACCTTTATTTATATAGCGCTTTAAACAAAATACATTGCGTCAAAGCAACTGAACAACATTCATTAGGAAAACAGTGTCAATAATGCAAAGATGATAGTTAAAGGCAGTTCATCATTGAATTCAGTTATGTCATCTCTGTTCAGTTAAATAGTGTCTGTGCATTTATTTGCAATCAAGTCAACGATATCGCTGTAGATGAAGTGTCCCCAACTAAACAAGCCAGAGGCGACAGCGGCAAGGAACCGAAACTCCATCGGTGACAGAATGGAGAAAAAAACCTTGGGAGAAACCAGGCTCAGTTGGGGGGCCAGTTCTCCTCTGACCAGACGAAACCAGTAGTTCAATTCCAGGCTGCAGCAAAGTCAGATTGTGCAGAAGAATCATCTGTTTCCTGTGGTCTTGTCCTGGTGCTCCTCTGAGACAAGGTCTTTACAGGGGATCTGTATCTGGGGCTCTAGTTGTCCTGGTCTCCGCTGTCTTTCAGGGATGTAGAGGTCCTTTCTAGGTGCTGATCCACCATCTGGTCTGGATACGTACTGGATCCGGGTGACTGCAGTGACCCTCTGATCTGGACACAGACTGGATCTGGTGGCTACGGTGACCTCGGAATAAGAGAGAAACAGGCTAATATTAGCGTAGATGCCATTCTTCTAATAATGTAGCAAGTACATAGGGTGTTATGGGAAGTGTTTCCGGTTCCGGTTTACCTAATTAATGCAGCCTAAAAATCCTTTAACGGATTTGGATAATAAAAGCATATTAGTATGTTATGTGTATGCCAGGTTAAAGAGATGGGTCTTTAATCTAGATTTAAACTGCAAGAATGTGTCTGCCTCCCGAACAATGTTAGGTAGGTTATTCCAGAGTTTAGGCGCCAAATAGGAAAAGGATCTGCCGCCTGCAGTTGATTTTGATATTCTAGGTATTATCAAATTGCCTGAGTTTTGAGAACGTAGCGGACGTAGAGGATTATAATGTAAAAGGAGCTCATTCAAATACTGAGGTGCTAAACCATTCAGGGCTTTATAGGTAATAAGCAATATTTTAAAATCTATGCGATGCTTGATAGGGAGCCAGTGCAGTGTTGACAGGACCGGGCTAATATGGTCATACTTCCTGGTTCTAGTAAGAACTCTTGCTGCTGCATTTTGGACTAGCTGTAGTTTGTTTACTAAGCGTGCAGAACAACCACCCAATAAAGCATTACAATAATCTAACCTTGAGGTCATAAATGCATGGATTAACATTTCTGCATTTGACATTGAGAGCATAGGCCGTAATTTAGATATATTTTTGAGATGGAAAAATGCAGTTTTACAAATGCTAGAAACGTGGCTTTCTAAGGAAAGATTGCGATCAAATAGCACACCTAGGTTCCTAACAGATGACGAAGAATTGACAGAGCAACCATCAAGTCTAAGACAATGTTCTAGGTTATTACAAGCAGAGTTTTTAGGTCCTATAATTAACACCTCTGTTTTTTCAGAATTTAGCAGTAAGAAATTACTCGTCATCCAGTTTTTTATATCGACTATGGAAGTCAGTGACCTTGCTCGGGAGATTTTTCAGCCTTTTAAGAGAACCAATTCTGTGGTCATATTTGCTTTTACAAAAGTCCTGAGGGAGACGTAAGTGAGGATAGTCACCCTGTCTGCAGAACATGCACAAATAAGTCGCTGCAATAGAAACACTATAAATCTGCCGAGTCATCTTGTGTTACCATCACCCACTGTTGTATAACGAACGCAACGCAAGTTAACTTTGACCTAAACCAAACCTACGTCTGGGGAATAATTGGCCACAGAATGCTGTTCAAGTTCAAATATCTCACTCACTTCAAATAAACGTGAAGCTTCTGCAAAGAAAAGTATGCAGCAAGTGGCCTTAAACTAAAGATGAACGAACAAGTTCAAACAAGACTATTAACAGCGACATTTAAAGGATGATAATCTATATTCATTTTACACTTATTACACCTATTTTTTTTTTTACCACAATTACGGGGACAAATTAAATTCAGGATAATGTTTTCAATCATACTTGTTTATAAATCAATTTTTGTACAGCGTACAAAACAATTATCCAGACAAGATTATTACAGCAATATTATCAAACTCTGTAAACCATAAATCTCTGATTCCATTTTCAATACAATCAAAAACATTTTTACCCAGCCCTAATAGAGAGGAATACTGAAAATAGAAAAAAAGCAATCAAATATACATCAGCTCATCGATTCTCAAATCAGACGCGTCCGACAGAAAGCGGTTCTCCGTTCAGTGTACTGGTGATCCGACAACCGATGCTACCGGTTCTTGACTGCGTTCATACTGCGACACCATACTGTTAGATTATTATTGTTGTTCTTACTTGGGTTTGTGTGTACATGTTCCCTAACACAGCTGACCAACACTTTATAGAACCTTTTCCTTTTTGGGAAGTGCACATTTTATTTTTTGGCTTTCATAAACAATTGTAAATGGAAGGAGACACGGTTGTAACTGTAAACTTAGTTGTGCATTTGGTATGCTGTCATCCTAAATCCTCATCATCTGCAGAAAAGAGACACTGGAATGATAACAAATAGTTTTTACATGAACTCTGTCTTCAGTTTGTATATCATTTTATTTTACTTATGTAACTCTTTATGTTCAGTGTCATTTATTACATTATTGTTAATAATTAATAATTTTTTAACAAGCACAGTTATATTTGCTGAAATGTTACATCAATATGAAAAATAAATAACATTGAACAAAGAACCTAATTGACACAACATGCTGTTGTTTTTATTATATAAAACATTAATAGAGACACTGCAAGATACTTAATATCCAGGCAGATCTATGTGTTGTATGTGCAGTTACACACATTTTACAGTAAATTTTTTTTTGTTAAAAATCTGTTTTTGTAATATTTATAAATAACGTTTACATTACAGCAACTGCAATGTATGCTATAAAAGCATTTCTAATCGAGTTGGTGCCACCAACTGGCCTTATCTGGAACAGCACCTAAACTGAATATTACACACATATATTTATATTATACATATATCTTTAAATAGAGTTGATAAAAAGTTATTAATACATTTAGATTGTAAGGTTGTAAGGCCTTTGCTGGGTAGCAGAAAACTGAAGACATCATGGACACGCGTCATAGATTGAAACAAATCCTTGCTGCACACTTGTTTTCACACACCAGCATTGAAAGGTTGCTCACAGTAGAAAGTGTGTTTGTCTACATATGACAGTGAAGACATCATGTGTGTTGTGGATCAGACAAAAACCATTCCAGTTCCAGTTCCAAGAATTGGTAAGGGACCTCACTGGAAAGAGGAGGTAGGGTCTCGCCCTGATCTCAGAAAAACACCCATTCCTGAGGTGGCTGGAAACATCAGTAGGTGTTTAAGTCATTTCCAGTGAAGTTCGGAGACAAGCCTCCTCTCCACATCTCTGAAAGGGTGACAAATGACCACACCATCCCAAATGTTTCTTTCTGGTTGCAAAGATACAGAAACTGAGAGCATACGACATACACCAGGTTGAATCCGACTACAGTTGGGCACTCATCCAGAGTGTCCTGTTGTCATTCAGCAAACAAGACACACACACATATGCATCTAATGAAAGGGAATGACACAATCACAGACTTCAGTCGACAAACCGTTCTTCACTTGGGTTCTGCCCAAGACACGAAGACAGTGCAAGGAGCAATTGGCAACAAAACAACTGACAAAGGTATGAAGGAATTTGCCACTCACTGTGAGGCACAACTGATTAATAGCACAAGTGTTAAGTTTTGAAATGAATGTGCCATGTGTTCTACACTACACCAAACAGAAAGTGTGTCAACCAGTGTCTGAAACAACTTCATTAGTGGATTAACAACTCCAGAAGACACACTTGATGTGAAGCCGCCAGTGGATGACTACATCCCTCCAAAACAATACTGGCCAGGTCAGCGTTCACCAAAGAATGTGATAGTGTACTTGACACTGTCATCTGTAACGAAGATCCAGAAGAAGAAACGGAGGGATACTGCATTTTCTCATGAAAGATTATATGCCAGTTTTCCCACTCTGGTCAGGGATAATGCTTGGTGATTTGACAAGACATAACGCCAAAGACGAAGTACAGGAAACTCATGACACAAATTATCAAGCAGAAAACTGGTTCTGCACTATAAAAGATCAAATATTACAGAAAAAACTGCACCATTGTCCAGCAACATTCATACAAAAAATGTATGCATCATTGCAAGGCCATTGTGCAACACAACCTTCCTGACAGAATATTACAGAAGTGTTTCAGTGAGAAAAAGGAGGATTGGAGGACTCTGAAGAAACATGGGCCACGAAGAGCGTGAGTGACCGTGTGTACTTTCATAAACAGGGGTGATACCTTCTCCAAAAGCAGAAGTGCGTATTAGGGACGGACATTTTAAAACCCAATAATGTTTTCATAAATCTGCATAGATGACAATATAGAAAGATGACATTATATAATGTAATGTTCTATGATTAACAGAAAAGTGTATTGTTACACCCTGCATCACGTCCTTCACTTCTGTCTGTTTCTGTAGTCATACAAACCTTCAGTCGCTCACCCAAAGTCCAGGAAAGAGGAGATTGTGTCACAACTGAGTCCTAAACTTCACAGGTAAGAGTAATGTAGTCAATGACATGAATCATTTGTGTCAGAACAACATGGATTGCACGGATAATAATTCAGAGTGTTTTCTCAGGAAGCAAAAGCTTCTGCTCCACTAACCACAGCATGTCAAACGAGTGTCTAAAACTTCACACATGAGACTACTTCAACGGCATGATGTTATTTTTCAATACATATTGACTAATTCATACTTTTATCTTTCACAACTCCACAATAATGTAGCTTTTCTTCTGATTGCTCTAATAGGCATCAGAAGCTCAGCCCAGAACCAGAATCAAAGGAACAGACAGTGTTGAGTTTGTGTCAGAGACTTCACAGGCAAGACCAAGTCAACTTTGGGCACTTTGAAGGGCATGACCATTAGAATAACACATGAGCTAGCTTTATCACAACAACATGTAAATACTGATTGCATTTTGATTGTCCTCTCAGCAGAGGTCCCGAAGGATAAACCACACCAACCTCACAGGTAAGACTACTTCACAGACATGACGGCATATTTAAATACAGGTAAGGTAGAAGAATATACAGTGTGTACAGTATAAAAACCATTACACCTATGGGATGAACACACTTTACACAAAAACAAACATGTGTGTGTGTGTGTGTGTGCCTCTGTTAAGAGATCCATTCATTAACTTAATCACATATCTGCATAAAGCATCCACTATGGATACATTGTCATGCTTTTAATATATGTAAAGAATTTATTTACCAGTGCACTTGTAGACAACAAGAAATGATGTGTCCTTGAAGAACCAAAAAAAAAAAATCCTATACCAAGTCTCAATGGAGGTGATGTTCAGGGTGAAGGATGAAGGATGGTCATGAAAATAGACACTAAGATCCAGATCAAATAAATTCTAGATCTTTGGTCATTTCTTGTGAAGGTGTAGTGTTTGTGAAATATGCATTCAATTATTAATTTTTTCATCTACAATGTAATGTTTTTCAGGCTTCGTGGAATTGAAAGGACAGTGAAGTAGTAGTTTCAGTGGTGAAGTCACTAAACACGGATGTGTGAACAGGTTTCTAAAGCCTCACACCACACGACTGGATGAATGGGGAGGTAATTATAGATCTAAGCCTTGATGTACAGTTAGAAATGTTAGCGTTTACATTAGCTACCACTGTAAATGCTGCATTAGATCTTGAACCTACGTTTCACCATGGATTGTCATATCTGTAGTGCTAGAGTTTTATGTGAAATCATTTTTTGGACATGAAATGTAAATATACACACAGAACATAGATTATTAATTATGTGTTATTACGACAGTATGATTGCTGTATACAACTGATTTATACATTGATTAAAAACAGTGTAAACAGTCATTGGGGTTCAGTGTCAGTGCTGGTAGACTAATAAGTAAAAATACATATGAAACAGCCTTTTAATGAATCTTCTTTATTGTTATCAGGTTATTGAATGCTACTTCCAAACACTGATGAATTCAAAAGACTGTGGAAGAAAGTATCTTTATTCAATCACTACTATGCCGGTGTCATTGTATTTGGGGAGAGGTCTGCAATGTCAGATTACAGTTAAGGAAAGGTTAGACTTTACCGTAATTATTTAATCAATGTGGTATATTCCGTCTTGTTTGCAGGTCAACTTTGCCATCATTGGATTCATACAAGTACACAGTAACCACTGGACATTTCTGATGTGGAAAACAATAATCAAACCACAGTCCATGACTTATGGGCATGGAAAACTAAATATACTATATATTTTCAATAGTATCTCAATAGGACAATAGCCTTTGTGGTAGATCCCCAAAGGAATGATGAAGAAAAAGATTCAGAACTTGCTGTCAAAAGATTATTATTTGTGTTTCATTTATTCTCAAACAGTACAATATGACGTGTGATTCTTAACAGTGACATATAGTGCCATATTAACCAATTGTAAATGCAATAATATGCAATCCTCACATATGTTTAGACAATACTTCAAGATGCGGCAGATAGCTGTGGTATATATGTCATGCAGGTAATTATACAAGCTAATGTAGCCTTGGAACAACATTCAGTTTTGCATAACATCAATAGTGTAATATACTGTATCAATTTCCTATACTGCTATGTCTAGTTCATTTAGCAAGTATATTTTATTACATTTATGAAACCAGCAGATGGCTAAGAAGGTTTTCCAATGACACCATGTGAAATGGTCATACCTTCCAGTCAGAGCTGCGTCAGAAAGATGGCTGTAACAATCCTAGAGTCATCAGGTATGTATCGTATGCACACAATCAATAATACTCCTGAACAGATCTTTTACTGTGGTAATAGGAACATACTGTTCACATGTTTATTCTTCTTATTATGGGTCAAAGCACTAGAACCATATCGTATTTGCAGAGATCCTTTGTCAATAAAAAAAAAAAAAAAAGTGACGTGACATTCAGCCAAGTATGGAGACCCATACTCAGAATTCGTGCTCTGCATTTAACCCATCCGAAGTGCACACACACAGAGCAGTGAACACACACACACACACTGTGAACACACACACACACTGTTCACCATTTATGCTGCGGCGCCCGGGGAGCAGTTGGGGGTTCGATGCCTTGCTCAAGGGCACCTAAGTCGTGGTATTGAAGGTGGAGAGAGAACTGTACATGCACTCCCCCCACCCACAATTCCTGCCGGCCCAGGACTCGAACCCACAACCTTTCGATTGGGAGTCCGACTCTCTAACCATTAGGCCACGACTTCCCAACGTTCCCAAACGTTTTCCCAAAGTTGATGAAAAGGATCTAAATTAACCTAGGCTATTGGGACAACAATATCTGGGATACCATTTCCTAATGGACTGCTTTTACTACTTCAGAAATTTCCATGTGTACAAATGTTACTGATAAAGCATATAATGATATATAGTTGATATTAAGTATTATAGCTATAGATTGTTCCCTTTTGTGTTCTGAGATGGAAATGCCTCTGTGTATACAGCAAGGATCCAAAAGAAATGATTGATTCAGTCAGTTTGGAAGAACTCTACTGGTCTGCATGAAGCCACACCATAAATCCAGCTGAACTCCTCTGGTTTGACCCTAAACGCAGACATCGAAACAGACTCATCACGAAACACCAATGACGTGTACATACACTACATGGACAAAAAGTATTGGGACAACCCTTCTTTAGAACAGAAATTGTGGCAACAAAGATGAAAACAAAATGATGTATTTCCATCTCTGTTGCAGCAGTTTTGAAATGGTCTAAAATGCCTGTACCCCTATGTTGAAGTCATTGTTGTTTGTTGATGGTTTTTTGGCTCAAGGTTTGCATTTAAAGTCACTCCAGAGGTGTTCTGCTGGGATTGGGATGTGGCTTTCTTCGGACTATTCAAGTTGTTCTGAAGGGGGTGTCCCAATACTTTTGTCCATTACTTTTGGTTGCTTAACATGAAATTACAAAAGAAGAAAGATTTCTCCACTACAGTGACCCAACAATGTGTATGCAGCATGTCACTGTAATTATTAAAATGATTTGGTAACACTTTACAAAAAGGGAACACTTATTCACTATTAACTAAGACTTTTCCCTCAATACATTTCTAATTTGCTATAAACTATACACAAATTGAATATGACAGTAACTCATGCAACCCCTGTTAATGAATCACTGTCTTCTTAAGTGAAACAACAGGCATATGTAAGAAAAATAAGACAGTTATTCATATTCAGTCACGTCTGCAGTGGTTTATTTGTGTTCACATAGACTCACTGAACAGTGTCAATAAGGATTTATAGACCAAAGATGCATATCTGCTGAGATATATGGATATATTTACTGATGTTTACTTCAGGCAGAATCATCATTTGTATTTATTTTCCACTGATTTACGCGATCTGATGATAATGATCCGCTCCGAGTGCTTTTAAAAAAGAGAAATATATATATATAAATACACACAAATGCGCACACAATGATTACACACACATATAGCCCACTGATTCATCCTCAGACTTAATGCGCAGAACAATAAAACCACTTAAGAGACAACTGTGAGGACATTAATTTATTGTGAAGCTTGTGAAACCTTGTCAGATTGAGCAACACACCCCATTAAAGACCAGAGCATGTTAGCAGCTCAACCTCCAGATAAACTGGAAAGAGTTTTTCTGATCAAAGTCCAAGATTGTACAATGTCACTATTATACAATATAAAAACTTAACTCTCATAGTTGAACTGTAGCTAAAGGCATATTTTCGACCGTGTGTGTGTTAATCACAGCAGTGTAGAAGACAGCAGTAACCGATCATGTCTGCAGTAATTGAATTGATTGTGTATTTCATACACGCTCTTATAATATACTACGCATCAGTGTCTTTCCTTACTGCTTTAGACTAGTCACTTGACTTTTACTAACAGTTCACTATTGCTGACAAGCTGTTTTATGTGTGTGTGTTTCTGCAGTAAACAGCTTGTGACTCTCTTTATCTTGAACTGTTCAAATCACAAAATGCACACAGGAACTAAGCAGATCAGAAATGTACATTTCTTATAAAGTCATTGCAATTAGTACATTTGGTACTGGTTCTCGATATCCATCCATAGTAATGAGATGTAACCTTGTTACTCGCTGTAAAAAAGGATTTGAGACTATAGCTTCCTCAACTCATTTTCCTAAACCAGTTCAACTAAAATGTTGGGTACACTTAAGATATTAAGTTCACCAGTGCCCAACTAATCCGTTCAATCACAGTAGTTCATGTAACAAACATTTCTTAGTTGTATGAGTGTCATTGATGGAAACCGCGTCCACCGGTCCGAGCCGTCATCGCAGAACAGGTCGCCATGTTTGAAGAAGACTTACGAAAAGCTCCAATTTCTGAGTCAAGAGTTACAGAGGTAAGAGCCAACTTACGCCCAGCTTATATTTAGGAGAAGTGTTTGATAAATGAGGGTAAAGAGTAATATTTCACAGGTTGTCAGTGTAATCCGTGTTAGTGTTGTACGGAGTGTAAAACATGGACAAAAATATATTTATAGTGATCACGTATGTTAAGGTGTAAACAGTAGCCTGGAAGAATTACCTCAGGTAATACTAATCCCATTTGAATAGACCAGCTGTAAATATGTTTGTAAATAGTCTGTGATTTCCTATTTAACAGTAGCTTTCTGTATTTTGTCACATGCTTGAAGCATTTAGTTGCGTTCTAGGTGGTGGGATCAACAGCTGTTATCAGGAGTGCAGACTAGTTAGTGTGATTATTCCAGAGCTGATGAGTTTTTGAAAAATGGTGGCTGAAGTTGTCTGTGATCAGTAAATTTACCACAGTAGCCAACCTGGTCTCACAGAATTCCGTGAAATGTCCACGGGCCCTTAACTCAAAATCCGTGAAATCATCACGGAATTGCCCCAAATTCCGTGACGCGGCCACGGATATATCTCCAACGCAAGTCAATGACACTGACCTTCCGTGGTCCACACACGGATACCCGTTTCAATGACGGAGTACAGAACTCGCTCAACGGACGTGCTTTCTCATTTGGAAACGCAACATTTGAAGTATTTGTTTCTTTTCCAATGCCATAATGACGTTAACCAGACAGTTATTGTAGTTATTGCATTGTCCTGCCATCATAAAAATTCACTTTGATTCTGTTAGCCTAACTAAAATCTGTGATACGAGCACGGAGTCTGTGCTGAGATCACGGATAACTCTAACGCAAGTCAATGACACTCATCTTCCGTGGCCCACACACGGATGCAGTCTCACGGCAGTTCGTGATTTGGGCACGTAATTTAATCTATTTATTCGTGGCATGGACACGTTTATTTCGTTATTTTCGTGATTGCAGCACGTTTTTTTAAACTAATGCATTTCAATTGGAGGCATCTTTCGTGCATCAGCACGATACTTTCTGATTAATTAATTTTTTCCCCCCACAGGACAACAGAAGAAACTCACTGAAACTTTTTTTTTTTAAATCGGAGCTTAACTTACTGTAACAAAACTGAGCAACATACTGTATTGCTGGTGACAAAAACACACATTAAAACTTTTTTGGCTGTAAAATGCGCAATGGTTCTTTTTTACTTTTTTTTATTGATTTTTATTTTTTTCATAGGCCTAGGTTTTTTTAAATTACAGAATTCAATATCAAGTCCTTGACACATAACTGTAACACATTTTCACATTTAGAAACAATATCGTTTAAATAAAAAGAATAAATAAATAAACTAGCAGAGATCTTTTTTTTTTTTTTTTTTTTTACTTTAGACTCTAAAGTTTAAAGTTTTTATTAAGGTTATTGTAAAGGCTGCTTAAAAATGCTGTCGCTGATGAGCCGCTGATCGCTGTCAGATTCTGCGATATGAATGTCCGCGTTGGATTGTGGCTAATGGGCTTAGAATGAGCCCCGCTCGGCCCGTGTTCTGGCTTACTGTAATATTTCACCGGTAATAAGACCGAAATAATATAATTAAAATAAAGAAATGAATGAATACAATGATAACATCTAAATAAATGTTGATAGATGTAGCCTTATAGTTTTAAAAATATCAATAAACAGCAAATCAACACAGCTTCGAAATAATAACCGAAAGAGACCTAAATAATAATAATACATAATTAATATACTACAGCGCCGCCACTCCCACCACGCGCATCACGCGCTTTGCGTCAACCCATTCACTCCCAAAGCGTCAAAAACTGAAGGCTGGTCAAGCGCCTCTAGCGTCACTGACATGAGATGTTTATCGCTATGAAATCACGTTCAAGAAGTCTCATTCAGCACACATCGCGATACTTGCCATCAGTTTACAAGAGCCGCAGGTGGGGTGAGTAGTAGTAAATATGCTCTTTTAATGCCTGTTATAAAATGTATTCTGTCTTCTTTATTAATCAGATGAGCGCCTTATGTTTACTCTCTGTATTATATCGGTCATCCGAGGCTGTCTTTGAGTTTCATTGTGTTTAACTAAATGAACACAGCTGCTAACTGGGGTGATTAAACTCTGTCACGTGACGTGCCATAGACCTGGGATCCGTTTTATATTCATTTCAGGTTCAAAGATGGAAGTTGTATTTGTAGTAAAATCATGGTAACCATGACACCTACAATAGTAGCTCAAACCCAGTAAACAAGACATTTACCATGTTTTTTACCACAGTAACTGTAGTTTTACTATGGTTTCGTGATAGCACAATAATCACCAAAATAACTATAGTTGTACCACTGTAATGATAGTGTTTAAATGTGCTTTTATATGACATATTTCACAGTAATCACATTTACTGTACCATGCTTGTAATACCTTTCTAATGTAAATAAAAAAAAAACACATTTTTCCCATCTTGCAGTTCATTCATATTAGTTTATATCTTAAATATTTTGCTCACAGATCACTATTAACATTCTGTATATAATTCTTTTTTATTTTCTCTCCCCTTGTATTTATTTTTTAGCTGAAAAGACGTAAAGGAAGCAGTCAGCCCAGTCGTGTTTGTGGAGAGGTATTCCTTCAGAAATGGAGAAGACAGAAAGCTGCAGAGGCAGGTTGGTCTGTGACTGTGATAGTTTGTTCCTTTTATCAAACATTCCTGCTGTTATCATTTGCACAGCATTTGTTGTTTCTTAAACTGTTGTACGGTCCAAATACCCACACTTGCCATCTTTGCACATTTCCTTTATTTGGCCCAAGTGAGCATGAAGACCACAAGTGTGTGTCGATCTTAACATGACAAAGTTCGTTTCAACTTTGCATTTTAAAATAAACTTCTAAATGTTTTTCCAATAGTCCCTATTAAAGATGACAATTTAATTTGTGGTGCTTCTAATTAAGTGATAAAAAGAAGTTACAAATGATGTACAAAATAAATATACTTTTCTGTGCACCAAGAAAACGTGCAACACTTTGTTTTACTACTAAATTATTCTCAATATCTAATTATTATTATTAATATTTCACATACATTGGAAAGGTTTGCGTGACCTCCTGTGAGATCTCTGCAAAAAGTCTCACGATTAATTCCAAAACATGATGCATGATGGGATACACTAAGCGTTGTAAAGCGCTCCGGAGCAGTATTGGAGAGGTTTATTTTGTGTTAAGGATGCTGCGCTTTGGCATTATTAAGACCGGGGACAGTATTGTGCATGCACTGTCACGTACACACACTCTCAAGGGACCTCAAGTGTGGGTATTTGGAAAGGGGAAAAGTCTTTAAAATGATCCCTAAATACAGTCGCACATCAAAGTCTTAATAATTCACTAATTCAATTTAACACTTGTATGATATTGTACAAGCCCCTGGACAATCTCATCTGACACTGTCACAATATTGGAAAATCACACAGTCAGAAAGTTTATATTGTTCATTAGCTTCTCATTAAATTACTTCAAATAAGCCCCATCAGTTCATGTTCCCACTATACGTGATCTCCATGATTAGAAATTGCTATTAATGACTTGCTTTTATAAAATGGATGCATTTAACAATTAATTATACAGCATCTTTGCAGAGGATGCTTTCATGGTCTAAAAAAACACAGTAAAGTTGCATGTAAAGAAATAATATTTCCTTCCTTTCTGTCTTCCAGGGTTGTTTGCAGATAACACTGTAGTTCTCCATCATGCACAAGGACTCACCTCTTCAACTCTTTATCCCCCCCCCCCCCCCCCCCACACAGAAATGGTTCCTGGATCAGTGACTTAAGACTTTGCAGTGGTTTGATTTTTGCAGAAGATGTAACTTTGTTTTAATTAAGCTTATAATGAATACATTGTGACCTTCCAGCAACCCATATACTGTACTGTATACAGAACCAGTGATGATAACAATAGTTAAAAATAGTATTTATCATATTGATAAAGCATTGTGTTCTCTTTTTCAAGCGTCATACAGTAAACTTTACTTCTGGTGCTTTTATCATAAAAAAAGCATCAGTTCTCATCGGGAGTTTTAGTAAAGGACATATTCATACACAGCCATCCCCTAGTTCCAGTCATGAAGTGAATGATGTTATTGTTAAAGTTATATTTCTGCATTTTTATGTAGCAGGTGTTTGTTTTCCTGAACACTTTATCTTTCTTCCATTGTTCGGACAATCAGTGTTTATTTGATGATGTGCTGACTGAGTTTTATAGATGATATTGCACACTTGACATGCATGACTTCATGATGTTATTTTGTGAGTTTGAAACATTTACATTGTGTTGTATCACTTTTTGGTCAATAGAATTTTTAAAGAGAATGTATCTTTTTCCGGTGTTCTCTGAAAGACATATACCGTATTTATACTGTTTTGTTTTTTAATAAAACTATTTGCATACTGAAAATTGTTAACGTTTACAACATAACTGCCTTTTTATTCTTCATAATTTTATTCTTCAAAAACAAGCTTGGTGACAGTGCAGTAATATGCGCTCTTTGTCTTTAAATGAGTTTGACATAATAATAATACTGTAATAAATACTGGAAAATTCTTACAAAATTATGTATGTTCATTATGCTTTATTTCAGTTTTTAATCCTAGAGATCAATTGGTAAAGCAAGGCAAATCACAGAAACAAATGTGAACAATTTAAGAACTTAATAATTTCACTCTTTACTTTTTATTAGTAAATGCACTTGTCTTTGGTCAGGAAAAAAATGTATCTTTTAAATTGAATGAAATGAATCTATTGGTTAGATAAGATACAACTGTGACTGTGCAGTTCTCATCACATGTGTAGTTGTAAATACACATGTGCACATCAATATTGCCTAATTTTTGTCAAGCTGAATAACAATAATTTCTGTATTTGCATTATTGTTGGAAGAAGGTGTAGACGTTAATAAAACACTATCTAATAGGTGGCAAATTTAATTTATTGTTAACCAATCTATCCCTTTAGCCGAAAAACGGAAGACAGCGCTCATGAATGACCATAAATGGTTAAGGAAGTGTGATGACGCTGCTCAGCTTTGATGCCATTGGCTGTGAATGTTCCTTGTCACCGCAGGACTGTCTGTGGTTGGACTATCTTTTAACCCATATTAAACAGCGCATCATGTTACAAAAGTATGTTTTGCTGCTATTATCACATTAGTAAATATATTAAGTCAACAATGAAGTGTTTCTATGTTGAGAAAAATCACCTTTTTATTGAGATCCTAACCCTATCCCTAAGAATAACTTCAATGAACTACAAAAAACAGCGCCTAGTTTTGCCTTTCCATAGATAGAACGACGGAGGCTTATGGGTAATGTAGTTTAAAACGTTTTATTAACGAAATGAAATAAATAATATATTTAATGGTAAACTGGACATATAAATATGTTCACTGTGTAAACATCTATGATATATTTGAGAGGCATGATGAAATTTAGTATTTTAGAGTGAGCAATATTTAAAATGCCTTTATGCCACCTTTCCATTTATTTCTGAAAACTGTGCCCAAAATTATTTTATCAGCATAGCATAAGTAGTAATCCTGCTGCTTTTCTCTTTGATATGTTAATTTGACTCTGATTTACAGCCATTTGAAATGTACAGTTTTGGGCTCTTCCAGGAGGTGCTACTGGGCCCCTGGGGGTAGAAGGGCAGTAAATCCTACATATATGTATTCTCCTCATCATGGACAACAAACTGAGCTGAGTCACATTTATATCTGACAGTTTTCACAGTCCACACTTTTCTAATCTTAACATCATGGCTAGTAAAGCTTTTGACAGGACATGGTGAGGCCATCTGATGAAACATGGAAAAACTAATTAGAAAAAATCTGTGTAAAAATGTCCTCCTCACCCCCTTATCTTGCTCCTCAGGTACTGGACATCAGTAATGTGCATGCTCTTGGTTTTAATGCAGTTCAAGATAAACATTGATCATTCCTGCTACATTCTCAGTTATCCCTCAAGTGTTTGTAACAATAAAGCCCATGGCAACATCTTGTAATGCAAAATAATTAATCTCGTAACTCCCTTTCTTTCACAAAACAATTGGCATTTGTTACTAAATATAAACAATAATAACTTTCTGGTGTATTGATGTCCCAGATGTCATTAATCTGATCAAATATTTTTATGTCTTAAGTAAAAAATAATCCCGATAATTAATAATAAGTAGTTTTTCCAAGTCTAAAATAAACACATATGAGCCTACCTAGTAAAATGATGTATTTACCAAGAATCTTCAGAACACAATATTCACCATTTTCATTTTATTGAAGCATAGAATATAAAGATGATAAAAGTAGCATCAAGACAAATAAGATTCAAGGAAAATAATTATTTATCATCAAAAATACATTAACCTCATATATTAATCAGTTCACACAGATGAGTGATGAAATGTCCTTAAAAGTCACACAATCCCATCCAGTCAACTGTGATTCAGATCATGCGATACAGTACATATAAGACATGTGATACTGTTCCAGAAAATAATGATTCCTTATCATCACATCTAAACTGGTTTCATCTCCCCATCGTGATCTTCTTCTCTCGTGTCTGGAAACAGTTTGTGGTTGATATCCAGCACCGATGTGGTGTAGCATGTTCTCAGCCAGAGATCCCAGACCTGGTCAAAGTGAAACAAACAATCCAGATGAAGTTGTTTAATGGACAGAGAGCTCAGCTTATGTTCTGTGTGATTTTAGCAGGGTGAGCAACTATGACCCTTGTAGTACTGTACACTTACCATTCTTCAAGCTGTTTTAAGACCTTTTGAGAAGCCTTTTCTCTGAAGACAATTTACCACATCCTCTTCTTTCACTCCTTTCAAGAGCATCACTTGATCAAAACCCCTCATTTGGCTGATGAGATCATCTGTGCAAAGTGAAATTGTTAAAGTATTGCAATAAACAATTTAATTCTGCAAGAATTAAGAAAAAATTACAGAGGCAAAGGTCTTGCTCATGAGACTCCATTAGCATGTGTAGTTCTCAGAGACTCTAGAATTGATCTAATGTTGCAGTAAATGTGTTTTCTTCCTCTAGAATCTCTCTCCAAAGTTCCTGACTTCTCTCACAAATGTGTTTTAGTCTGTGGAGTGTAAGGCCTTGCTTCAAACCAATCAAATATCAATCCACAATTTATAACACAACATTTACAAAACAATGAGATAATGTCAATTGGTGTTTATATCAATTAAACCACTTTTATGGCACTTGTATGCTTTTAAGAAAAACAGGTAGTGTTTTTAAAAAACTTAAGATTAAAAATGTTTCAGTCACACTTTGCTAACATGCTATAATTATAATAGCTGTATCAAATAAAATAACATAACAATAAAAACATTGGAAAGAATAATCACGGCTGACATGACCAGACCTGTGAGAGATCATCATAAAGTCCTGTAACACATAACACAGCATTGCTTCATCACACACATACCAGTGGACTTCTGTTTGTTTGAGCACAAGATGAGCTCTTCATTCCTCATCCTGAGCAAATCATTTCCTTGATCTTCCTTCTCTTCTGTGAAACAAGATAATCTCTACTTACTCTGTGTGTAATTAATATTGCTCATTAAACATATAATTAAGTTAATTTAAAGTAAGATTCAGACCAGAGCATTTGATGAGTAAATGTTAATTCAAAAATATTTAAAAAAAAAAGGTACCTGGGAAGAGCTGATCATGGCAAGATTCACTGAGACTCAGTAATAGCTCTTTTAGTTTTTAGGAAGGTGTGTGAGGGTTGGCTCACCAAAAACATCTGAAAAAGAAGAGCAGCATTATCTGCAAACAACCCTGTAAGACAGAAATATTATTTCATTACATGCAACTTATTCATTACTTATACATTATTTTTTAGACCATGAAAGCATCCTCTGCAAAGATGCTGTATAATTAATTGCTGTATAAGTCATTAATAGCAAGCTATATTCATAAGAGTTGGTTTAAAAATTAATACATGCTAATAGGGCTGTTATCAGTAGTGTAATTGATCTGGTTCTGACAAATTAATCAAAGATTTAATATATATCACGTGACACATTAAACTAGCATTTCTACTCGTGGAGATCACGTTTAGGGGGAACATGAACTGATGGGGCTTATTTGAATAATTTAATGAGAAGCCAATGAACAATATAAACTTTTTGACTGTGTGATTTTCCAATATTGTGACAGTGTCAGATGAGATTGTCCAGGGGCTTGTACAATATCATACAAGTGTTAAATTGAATTAGTGAATTATTAAGACTTTGATGTGCGACTGTATTTAGGGATCATTTTAAAGACTTTTCCCCTTTCCAAATACCCACACTTGAGGTCCCTTGAGAGTGTGTGTACGTGACAGTGCATGCACAATACTGTCCCCGGTCTTAATAATGCCAAAGCGCAGCATCCTTAACACAAACTAAACCTCTCCAATACTGCTCCGGAGCGCTTTACAACGCTTAGTGTATCCCATCATGCATCATGTTTTGGAATTAATCGTGAGACTTTTTGCAGAGATCTCACAGGAGGTCACGCAAACCTTTCCAATGTATGTGAAATATTAATAATAATAATTAGATATTGAGAATAATTTAGTAGTAAAACAAAGTGTTGCACGTTTTCTTGGTGCACAGAAAAGTATATTTATTTTGTACATCATTTGTAACTTCTTTTTATCACTTAATTAGAAGCACCACAAATTAAATTGTCATCTTTAATAGGGACTATTGGAAAAACATTTAGAAGTTTATTTTAAAATGCAAAGTTGAAACGAACTTTGTCATGTTAAGATCGACACACACTTGTGGTCTTCATGCTCACTTGGGCCAAATAAAGGAAATGTGCAAAGATGGCAAGTGTGGGTATTTGGACCGTACAACAGTTTAAGAAACAACAAATGCTGTGCAAATGATAACAGCAGGAATGTTTGATAAAAGGAACAAACTATCACAGTCACAGACCAACCTGCCTCTGCAGCTTTCTGTCTTCTCCATTTCTGAAGGAATACCTCTCCACAAACACGACTGGGCTGACTGCTTCCTTTACGTCTTTTCAGCTAAAAAATAAATACAAGGGGAGAGAAAATAAAAAAGAATTATATACAGAATGTTAATAGTGATCTGTGAGCAAAATATTTAAGATATAAACTAATATGAATGAACTGCAAGATGGGAAAAATGTGTTTTTTTTTTATTTACATTAGAAAGGTATTACAAGCATGGTACAGTAAATGTGATTACTGTGAAATATGTCATATAAAAGCACATTTAAACACTATCATTACAGTGGTACAACTATAGTTATTTTGGTGATTATTGTGCTATCACGAAACCATAGTAAAACTACAGTTACTGTGGTAAAAAACATGGTAAATGTCTTGTTTACTGGGTTTGACCTACTATTGTAGGTGTCATGGTTACCATGATTTTACTACAAATACAACTTCCATCTTTGAACCTGAAATGAATATAAAACGGATCCCAGGTCTATGGCACGTCACGTGACAGGTAGAGTTTAATCACCCCAGTTAGCAGCTGTGTTCATTTAGTTAAACACAATGAAACTCAAAGACAGCCTCGGATGACCGATATAATACAGAGAGTAAACATAAGGCGATCATCTGATTAATAAAGAAGACAGAATACATTTTATAACAGGCATTAAAAGAGCATATTTACTACTACTCACCCCACCTGCGGCTCTTGTAAACTGATGGCAAGTATCGCGATGTGTGCTGAATGAGACTTCTTGAACGTGATTTCATAGCGATAAACATCTCATGTCAGTGACGCTAGAGGCGCTTGACCAGCCTTCAGTTTTTGACGCTTTGGGAGTGAATGGGTTGACGCAAAGCGCGTGATGCGCGTGGTGGGAGTGGCGGCGCTGTAGTATATTAATTATGTATTATTATTATTTAGGTCTCTTTCGGTTATTATTTCGAAGCTGTGTTGATTTGCTGTTTATTGATATTTTTAAAACTATAAGGCTACATCTATCAACATTTATTTAGATGTTATCATTGTATTCATTCATTTCTTTATTTTAATTATATTATTTCGGTCTTATTACCGGTGAAATATTACAGTAAGCCAGAACACGGGCCGAGCGGGGCTCATTCTAAGCCCATTAGCCACAATCCAACGCGGACATTCATATCGCAGAATCTGACAGCAATCAGCGGCTCATCAGCGACAGCATTTTTAAGCAGCCTTTACAATAACCTTAATAAAAACTTTAAACTTTAGAGTCTAAAGTAAAAAAAAAAAAAAAAAAAAAGATCTCTGCTAGTTTATTTATTTATTCTTTTTATTTAAACGATATTGTTTCTAAATGTGAAAATGTGTTACAGTTATGTGTCAAGGACTTGATATTGATATCTGTAATTAAAAAAAAACCTAGGCCTATGAAAAAAATAAAAATCAATAAAAAAAAGTAAAAAAGAACCATTGCGCATTTTACAGCAAAAAAAGTTTTAATGTGTGTTTTTGTCACCAGCAATACAGTATGTTGCTCAGTTTTGTTACAGTAAGTTAAGCTCCGATTTTTAAAAAAAAAAGTTTCAGTGAGTTTCTTCTGTTGTCCTGTGGGGGGAAAAAATTAATTAATCAGAAAGTATCGTGCTGATGCACGAAAGATGCCTCCAATTGAAATGCATTAGTTTAAAAAAAACGTGCTGCAATCACGAAAATAACGAAATAAACGTGTCCATGCCACGAATAAATAGATTAAATTACGTGCCCAAATCACGAACTGCCGTGAGACTGCATCCGTGTGTGGGCCACGGAAGATGAGTGTCATTGACTTGCGTTAGAGTTATCCGTGATCTCAGCACAGACTCCGTGCTCGTATCACAGATTTTAGTTAGGCTAACAGAATCAAAGTGAATTTTTATGATGGCAGGACAATGCAATAACTACAATAACTGTCTGGTTAACGTCATTATGGCATTGGAAAAGAAACAAATACTTCAAATGTTGCGTTTCCAAATGAGAAAGCACGTCCGTTGAGCGAGTTCTGTACTCCGTCATTGAAACGGGTATCCGTGTGTGGACCACGGAAGGTCAGTGTCATTGACTTGCGTTGGAGATATATCCGTGGCCGCGTCACGGAATTTGGGGCAATTTCGTGATGATTTCACGGATTTTGAGTTAAGGGCCCGTGGACATTTCACGGAATTCTGTGAGACCAGGTTGCAGTAGCACACATGCTACACCTTTTTGCATTTGTGCGTGAGACAGAACCATTCGATTGTGCATGAGCTTAATCAATAGCGCACTTACACTCTGCTCAATAATCTTCAAAAGCAGTGTTATCATAATTATGAGCATGCTCGGTTCTGGAGTCATTTCAGTTTGTCTAATTTTGTGTGTGTGTGTGTGTCTTGAGACTTCAAACCAGAAGAGACGAGCAGCTGCTTTGCTTGGACTCCCATCAGTTTCATCCGTGTCAGTGAGGTATGAGAGCTGATTTCACTATGACATGGGGAACTTTTGTCAGTTAAAGAGAGAGCTCACACAAAAAATGTAATTTTATTCACTCTTAAGTTGTTCTAAACCTGCATGAAGTACTTTCTTTTGAAGAACATGAAGATATTTAGAAAAGTGTTGGTAATGAAACAATTGATGGTCACTGTTGAATTCCAAATATTATGGGGAACAGAAACTCTTGTTGCCAACGTTCTTTAAAATCTCTTCTTTTTCGTTTAACAAAAGAAAGTAATGAATACAGATGTAAAACAAATTGAGGGTAATTAAATTACATGTTTGGGCGAACGTTCCCTTTAACCTCTTTAACTTTGTTCTTAGGCTGACAGTTCAGAAGATGCTACAAAAGAAGTTGATGTTGGCATTCTCATCACTGAAGAAGGGAGGAGCAGCAGAGCGTTGCTAGAAGGGGAGATGGTGGATGTAGCGGTGGTTCTGGAGGAGAAGATTGTCAAACGTGACCTTGGAGATGTTGCTAATGCCTTTGCTACACTCATGGGTCTTCTTTACTGTCTTATCCCAAGAGACTGAAGTACACATTCAAGTTGGTACAAAAAGTGTTCATGGGCATCGGCAGTGGTAATTGTTCTGCGAAAGTTGATGGACTCTGCAACAGTTTTCTTCAAGACAATGTGTAGTGGCAAGTTAGCCTAGTTAATGTCAGCAATACAGTTTCAGTTGGTATCATTGATTTGTTAGTTACACCAATGTTTACTGTTTGTACAATAAAAGTTGCATCACACAACCATTTTGCATGGTTAAAGTTTAACATATTTGTTCTAAAATGCCATTGAGTTAAAGGGTTAGTTCACCCAAAAATCTAAATTATGTCATTAATGACTCACCCTCATGTCGTTCCAAACCCGTAAGACCTCCGTTTATCTTCAGAACACAGTTTAAGATATTTTAGATTTAGTCCGAGAGCTGTCAGAGTGTCACCTTAATGAC
Organism: Carassius carassius; assembly: GCF_963082965.1. NCBI lineage: Eukaryota > Metazoa > Chordata > Actinopteri > Cypriniformes > Cyprinidae > Carassius > Carassius carassius. The sequence goes on along the minus strand of NC_081755.1, from coordinate 203,209 downwards.
TTAAGTCATTTGTGGATTAATGCGTATTAGAGACGTGAACCGTTTAAAACGATTCAGTTCGATTTGGTGAACTGGTTCAAGAAGATCCGGTTACATCGAATGATTCGTTCGCGAACCGGATATCACAAACTGCTTTGTTTTGAACTCTCTCACACAACAGACACAGAAGAGAAGACAATGATGAATAAAGTCGTAGTTTTTGCTATTTTTGGACCAAAATGTATTTTCGATGCTTCAAAATATTCTAACTGACCCTCTGATGTCACATGGACTACTTTGATGATGTTTTTCTTACCTTTCTGGACATGGACAGTAGACCGTACACACAGCTTCAATGGAGGGACTGAGAGCTCTCGGACCTGGAATTAAATATTAAATAAAATACAAGGTTCTTACCTCCCTTACTGACCAGTAAACAGGAGAAAATAATGTTAAAGAAAAAGGGCCTCTTGTCTCTCTCAGGGTTTTTACAAAGGTAAGAGGAGTAAGCTAAAAACAATTACCGGCCTATACCGCTACAACAATTTAAGCTCCTCTGTGGGAAAGTTCACGTGAGCCGGGGCACAGCGCAGCTCTCACTGGTAAACTGACAACACAAATCTCACTCTAGATTTACAACCTGTTCTGGCAGCAGTCGTACACACACACTCGTACACACACACTCGTACACACACACTCGTACACACACACTCGTACACACACACTCACACACACACACACACACACACTCGTACACACACACTCGTACACACACACTCGTACACACACACTCGTGTACACACACACACACACACACACACAAACACACACACACACACACACACACACACACACAAACACACACAAACACACACAAACACACACAAACACACACGCACACACGCACACACGCACGCACGCGCACACGCACACGCACACACGCTCTACCATGGAAGCAGGAGGGTGAACTCGGCGAAGAGACGGTTCACTCTGCTTTTACACACACGCTGAGTGGCTTCAGCCGCACACACTTAGCAGCTGCACCTGTTGCACTCAATGAGCGGGGAGAGAGAGAAGAACACCACAAGAAACATGCATACACTCCCATGTGATTCAACAATCATTAAACAACATTTACGTTCTGACACGTAACAGTAGCTACAGTAAATATGAAATGTTAATTTTGTTTTTAAAGGTGGTTTTATACCAAACAAACTAATACTAAATTGCTTGCTGTCAACTTTGAAATAAAATAAAATACATTGCATGTTCTTAAATGTCCTTTCTGTTTTGATGTGGTACTGTAGAAAATAGAAACTTGAGTTGTGTGGGCAGATTTCATAGTTCAGCCAGTTGAATAAACTTAACATTACTAGTGAGATGAACTATTCTTGAAAAATTCCTTAAAAATGTAAGTTAATTCAACAAGACGCTTAGTTTGGCCAATTTGTATTTAGTTTGCACAATTTATACTTACAAGTTTATTCAACAAAATGCTTAGTTCAAACAACTTAACGTTTGTTGGTCTCACTAATTTTATGTTGTTTCAACTTGAATTTAAGTTGCCACAACTTTCTTGTCTAGTTGGGCTTTCTAAAAACATGTTGGTTATACGAAATATTCAGCTTCCTCTTTGTACCCCAACTATTAATTTTAGGTTTAAGGAACTCGAATATATGTGCGAACAACAAATGTTGTTTAGCTTATTGAACTAAACATTTTAAGGCAGCCAGGTTACAAATTATTTTAAGTTGAATCAACTTATTTTTTTTTTTACAGTGCTGTTAACCTGCACCAGAACGCCCTCGTCCTCAAAGCCCCCCCCCCACGAGCACATGTCAGTGATTATGAATAGATTAAATGAAACGGGACAAATTTAATCTTGACAAACTATGTATCATTATAAAGATCTAAGCCTCAAGCATCGACGACAGATCGCTGTTTTCAATGGAAAGCTTATAAAGACTGTATTTGCTACATTTGTGTAAGCAGTACACATACAAACATGAACATTAGAAACGCTGTACATACCAGATCCGTCGTAATAACGAGTCATAAACACATCCACAGCTGTAAATCCCGGTTTATTAGAAAGGTAAGGGTCCACTGAACGACATCTCATGGAGCACGTTTAGTCCAACGAAGCAATAACGTTGTAATATGGATCATAAATCCTTTGTTTACGTTTCAGTTCTTCAGCGAGAGAACTGTTTGCGTCCGTTATGGAATAACTCATGGTCGAAAACTGCGTCTTGGTAGTAAAAACACGGCACGGTTTTGCAGCGTACTGTGTCACAAACAGAATGAGGCGATCCACCGGGAAAAAGAATGAATGAAAAATAGGCAGAAGATAGTTTATTTGAATTTGGCGCTCTCTCCTCAGAGCTGGTGACGCGCTCTGACGCACCTGTCAGCTGATGGAGGCGGAACTTACAGCGATCGCAAATTCCTGTCTTTCTTTTTATTTTAGAGAGTTTTTATATATGTGAGAGTCTGTTTTATGTTGAATGTGAATGTATCTGCATGATTTCCATCTGTTTGAGTGCAAATCAGCCTAAATCAGCTCGCTATTACTGAATGGTCACGGCTATCAAAGTGAACGCGTCTATATGAATAGAGAGAGTGGATTATTTACTTCGGCACATTTGTGTTATTACCATCTGTATAAGTGGCCATCAGCACATCAGCACTTATTTGCATCGTAATTCATTGTAAAATATGCATTTCTAGCAAGATCAGGATGTTCTGTAATTGGCAAACAAAGTTAAATCTGTGTTTATTTTTCTTATTATTCTTATTTTTCTTACTCAGATTATTCTTATTGTATTTTTCTAGTGATAAAATAAATCATTTATATGATGTCTAAGTTTCTGTCTAGTGTTTTATAATTGAAAAAAACTATGCAGTGGTATGTTTACTGACTAAATAGTTCAATACTATAGGGAAATATATTTTCTTATATTTGGGGGGTGGGGGGTGTAGACATAGTCTCATACAAATATTTTCAGGAGTCTAATTTTTAATGATATTTTATTCAGATTTGAAATAGAAACTCATGAGACATGTGGCTTTCAACCCATTACTTTTCTAGGTTGCTCCAGGACTCATTTCATGTATTTTTATATCAAATAAAAAAATATTTAAGAGTGGTAAAAAAAATTCAAGGCACTTCAGTTTCTATAACTTTTAATATTTTTGAGCATTATCAAATCTGGTTGATAAAAAGTGAAGCCCCAAGGGTATTCTTTCTAAAGAAACCACAATTATGTTTGTAACACACTGAAGTAGGAAACTATTACAATTATAAGTTAGGTAGAGCACTTTCAGCTGTGAGTCCCATAATGGGGGGTGCTGGCTAACAGGTAAAGCAGAGAATAACAAAACCTCTGTGCCAAGTCATCAGATTGAACATTGAACACTGTGGTTAAACTCCTATATACTGAACTGGGCTTAACGGTTTTGTGTATTTCATGGGTTTAAATATTAAAGTCTTTGAAAATGATAATGTGGCTCATGGTTTCTTTGTGTCACTTTTGGTACTGTTGTAATACTGGGATTTGCGGGTCTTGAGGAAGTCGTGCTTACTGAGTATTATGCGTGGGTTCTTGGCTATTTGCTGTATCTGTCGTGGTCATTTGATAGAGGAGTCAGGACAAGTCTTCTGTGTTTATTTGAACATTTCTCTTAACTAACTCGTCCCCGTTCCACCAGATCTTCTCGTGCTCTTTTTTTTCTCTCTCTCTCTTCTGATCCTTTCTCTTCCCCTCTCCCTATCTTCATGTTTTTTTTTTTTAACATTATTTTTTACCTTTAATGTTAACAAGCAGGCAACGGATTTCAAACGTATGAAATTGAACATGTTTGAAAATATTGGTTGGCAAATATGTAAACATCTTTTTAAACACGAAAATGATGTTTATTTGAGAGAATCAGGGCATATTTCTTTGGCCTGGTCTGCTGACCTCCTTCCTAACAAACAGAGTTGGGTTACACAGCTCTTGTGGTGGACCCACTAACTTTACCAACATCAGAGAGGACACACTGACAATCTTCAGCTGATCTCTCAGCAGTGAAACTATCTTTCACATCCAGATGTGCACACAGCCAGTGTATCTACTAGGGGTGGAGCGGTTCAACTTTTTCACGGTTCGGTTTGTTTCACAGTTTTAGAGTCACGGTTTCGGTACCGTTCGGTATGTGCTATGTTTATGGAGAAACTATACTTTCTAATAAAAAAAGAAGAAGAATATTCTATCCAACTACAAGCAACAGCACAAATAAATACAACAGAGTAAAGATGCAACCAATAAACAGTGATTTTCAGGGTTTTTTTAGGCAGGTCTAGCATAAGTTTTTAGGTAGAGAAATTTAATAAAGTAATCAAATGTAAAACAGCATTGCATATTGGACTATACAATACAATAAAGCTTAAATGAGTTTAGTTTAAACACATATTAACGTGTGCTGTTCAGGTCTCATCTATGCACACGCGCTATCACACACACACACACACACACACACACCCGGGTGAAGTCGTTCACATTGATCAAGAGTGAATGGTTTGTCCAGGTTTTTTTTTCCCTCATCACTGTTGTTGTAATGTCTGGGAATCCAGAATGCTCATCCATCAACAGAAACATATATTGACTGCTATTTGTAGCAAACCGTATTACAGATGCTTTGTCAGATTTAAGTTGAACCGCGGTCCCAGCGCGTGCCGAACCGTGTGTGGTGAACCGAACGGAACGGGGTTTTTTTCAGCGAACCGTGCCACCCCTAGTATCTATGTGCCATGTTTGGGTTTCCCTTGTAGTCCCTGAAACCTTGTTTGACACTACAGTAGTTCATTGCCAGACTATCACACAGCTGACTCAATTCTTGTTAGGGCCAGGTGTCAGGTGAAAACACATTTATTTGATCAAAAAGCTCCAGCTCCTGCTCTGGGACCATCCTGGACTGCATCCATTAATTAGTCAGATGTTAGATAATTATATACTTTTTAAATATTGTATTTTTAAATATCAAATTGGTATGAAAATAAAACTGAACATTTTAGTAACTAAGCAGAACTGTATTAGGTTTAGTAACAATTTATATTGTTTACATGGTACAATTTCTGATAAGCTACTTTTTTATTGCTTGACACAAGTTTTATTATTTAAATTCAGTTCAGTGCTTGTGATTTGGTTCAATATTGACTCTGGATAAATATTAGGTAGGCTACACAAGATAGGCATTCATCTTTTTTCAAGACAAATAAAAAACCCTAATCAGGCCAGACATATAATGCGTTTTTTTTATTTAATATAAAACTGTATATAACTGTATTTAACATTGTTCATTAGTTCGAGATCATCCATTCACGCGACGCTATAGGGATCTGTCACGTCACGTTTACAAGTGCCAAAAAGTGAAAATGTTCTTATGTTTAAACTCTTTAAGAGTGTATGATATTTTACAAGTATGTATATTTGTACTTGTATATGAAAGGTTTTTCTTAAGTTTATCACCTTTCCATGTGGCTGATTTGTGAACTTTGTTTATACGAGCACTGCTGGTAATAGTTAACAGTTTTATATATACTAACAGAGTTTATATAATTAATGTTATTGGTGATTATAAACTGGGGAAATTGTTTTTGAATCAAGTTTAAAATGATTTAAATGTCTTCTAAAGAGGAGATTAGTGGGCGCTGCTTTCTGTTGTATCGGGTAAATCAGATATTGAGACGCCTTGTCCCTTAGAGCCAATCATGAATGATTTTTGATGCTTAGTCCCACCCCCATGCTCAGATTGGTTAATTTTAGGTTCTCAACCAATAAACATAGGCTTTGGTCTGTTGTATTACCAGTTATCTTTCTTTGTACATTTTAACTGAGGCAAAGTGAAAGTAGTTGCGTGAAGAAATAAAGAAGGAACCAAACACAAAATGACATCTTTACATGAGGACAGTTTCTGACAAAGCATAACCCAATTCAGAAAACTAATATAAAACAATGGTAGCTGCATATTGGACGAGGCACTGAATTGTTTCTGACGTAGATAACTAAGATCTGTTCACTATGTGTAAATACTAGTCTACTTCTAGTTTGTGAAAATCATTTGCACTGTTAGTTGTGTATGATGAGTTCACAATTGTTTATACTTTTTACTGTGCTATTTGATTCTTCGTTTTCCAATTATATATATATATATATACACACACACACACACACACTCTTTTCATTCTATCAGAATGTTTCCATTATACTTTCTAATTGTAATGCTTTTCTCTTATCTTTTACTTGGTATCTATTTATAAGAAATATATATACACTTCTTCCTATTGTTAGTTTAAATGCTTCTACTATGTTTTTAAACACAAAATCAGTCAAATCAGTGCAGTTCTATTCTCTAGACTCTTCTGGTCAATAATTAGAAAAACATTTGCGTTTGGACAACTATAAACCAATGCAGATGATGCATAATTTCCTTCTAAACAAGCATGCACAATTTAAGAGAGATTGGGCAAAGAAAAACACTAAGAGTTATAAAGTGTAAAAGTTGTTTGAGAAATTGCCATTTATAACAACTAGATGGCAGGGAAAGACCACTAATGGGCTTTTTAACCTCTACCACAGTAATATTGATAGATTTACTTATGACTTCATGATTAAATGTCTCATTGAGATTTAAAAAGTAATAACAGTGATTTTATGACATTTAATTCATAAAGACAAATCAGTTTTTACAATTTTCCCAGATTATGATTACAGTGAAACCTGAAAATGACATATACACTCTTAAAAAGAGAAGACATGCAATAAGTTTAGTGTCACCTATCACTTAATTAAATTATCTATATCTGCAACAAAATGTGTGTGTGTCTGTGTGTGAATATGCTTATAGAGTATTAATATATTAGTCTAATCATTTAATTTCAGTGTGTGTGTGTGTTCAGATGTGTTTATCTGTCATCCACACATCCAGGTTGACCGAGACCACCTCATGGGTCTTGATGTGCTTGAACCCCTTGAACTGTAAGCTTTTTATGTTTCTTGTTATTGTGCGTTTTATTGTATTTCCTTTTGTTTGTGTCACATGGTCATGTAAAGTCTTTCCGTCCTTCCCAAGAACACCACCGCAATCCTTCAATCTGGCCTGTTTTCCACCCACTGCTTCCCGTCGTGTCTTTCCTTCGCTCACTTGTTTCCCATCATCAGACACGACGAGTCGTGGACAATCTGCTTTCACGGTGTGGTTGTTTCAACCACGACGGACCTGTGAGGAGGAGTTTGAGCTGAAGAGCCGCTGCCTGCATACGTCGTATTTGCCCCGTCAAGCACCACACAGGAGAGAACGTGAAGAGAGCACTGGCTGATGGGACTTCTGTGAGGGATTAGGGTTGCCACCCGTCCCTTAAAATACAGAATCGTCCCGTATTTGAGAATAAAACAGCTCGTCCCGTTTTGAATCAATACGAGACGGGGTTTGTCCCGCTTTTCAGAGTTGTCTTCAATGCAGCATCTCATGCAGACCGGCGTTCATGAATGTAGAAATGTTTATTTGAAGGTCAGTGAAAACCACTTTATCAGTCTTCTTATTCAGCAAGTTCATCAGTGTGTGTCCGTTGCACTGCACTGCCATTCAGCTCAGTGGTATCATCATTTTCCTTTTAGACATCAAACATGGAAGTCAACTCAATAACTCAAGGTCTTTTATTGTCATTCTGTACATGTTGCCACATAAGAATGAAATACTTACTCAGGGCCAGCAGCATAAAAAAGATAATTAACATACAGCATACATAGAATAATTTAAACATAATTTAATAGACTAAAATTTTTAAAAATAACATAGTATATATAATATGTACAGTATAGTTATAAGGTAGTCATTGCTTTTCTTTAGGCCTTACTTAAAACAGTCAAAGGGGCCTCCAACCGAATTTTGCTTAGGGCCCCCAAAGGTCTAGGGCCGGCTCTGCCCACAAAGCTGAAGGAGACACAAGGAGTCAGCAGTGTTTTGATTTGAAGGCGCGGGGAAACGTAGAGAGAACGTAGTGGTGTGTGTCCTTTGCAAGATAGAGCTGGCATACCACAACTAGGGCCCTATGATTTCCGCGATGCAGAAAACGCGGAGGGAATCACGGAATCCAGTCATAAAAACAGAATTCACAGTTTAACGCGGACTGGCACGGAATTTGGCAAATTTTAAATGAATTAATCAAAAGTAGGTAATTGCACTTACATCAAATCACGATATGGACTAATATCTGTAAATATTAAGCTGGAACAGTCTGTTTAAATATGAATCCTGCATGTTCTGCGTGTCTCTGTTAATGAATGGAGCAGAAGCGCATCTTCCTTTATTAACACACTTAAGCGCGCGTGACGCTCCAGTGATTTCAGCGTCTTTCCTCTCACTAAATAAGGACGTGAACACATGAACCAGAACTGGACTGGCTCTGACAGTCACTTCATGAGCATTTGACCGTTTGATTTGAGTAAAACTAGCGTCACATCACATACACAGAACTGTAAAGGTACGCCAACCCGTCAAAATAAAAGTCCAGTTAAAGACTATTGTTCAGCAGAATGTACATAGCTTACTACAAAAAAAAATTTAATCACACCACATTTCTTCCATGTTTTATTTTTAATAGTAAATCCCCTTTGTTTACCAAAAAGTTAAGTTAATTTTCAATAATTGATAGATAAATTAAAATAATTCTTTATGTGTTTGGATGCATCAATACTCAAAAATAAAATATAGGTTTGTGCCTAAGGATGCCTAAATATAATTTCCACTATTCCTACCTGGGCATATAGCTGCTGCATCTGAGTCTTCATATCTTGTAGGGTTTCATTAGTCTCCCCTGAGAGGAGTTCTTGAGGTGCCCATCGGACACATCCATACTGATCAACAGGACCTCTTCCATTTGTAATCGCCTGGCGATTGCTGTGCTTAACCGTCTTCCTTAACCGTGCCAATGTGTTGTTTCGGTTGACGTGCTCGATTCTGGTTTTTACTTGCTGGACGAGCGATGCCCCAGCTGTATTTTCATCATCATCCACATCCCTAAAACATGTGGGGTAATTCTGTATTATATCAGTTACAACTTTCCTTTTTCCTAAATTCAGAAAACACATTAAGCTACATAACACAAAGCTGACTCAGGGCATAGTTCATGAAATAGGCTAGTAAGGCTACATAATACATATTTACTGGGTATGATGGGGTGGCTATGATGGTGGAGCAATAATGGGAGTGGCACCATAAAAGTAGACTAGAGATCGCACAGTTAAGAGATTAGATTAAACAGACCCTAGGTTTAAAAGTTCAACTGTGATCATTTCGATGTGTAGCCTAATATACTTAGAATTAAAAACAGTTAAATCATTAAATAGGGTGAAGGATAAAAGTGCCCTGTGTCACTCCATGCAGACGACCACCCCCATCCCGGACCACCCACAGAACCCGAACCACCCAACCTATGGTTACCTTGAGATGAAAAGGCACGGAGAAGCTTTGTAGACTGGACCAGATGGAGAAAGGGCAGAAGATTTTCTTCACTTAGAAGGCTCATGTCCTCCTTGTTCTCCACACCAAGTTCCTCCAGGCCTGCCATCAATGTAGTTCGTGTGTCTGCGAGGAGGTCTGGAAGTACTGCCAAGACAGCCATCGTGGGCTCCTGCTGTGCTGCAGCCATGTCTCTGCAGAGACGGATCATTGTGATGTCACACATTGTGTAGGCTGGCAATATATATAATCAAGCAGATCATCATGCCTCATGCAAACAAACTGCTCTTGAGGTGTCCCCAAAACACCATAGACCCCAATGTCCCTCAACTTAACAAAACAATATTTTTCTGAGACAAAGGACACAGAGCCATTGTACACAATAACCAGTTCTATCTTGCCAACCTCCAAATCTTCTTCAGTTTTCCCCTGCAAAATAAACATGCCCTTTTTGTATGATGCTACTGTGTCTTTAGATTCAAAATGCAAACCAACAACAGCCTCTCAACAGATTTTGTTGCATTTACATAGAATGTCATCTCTTTATCCAGTAACACTCTCGGCTGAAACATTTCACCTGCACTCAAGAACACCTGACTTTCAGCGAGTGCAGAAAGTTGAGAAGAGACCTTTCACGATAAGCACTTGGAAACAATTTTTCTAAGATGCACGTGCGCAGTTCAGTTTAAGATTTGACACCTTATCTAGCAAGATTAAAAACAGAAAAATTGCTCAAAAATGACGTCCGAATATTCCCTCTAAAAAACACATCTTTTCGAACATCTGGTTGCGCATTTTGTCAATGACGTGCATTACGTCAATAACAGGGCACATTAATACAAAGAGACATAATTATATAAGATAGACGTATAGGTAGTTTATTTTAGTTTAAACATATTTGACAACATATTATCTACACAAAAACAAGTAACATTAAATCAACTAATGGCCAAGACCGCAGACCTCACTCGCACTCTCGTCTAGCAGACACTCTTTCTCTCCCTCGCCCTCACGCTCTCTGCGCATGACGGTTTAAAAGACCAACAACAATAAACAAATGTTGAGTGCTGATCAAGAGTTTTGTGCAAGCAATTTAAGTTCGCGACTCTTGTCACAAATAGAGCAGGCTTCATTCAGTGATTGAAACAAATATTGTTAACATTAATTGAAGTTTTACAGTACATAGAAAGCTCTGGGCGATCTGTGCTGTGGTAACTTAACGTTACATGAAACGGTAAATAATCAAACCAGTGAAAGCCTGCAGTGCATGAAACTGCTGTATCTAACCTAACGTTACCTTATTCATGCAATATCCCAGGCATCGCGCCCCTTCAGAAAGCAGACAGCCGCGACTCTGCTACCGCGGGCTTGCTTTTCCACATTCAAATATTAATTTTCACCTTCAAAATTCTGTTTTTAAAACTATTCGAATATATATTTGAATTTAGAATATTCGTTGACAGTCGAGCTAGCTAACCAATCCATCCAAACATGGAAAGAACCATGTTGACTTAAGGCAGATTAAAAATAGTATCAATTTGTGATGAACAAGGCACCTAACGTTAGCAACTACCAGTAACATACCTGATTTCAATGGACTGATGGAGGAAGAGAGGCGTTAATAACGTTAACTACCTTAAAGCACTTATTTCTGCCCATGCCCTATTTTCAATTTAGCTAACGTTAAACCACAAGGGGACAGCTGACTTTATATTAGCTAATCAAAGCAGACGAAACCACCATCCACTCAGATAAGCAGAATAATGTTATATCTATGATATAAAAATACATATGTAAGAGTACGTTACATAACGTGAAGTTAACCGCCTAAAAATTCCAAATTCAGACACGGTGATTCCATGATGCAACACGGTGGCTGTAAAACCATTGTAAAACTCCGCCTGTACAGTGTAGTAACAATAAAATTACAGGACTGTCCATAAATTTCCCATCATGCATTTGCATTTACAATAAAAACATGAATACAACATGTTGTTGTAAAATGTATTGTAAAAATTACATCAATTGCTAACAGTGTATATAAAACACCATATTCCTGCACTTCTGGTTAGATGCTAACTGCATTTCATTAGCTCTGTACTTGTACTCTGCATAATGACAATTAAGTTGAATCTCATCTAATCTAATATGCACATTTGCCTCTTGTACATCCCTGGGTATCTTAATATTTGAGAATACAGTGTACTTTCATGCACATTATTTTGCGTTCTATATTTAATTCTACAGTATACATCTTTTTATATAAGAATTTTATTCTTATATTATTATTGTTTACTTTTATTTCATTCTTTCATAGCTATATTTATATATATTTTCATCTGTGTTGTATTCTTTAATAATTGCACTGTCCATGGAGCGGACCTGACTCTCATTTCACTGCTGGTTATATATGCTATATATAATCGTGTATGTGACGAATAGAAATCTGGAATCTGGAATCTGGAATGTGGTTTTAGACAGCGGATGTGGACAGGTCTTTTATTTTGGTTTCCGGACGCTGACGTGAGCGCCTCTCAAGTCGTACTTAATACTTGAAAACTCTTGAGATAATCCTGATTGCAGAGAGAAATTGAACACAGAACACAATCTTGCGAAGTTTCCAATGAACGAGGCTTAAAAGCGCTTTCTGTGACCGCGCAGCAACTCCAATGTGTGATATGTGATGTGTGAGTTTCACATGGAACTATGAAGGTAAAATGCCGCCAAAAAGATCTGCACAAGCATGTTAATAATTGTGGAAGTGTACATAAGAGCTAAATTAAATTTGAATGAACAAGAGAAGCTTTGTAAATGTGTAAATCGCATAAATACCTAAAGCTCAAGTATAAAATAACTTTTATCAAATAACCGCAGTTTAGTGCGCTGAGAGCAATCATAAAATTAGTTTAAAGGGGACCTATTATGGCCCTTTTAACAAGTTGTAAAATACGTCTCTGATTTCCCCGGAGTGTGTGTGTGTGTGAGAGAGGTTTTAGCTCAAAATACCCTACGGATAATTTTTTTTTATAGCTTGTTAAAATTGCCATTTTTAGAGTGTGATCCGAAATGCATAATTTTTGTGTCTTCCCATTTAAATGCAAATGAGCTGGTGCTCCGGGGAAGAGGGCGGAGCTTCAAGAGCTCCACCTCCTACAATACCTGTGCTAACCTTTGTGAACAAACACTCCATTACTAGTTCAAGCCTGTTTTCTTTCTCACTTTCATATCCATGATCATTCTGGTAGCACGTGAAGGGCAGCATCAGTTAAAACAGACAGACAATGATAGCTTTAGCAACATTAGCTTTACAGAGTACTTACTACTTCTTGAGGTGGATCACAAACAGTTGGCACTGCTCCATCCTTCAGGAGAAACTTTTGTGCAAAAACTGCTTTACACTGACCCTCATTCACAATACGGTCCGGTGTAAATGATTCACGCAGACATAATTGAATCCACCTCATCTTCAGCTGCTCAGATTTTGGAGTAAATGGACAGAGATATGTGGATTCATACGTCTAGCTATGTCGTTAACTGTCGCTGTGACTGACTTTAATGTGATCTAGTTTGTATTTATTATTTTCCAGACACAGGAATCCTCCTGGTGAAGCGAGATGGTGTTTATTAAACAGGAGAGTGAAGACCTGAGGATTGTAGAAGTATTCAGCTTGAAACATGAAGACACTGAGGAACAAACTGGTTAGTTTCCTTCTCAAAGCTGAACTCATTCGTTCCTCATTAAAGCTCTGCAGAAATGAATCCTATATAAGTGTGTCCTGATTAAAGAGCTTTTATTTGAGATCACATGACCAGACTAATACTGATTTCTTTATTATATTATCAGACTAATATTGATTTCTTTATTATATTATCAGACTAATACTGATGCATTGTTTGGGCATTTTCATCACAACAAGCATTAAATTAGGAAGTAGCCTAAACAAAACAATCATTTTAGTAACACGAAACTCTGAATCGAAAACGGTTAGTTTCTTTTACCTGATGTAGGATTTCAAAAGAATAAATGTTATTTGTGATAATTTGACAGTAATCTTATTAAATATTTCAGGAATAAAGAGTTTATAGGTTATTCTGCTATTATAAGGGTTATATTCTTAGCAAATGTGCATAGGATCTTCTTCATAATACTGAAAATTTGAAGAATATGAATTAATGACTTGATCTTTTACACTGCCTGAATAATTAATCATGTAGACTTTGTGGTATTTTATCTACAGTTAAAGTGTAAAAACATAAAGTTTCTGTTTCATGCATAGTGCTTTATTTAATCTCTTATGGAACATTTCTGCTTTATGTTTTTCAGAAAACAGCTTACTAATTGTGTTTTCTATACACTTTTAAAATAGTCAATGGCTAACCTATTTGGAAAACAGTTTAAGATGACTTTTGAACCTATTGATGAGAAGTGAACACACCATGAACACACACCCAGAGCAGTGAACACACACAAACACACACACACACCGTGAACACACACCCGGAGCAGTGAACACACACAAACACACATACACACCGTGAACACACACCCGGAGCAGTGAACACACACACACACACACAACGTGAACACACACCCGGAGCAGTGAACACACACAAACACACACACACCGTGAACACACACCCAGAGCAGTGAACACACACAAACACACACACACCGTGAACACACACCCGGAGCAGTGAACACACACAAACACACATACACACCGTGAACACACACCCGGAGCAGTGAACACACACACACACACACACACACACCGTGAACACACACCCGGAGCAGTGAAAACACACACACACACACACACACACACACACACACCGTGAAGACACACCCAGAGCAGTGAACACACACACACACACACACAACGTGAACACACACCCGGAGCAGTGAAAACACACACACACACACACACACACACACACCGTAAACACACACCCGGAGCAGTGAACACACACACACACACACACACCGTGAACACACACCCGGAGCAGTGAACACACACACACGCACACACACCGTAAACACACACCCGGAGCAGTGAACACACACACACACACACACCGTGAACACACACCCGGAGCAGTGAACACACACACACACACACCGTGAACACACACCCGGAGCAGTGAACACACACACACCCACACCGTGAACACACACCCGGAGCAGTGAACACACACACACCGTGAACACACACCCGGAGCAGTGAACACACACACACACCCACACCGTGAACACACACCCGGAGCAGTGAACACACACACACCGTGAACACACACCCGGAGCAGTGGGCAGCTATATATCTAACATGGATGGGTTAACATTTGGATGGGTTAACATTTGGATGGGTTAAATGCAGAGCATGAATTCCACTTCACGTCACTTTCACTCCAATCTTAGCTTCTCTTCACTGGCTTCCAATCCATTTTAGAGTTCAGTTTAAGATTCTGTTGTTTGTTTTCAAAGCTCTTAGATCCGCTGACACACACACATACCTTTTTCATTTCTGTGCGTTCTGTAAGTGTTATTTGACGCACCCACCGCTAGCCTAGCTTAGCACAAAGACTGGAAGTAAATGGATACTGGTAGCATAGTAATCCCAATAAGTGACAAAATAATGCAAACATTTTCCTATTTACATGTTGTGATCTGTATAGTCACAGCGTGTACAAATAACAAGGCTATATGAGACAGAGCATGTTTAATCGTATAAATACTGGGAACTATATTCTCACTAGGCGTATGAGCACAGCTAACGTTACTTGGGTGGAGTGGCTACTTGGGCGGAGTGATTAGCGCAGCACCCAAAACGTGCCGTGGTGAGGAGAAGAGAGTTCGCTCAGAGTTGGAGTAATAGTCAGCAATTACTAGATAGTAGATTTATAGTGTACAATCATGGGTGTTCGCTGTATTGTAAAGACCTGCGACAATAAACAGGGGAGACCAGGTATTACTATGATGTTTCATAGAATTCCAACCACAAACGCTGACCTGATGAATCGATGGCTACTTGTTCTGGGTATAGATCCAAACACACCTGTAAACACCATCACGAAGTATTTCGTTTGCTCTGAACATTTTACTGTAGACGACTATTTTGAAAAAATGCAAGTTGCCACACGGACCATGAAACGTGTGCTAAAGGATACAGCCATCCCATCGATAATAAAGACAGGACAAATTGGATCACCTGTTGCTGCGGCAAGTGTTCCGTTATGTTTTGAGATGACTAACATTAGCCATACTGTAACAGTGCCATGCTAATGTAATTTAACCTTAGTAGTGACACTATTACGTGAATAGGGGCTCCGTGTATCCCCTTTATTGTTATTATTGTGACACACTGTATGCAATGGCTATACTACAATTTCATTGAACTATGAATGATCAGTATAACAAAATCACTTACTTGGTGGACAGCTGACCATTAGGTTCACTCGGCATGGGGCGTTTCTTCCAGTTGATCTTGTCACAATGGGAAAAAAAAGACAACTGCCGGGTGTATTAGGGCAGAGAAATCTTCCGTGGTAGTGACGCAAATATTTTGATTGTCATCAAGCCTTGACATTGATGGCAATACCCGGTCCCATTCATTACAACAAAGGCACTCGGTTTCTGTCGGCATAGGTTGGCATGTTCCACATTTACACCACCAGTCCGTGTTCGTTCTGATTCTCCCTTCGTCTTACAGCTTCCAAAGTTTGTAACTCCTCGTCTGTGTATTCTGGCTCAAAACTATATGGTTCTCAATCTTGGTTTGATACACAGTAAAATTCCTCTGAGTCTGACATTTCCTCAAAGTAAGTCATGATCACAAGTCACGTCTAGCTAGTTAGTCACGTTTGTTTTGTTTACGGTCTCGTGTGCTGCGCTAATCACTCCGCCCAAGTAACGTTAGCTGTGCTCCTACGCCTAGTGAGAATATAGTTCCCAGTATTTATACGATTAAAAATGCTCTCTGTCTCATATAGCCTTGTTATTTGTACACGCTGTGACTATACAGATCACAAAATGTAAATAGGAAAATGTTTGCATTATTTTGTCACTTATTGGGATTACTATGCTACCAGTATCCATTTACATCCAGTCTTTGTGCTAAGCTAGGCTAGCGGTGGGTGCGTCAAATAACACTTACAGAACGCACAGAAATGAAAAAGGTATGTATGGACTTATCTAACTCTGGGGGATACTGTGAATAAGCTAAAGTCCCAAAAAGTCGGAGTGTTCCTTTAAACAACACATGAGAGTTCACACTGGAGAGAAGCTGTTCACATGCCAACACTGTGGAAAGAGTTTCGTTACAAGAGGAACCCTTAATCAACACATAATTGTTAATTCAGAGAAGCTATTCACATGTGATCAGTGTGGAAAGAGTTTCAGATATAAACAAACACTTAAACGACACATGATAGCTCACACCGGAGAGAAGCCCTTCACATGCCAACACTGTGGAAAGAGTTTCACAGTAAAAGGAAATCTTAAACAGCACTTGATAGTTCACACTGGAGAGAAACATTTAGTGTGGAAAGAGTTTCAGACGTAACCCTTGGTTCACACATGAAAAGTTCTTGCAACTGTGTAGGATCATCGAATCGTGTTATTAAAGTGTTATTAATTCACTATAAAGTGACAAATGGGGATGTTTTTTTTATTTAAATGGAAAAATAAAATATGCATCTCTGTGAAATGATGACATTCACACTGAAGTTGAATGTGGCTCAAATCTGATTGTCCACCTTCATATTATATCTTGCAATGTATTTGATTCTAGTGTTAAATTTCTGCAGCACTTTCCAAGCCATATTTACTCCACTTAAATTACTCTTCTTTTTGCTAAGACATAACCATCAACTTAGACAGCTAAATCCCTTGCCTTACACAATTTATAATTTGACCCAAAAATAATGGATTCTGATTTACAAGCTACGTAATATCATGTTCATAATCAAAGGTGATTCATCTGCGATTATGAATCTGATATTGTGTAGCTTGTCAGTGATCTACGGTTCTGTAGTAAATGCTGCTCCATCTGAAATCAGGTGATGGAGATTTACTACTAATCACAGAACCGGCTTTACTGACAAAATGCACATGACAATCACATGCGATTTATCGTGCAGCTCTATTAAATATAATAAAAGCTTATTTTATACATACATTCTTCTTAAATTCCATGTCCCAATTTTGGAGGTGGTCCTGGTGGAAAGGATGGCAATCGACGAAGCTGCTTCCAGGCGCTGCTGGCTTTCACCACTCCGCATCATTCGTCCATCTTCTGCCAGGACTGAGATGTCTTGGTTTCTTGTTGACATTTATGTAGCAAATCTTTTTTCACGGGTAGGGGTTGCTAGTCCCTCACCTAACCCTCTTCCTTTTCAACCGGGCTTGTCAAACATATTTTCCTCGCATGCAGCCTGAATATTGTTCATATATTAAAAAAACAATAGTGGACTAAGTACGCTACCTTGTGGAACCTCATAATTCACAATTTTTGATTTTGAAAGTATTCCTCCCACTTCTACCTTCGGCTCTCTCCTAGTTTGATAGGAAGCCAACCAAGATTTTACTGTACATGGAAAAAAAACCTAAAGCATTTATTTTGCCTAATAACTTTGAATGGTTTACAGGATCAAAAGCTTTCTGCAGATCCAGCAGAATCACTACACACACGTTTCCTCTATCAATCTCTTTCCTAATAGAATCTGTCAAATATAAGTAAGTGTAAGTTTAATAAAACTTTCTAAAACCTGACTGAATGTCATATATTAATTTATTTGATTTAAATACACTTAAATCTGCTTAAACACTACTTTTTCTATTATTTTAGAAACAACACTCAATATAAAAATTGGTCGATAATTTCCTGGATCCTATCTTCACATTTAGATCATTTAACTAGATTCAAGCAGTACACATGTTTTAAACAATGAAAATATAGTAAAATCTAGCATTTTTTTAAAAATCTTTTTTGGTTGGTCTTAAATACTCTTGGTAAGCATCTTGATCTTGATCTAAGAATATATATATAAACATTCTAAGAGTGTCAGGCTTATTCTTAGAGAAAGTTTCAGTTTAAAATAAGTATTTTAAGTCTTAAAATAAGATGGAGGTCTTCTATTCTTCTACATCCCAGAAAGACAGTGGAGACCAGGACAACTAGAGCCCCAGATACAGATCCCCTGTAAAGACCTTGTCTCAGAGGAGCACCAGGACAAGACCACAGGAAACAGATGATTCTTCTGCACAATCTGACTTTGCTGCAGCCTGGAATTGAACTACTGGTTTCGTCTGGTCAGAGGAGAACTGGCCCCCCAACTGAGCCTGGTTTCTCCCAAGGTTTTTTTCTCCATTCTGTCACCGATGGAGTTTCGGTTCCTTGCCGCTGTCGCCTCTGGCTTGCTTAGTTGGGGACACTTCATCTACAGCGATATCGTTGACTTGATTGCAAATAAATGCACAGACACTATTTAACTGAACAGAGATGACATAACTGAATCCAATGATTAACTGCCTTTAACTATCATTGTTCATTATTGACACTGTTTTCCTAATGAATGTTGTTCAGTTGCTTTGACGCAATGTATTTTGTTTAAAGCGCTATATAAATAAAGGTGACTTTGACATTGACTATTAATCTAGACCATAGTGCTAAAAATAAGCTGATAAATGTGAAAAAGCATTAATTAGGTACAACAAATATGCTCTTAACATTGCTTTATTAACTCCAACTGTAAGAGTAACACAAATGACTGTCCAAAACTGCAATCCAATGCGTCACATTACAGCAATTAGAAGGCCTATAAAAACAAAGCCTGGTTGATGTATAGAAACATCACTGAGACAGTACTGTATACAAAGGAAAACAGCATTTTTGTTCTGGTCTAGAACTACAGCAAGCGCTATCTGTAAGAGCCCAATTAAAGTCCATAAAAACCTGATGAAAACTGCTGTGAACCATTACTCATCAAGAACCAAGTCAGATTTAGGACTTTTCCCAATACTCTTCACTCTGAAATGTAGGAGGAAGTTGCATCACAGCCATGGATTGCATCTGAAATCACTTCTGTCTGAAGCACAGACATGGAGTTGCAACACTTTGCGTACATAAGATGAAAGTCATAATAATATGCCATAAGGTAGGGCACACCTTCATGGAGGTCTTCTTTTGGAAAAGTTGTCACAGGTGTAGTCCCAACGGCCAGCATGCAGATATTCTCAGACAAATCAGAACGGGACAGGAGAGTGGTCTCTCATGAGGAAGGAATCTGGGTTTTCTGTTGGCCACAAACACAAAAATAAATGAGCAGTGCACAACCACTCCTCTATTTCTGTTGGTCTTGTAGAAGTATACAGTTAATATGCCTGTCTCACCTCAAGGATGTGCAGCATTGCTTCACTTGCTTGTTAAATATTTTTTTGGCAAGGGATGGGAAAATCTCTGGAAGAGCCTTCATCGTGACTATCGAGCGTTTTACTATTAAGGAGAACAAACATATATGATTTACTGAAATGAATGAGTTGAGCATGCATTAAGAGTTTCTCTTTGTATACAATTCTGCATTTACATTTTTTGTTGTTGTTGTTTTTTTACAGAAAGTACTTGACTTATTTTTAGTTGAAAGGACATTTCTTTGAAGACCTCTCAATATGAAAGGACAGAAAGGAATGAATAAAGCAATGTCAAAACTGCACAAACCATGATAAAGGCCGTTAACTCTTATATAGTAGTTGCAAATTTATGTATTAAACTCAAAACTTTTCATAAGAATCTGTTTCAGTCTTTTACTAATCTAAAATAGGACACTGACAGTAAGCAAGTTTAAGTAAACCATTGGTTAGTTTTGCATGTTTAAAGTGGAAGTGAAGCAGGCAATCAAATCATTGTTTAGTAAACTGATTTCCATTTTAACGAATTACTAATTACTTGGATCAGTATTCTAAAGTGAAGATCATGGTAACCCACTAGTAATTACTCAAGTGTTACTACATCCGTCTAGAGATATTATCTAAAAGTATACTATTAAAACCTCAAAAGCATGAAACGACTTTAGTGTTTAGTTGCACATGATATTTAACGGAGCTAGAACATGCATGGAATGGTATTTATCATACAAAGAAACACACATACACATGCATAAACATAGGTTGGATATTTCTCTCTCTCACAGAAGTCAATAAGCATGCCAGCTTTCTTTTTTTCTTCAATGGTGCTGTGCAATGGCTCATGTCTGCATAATTCTCCGCACCGCTCTGCAAAATCAGACAGTTTCTGTCCTCTTTGGACGGTGCCACACAAATGTTTGTAGGCCTCGATGTCACATGCTTCGAGCTCTGCAATTGCAGCAGTATCCACAATTGTCTTTCTATCCACGCCATATTTGAAGTATGCCTGTGTTTGTGTTGTTCCACTTTTCTAATAGCCCAAGACCTTCTTGTATCTCTTGCTCTGGAAGAAAGACTGACAAAGAACAGATAATAAACCATTAGTGTGTTATGATGATGGGATGTCTGTTTTATAAACGAATGGAATTTGGAAATTTGCAACAAGGAATTACAGCCTAAAAGTCTTTGCTGAATTTGGTGGTTGTAGGCGGAAAGCTAGGAGAAGTTTATCTTGGAAAATTAGGGTCTAAGAAGAAGAACCATAATAATAATAATATGAAAGTGCCTCTATTATGCTATTTAAATAGCTATTAATTTGTTTCTGAGGTTAGGTTTACATGCATTCAAGGTCAAAAATCTATTCTCTTAACCATCTTAACTCCTTTCTGATAGCCAACCCAGCTCTGATTGGTCAGATTACCCAGTTTGTAGTGGTAGGTCAACACCACATATCAGAAATCAAATCCAATTACCAAATCTCGATTTACAGCTTTAGAGGCTTTAGGGTATGGAAGTAAATTAATGACATATGTATTTGAAAAAAAAAAAAAAAAACATCTGAATTATAAATAATTATGAATAAAATCCATTATATTAACAGTGCTTGCATTTTAATGCATTGTATTTTCAGTGCTTCAAGTTCACAAGATGTTTTTTCAGTGGTGCTCAGGATCGGCTCATCAGTCATCTCTCCTTACCCTGTTTATGTGGTAAGTGAACTTTATGTACTGTAATGTAACAGGCAACCATTAGCAGTCTTCATTTGTTTTCCGTGCCGCTCTGAATACAGACCCACCCACTCCTGTCTTCCTTTCCCAAGCAGGAGTATTTACATTTTCACATAAACAAACAATTTCACAAAGAATTAATAATGAAATCGTATAACGCTAATTAGATAGTTTTAATACAATTTAATTTAGATATGTGTGTCCAAGACCTCTCATAATCAAAGATAAGACTTTTCTGACTTTTTATGGTCGTACATTTTTTTAATCAAAATGAATACTTATTTTTTAGACTTTTTAAGGATGCGTGGGGGAACCCTGTTAGTTCATTTGTCTGGTATTGTCTAAGTAAAGTGGTTGTTACAGTTTTCCCCTGTGATCTCTTTTGTTTTCTATTGGTGGATTTAATTAAGACTGTTTTGTTAATTCATCACTGAAGCCACCCATTTGTGACAATTGGCTTTCATAAACAAAAAAAAGTTTTAGTCACACACCAAAATGTTTCCATTTTTCTTTCTTTCTTTTTTCCTTTTCCTGTTTATTTTAAAAGTTGAATACAAAAGATTATCAGCCCGATAAATCAAATGAAACACAGATGTATGGGGAACTGTATGTCAGGAGGAACGGGCTGGATTCAGTTGCGGGTTACACTGAGCTTTATTGAAAGCAGATGAAAACCAACTGATTACACTATGATATAAGACAATTAAATCATACCTGCTTCTATGATTTCACCCCTCTCAGTCCAGGTGTTCTTGAACCTTGGCAGAAGGATTGCGGCAGCATCATCCCACCACCATCCTGAACTGCTCTGATAAGGAGGATGTCTCCAGTCTGCTGAGTTTTGCTTGTAATTGTAAGATCACTGGCAGGAGCCACCCCATGTGTGTGTTGGTCTCAGACTGAAGAATGTTCAGTGCCTTTAAAGCAGGTTTCATAACAGTGCAAGACTCAGTCAGGAAAACTATTTCAGCGGGACTCAGCCTGCAGGACATAAAACATATGCAACTTTTAAAAACAGGCGTGCAATGTGTAGCTGAGTATGGAAATATGTTTTCACAATTTTACACAAATATATAAAAACAGAAATACAAAGGGGACCTTTGTCATTTCATACTTAGGAAATGATATATTTTTAGAAACTCACATTTTCACTTTGAGTTCTTCACAGACATTTCTGATGGCATCTTCACCATTCTCTTGAATGATCCTTATGATTTTCTCCACCTAGTCTGATTGGAGCAAGTGTGGTGGATCTCCTCTCCAAGGTTTCCTCATCTATCCAATGAGCTGTCACCCCTATGTAACTTTGTCCAGCGCAGTCCAGCAATCAGTAGAGGAGGAAACATAGCTGACTTTACTAAGGTGTGACAACAAAGTCTTCTTCAGCCGATTGGCATCTTTATCAACTCTGATCCGGAGAGTGGCTCTGGATATGACCTTGCATTGAGGATTTAGTGTAAGGAGAAGGTTGTTCAACCAAAGAAAATGGATGAAGACCTTCACAAATGAAGTTAATCATGAGCTTATCCACCTTTGCTTGTGGCACCCAGTGCAATTACGTCACTTATTTTTGCTTGCTTGGTTGGCCTTTCTGGTGGTTCCAGGGTCCGTTTCCGTGTTGCCACAAAGTCATGTCATGTTCATTACACATGATGAATATGAAATATTTACATTCATAGATAAAAGGTTTTCTACACGCATCATATTTTGTCTTTTACATTTCATAATTCTAGCTCACTGAACCTTAAGATATGAACATTACTAAAAAATACAGATTTTATATACGTATTGTGACGAGTGGGGCGGGGCCGAGGGACATGGGAGCGAGGCCGGGGGAGTGATTGGAGATGAACTACACCTGTTCGTCCCACCGGTCTCGAGGCCCATGGAGGAGATGGAAGGATATAAAACTGGAGCGACGACAGTGAAGGACGAGAGAGGACCAGGCCTGGGCTTTTAGTTGTGTTTTGGGTTTTATTTTATGCGCACCAGTCGTCCGTGAGGGGCTGGTGCGCTGTTTTGTGTTTATTTTGTTGTTATTAAAATGTTTTTGATTGTCCGCCGGTTCCCGCCTCCTTCTTCCGGATGAATAGGAAGGTATAGCGTTACAGTGGTGCCGAAGCCCGGGAGAAGGAGGGACGCGCTGCTGAAGATCCCTCGCCGCTGTGGTGAATCCGCGGTGCCATCGAGCTGGCGAGGAGTGTGCCGCCATGGACGCTCGAGGCGGTGGACTGGAGCGAGTTGCCGGGGACGGGCGAGCTCGCTACCGGCCGCCCACGATGTGGAGAGACGGCTGTCGTCCGTGAGGGAGCGGAGGAGTCGGCGCCGTTCGCCAGGTGGCCGGAGCCTGCTGCCTCCGCCGGAACGGGGAGGAGCAGGGAACGGGGGACTCCTGCCGGCTGCCCAAAACCGGAGGAGCCGTCGCCGTCCACCGGGCGGCGGAGGAGTGTCGTGCCGTCCGCCGAGGGCCGTCCAGTGCCACCGCCAGGCACCGCGGAGGAGATCACCCAGCTGGTGGAGGGCCGAGCAGCGGTGCGTCTGGGAACCGGAATTTTTTTTTTTTTTTTTTTTTTTTTTCCTCTCTCCCCTCTCTCGTCTCTGTCGCTCCTCCTTCCATCTCCTTTTCTCTCGCCTCGCCTGTCCTACCCCCAGGTTCCCGCAGGTCCCCGGGAGCGGCCCCCCCGGAGGGAGGGGGGGGGCGAGTAGAGCGCAGTCTCGGGAGTACCCCCCGGCCTGCGAGGGGCGATGGGGGTATGTGACGAGTGGGGCGGGGCCGAGGGACATGGGAGCGAGGCCGGGGGAGTGATTGGAGATGAACTACACCTGTTCGTCCCACTGGTCTCGAGGCCCATGGAGGAGATGGAAGGATATAAAACTGGAGCGACGACAGTGAAGGACGAGAGAGGACCAGGCCTGGGCTTTTAGTTGTGTTTTGGGTTTTATTTTATGCGCACCAGTCGTCCGTGAGGGGCTGGTGCGCTGTTTTGTGTTTATTTTGTTGTTATTAAAATGTTTTTGATTGTCCGCCGGTTCCCGCCTCCTTCTTCCGGATGAATAGGAAGGTTTATTATTACACGTATATTATAGACTTATTGTACAATTATAGACTAATATTTTATTCAGTAATATTAATCTATTATTCATTCATATTAAAATGGATAGTTCAATAGTTTTGAAATGGGCTTGTAAGAGTTTTTTTTTTTAATAATTTGGTAGTTTTAATGGGACATCATGTAGTGTTATAAACTAGGTAGAAAAACAAGTCATTCACAAAAGCAGATTCAGAACTCAGTGAGCGCACAACTGAACAACTCCACAGTGGCGAATCAAAACAGTAATGTTATAATGTTATACAGTAATGTTTAAATCTAATGCAACATCAGCAGATCTAGTCTAAAATATAACAGTTTTCATTTATTTCATATGACACTTAAATCATGACACTGGAAATAGCGCTAGCTTTATTGTGCAATGACAACTTTGCCCTGCCTGTTAATTACCGACCCTCGTGCTAAACAACACTGAAAATGGCACGCACTGATGCAAATATTTTTTGTGTCACATACCTTTTAGGTGCTCGAAATGGTAAAAACCAGGAAAAACGTAAATTATTTGGCCCGCCCCAGCCCGCCCTGCAAATAAAGTAACATTTCTTTACCCGCCCCGTGGGTCATGAGGCAGCCTATTATAATTCAGCTATAAAACTGCCCAGCTGTTTCACTTCAGCACCGCATTTCACATACACACACACACACACACACGGCGCGTGCAAATAAAGATTAGAGCCGGTAGCCGGTGAATGAGTCTCCATCCACAAACAGACACACAGTACATCGTCTGCAGATGTAAGGTTTTCATTGCACTTTAACAAGTAATCTGAACGGCCTATATTTTATATGTGTACTATATTAAACGAGCCCTCACTAACTGAGTTTAATGCCACAGTTATGTCAGAATGCATCTCATTCTTGTTTCTGTGACGGTGCGTCAGACTCGTCATGAGTGTGCAGTCTGGAGATTGAACTTTACATTTAATCATTTAGCAGACGCTTTTATCCTAAGTGACTTATCCAAATATATGATCGTACCTGTTCTGAATACTTTAACTGCGGGGGTCTGGGGTTATGAGATGACCCACGCATCACTGATCTGTAGGGTTTTGAATGAAACCTGTTAATGATAACTATCATAGCATTTCAAACTCTAATTGATTTGAATTTGCTAATATTTCTTCTTTGTACTACTTTCTGTAACCGTGTTCTGCAACTTAAAATAAATTCAAAAGGAATAATGCTTTATGATTTGACTTCTGTATTTTATGTAGGATGGAGTATTCTTTCACCTTGATTGGACGAAAAGTTTGAATCACTTGCTTTCTTCTGATTGCTCTCAGCGGGGCAGACACGTACAGAGAATAGGGTAAAAATAGTAAGACGGATTCGCCTTTTCCTCGTAAATGATTTGCTGTTGTGTTATCTGCTGCACTGTCATTAAGATGATTTTATCAGGCTTTATTTTAAATACCTAAAGGTCTTAATTTATGTGCTTCTTATTATTCTAATAGAAATATTAATGCTTAGGGTACACCATTTCTGCTGTAACTATTTCATGTGCTGCAACATAACACTTGTGTTTTTTTATATTAATTTACACAAATGACCTCACACCTGTTAGCTGCTTATAGTAGGCTAGTATTAGGACTCTGATCTACAGTAAAATAAAAGAGTAATTAAGACAAAGAATGTTGTGTAGTGATTTATAATTAATTTTTCTTAACATAATCAAAGGCCTTTAAAAATCCTTGAAGTAGACTGGCTTATATATTCACATGCAGAGCTTGATGCTAGGGTTCAAAACTGTACTTGCCCTGCCAAAAACAAATACATAAATAAAATTGCTATTGTTTTCTTTGTAAATAAGATGCAATCTCAATTTCACAATTCCAATTTCAATACCACAATAAACACTAACTATTAAATTCAAACATTAATGAAGACAAGTGAAGTCAGTTATAAAATAAGAAAAAAAGATCATAATTAGCACCGTTTTCAGGTACAGATATTGCATAATCAAATGTAAAATACTTCACTTAACACACACACACACACATATACATACAAACATACATACAAGTCAAGTCACCTTTATTTATATAGCGCTTTAAACAAAATACATTGCGTCAAAGCAACTGAACAACATTCATTAGGAAAACAGTGTGTCAATAATGCAAAAATGATAGTTAAAGGCAGTTCATCATTGAATTCAGTTATGTCATCTCTGTTCAGTTAAATAGTGTCTGTGCATTTATTTGCAATCAAGTCAAAGATATCGCTGTAGATGAAGTACATACATACATATATATATCCGTGTTAAAGCTGTTATTCAAGAGCAGTGAGTTATTAACTAATCTATTAACTTATCTAACCCTAACCTGACATAGAGCATCAGCTGGTATTATAAAAGTGGATTAGTTAAAATGAAATATAATGCAGTTTTCATTATAATAACAATTATTTAATGACAGGTGAAAATATAATAAATATGTACTATAGTGCACATATTTAGCAAAATACTCCTTTCTTATGGCTATTTCTCTAACTAACCTGCTATGGTCTTTAAATGGCTTTCTTGAGGTAAATGTAACGTTCTGTGACATAATTGTTCTCCTGCTGTTTTGACTGATGACTGATTGATCGATATTATTTATGAGGCATATATACCTTTCGGTAAGTTGTACTGTATCTTTAAACAGAAAGTAACAGATGATCGGTTTACTTGAACTGAGGCGCTAAAGCGATCTGTCACGTCACATTTTCTAACGCCAAAACGGTATTGTCTGAATTTTGTGATAAAATGGACAGAACCTGAGAGCGGAGATTTGTAAATGTCATTTATATAGATCAGTGAGTGGTGGCATATTACAGCTGGAATATCCTAACTTTTGAAACAAAATGCAGTAGTCTATGTGTATCATTACATTTCTGTCTCACCTCAGCGTCAAGTTCCGCCCTGAGGACATCTTCAATGAAGTCTTTTGCCTTCCAGCAAATCATTTATTTATCTTGACACATTTGGTGGCATCTGCCTCAAGTGCTTGTCGTTTTCTCTCTCTCAACTTTCGGGCCCTCCTTTAGCCTTAGATATTTTATTATTTAACATATTGAATTTCGTTGCAGTTGTAACGCGGACGCTTTTCAAGGCTAGAACTTGATTCTGATTGGCCAATGAGCAGTGAACACGTCACGTCTCGCAGCTCGCATCAGCATCATGCGGCTTCATGAGAGAGACACATAAGGCTGGAATTGGACTATACAACAATATACTTACGAATATATTTGCGATTAATAATGATTTAAAAACAAAATACATAGACCGCGGCCCACCGGGAATCTCCGGGTAGTTCGGATGGCCAGGACATGCCTGGTGTATATCAGTAACATTATCTGCCCAAACTCGCTCGAGTGCTGCTTAGAGCTGTAATGATCACGGGATCAGAGTTATATCTATAGAAACCTTTGGGGAAAAACTTTATCAGTCTAAATATTTTTTTACTTTATTTTGTTTTTCTTTTTTACCCATGCAACAAACATAAAGATACAAATAAACAGCTGTTGTGAGTGAGTTCACGATGCTGTTGACATGTTTTCTGGCGCGCCCAATAACAACGAACACGTCAGCAGCGTCATACATCAACAGTCACAGCAGTCACGCTCACAATAGACACGGAAGAGAAGACAATGCTGGATAAAGTCGTAGTTTTTGCTATTTTTGGACCAAAATGTATTTCCGATGCTTCAAAATATTCTAACTGACCCTCTGATGTCACATGGACTACTTTGATGATGTTTTTCTGACCTTTCTGGACATGGACAGTAGACCGTACACACAGCTTCAATGGAGGGACTGAGAGCTCTCGAACTACATCTAAAATATCTTAAACTGTGTTCAGAAGATGAATAGAGGTCTCGTGGGTTTGGAACAACATGATGGTGAGTTATTAATTACATAATTTTCCTTTAAAAATTAACAGGATGTGGATATCTCATGATTTGAATATCACGGTTATCGTCAACACCTCGTGCTGGAACATGAAACAGAAATGAATTCATGTTTTTAAAAGCAGAGGTGAATTGCACTACTGTTATTTGATTGCACTGATGATTCAGGTAAATGGTAAATGACTAATGTCTCCTTTCTTTTTCTTCTGTGAAAACATTTGTTGATAGTTTTAAAGTAGTAATGAAATATTTGTTTTGTCCTTATCCGTAAACGGATTACTATACAGTGCAGGATTTTTATTTTGGATGTGATTAATCATTTGACACTCCTGTTCATAATGTTTTCTGTTTGTTCCATGAGTTTTGAAAAAGTGACAAATTGACGATTATTTACCAAGCATTGCTAAACTGTATTATTTTCAGTGAAGGAAAAATCTAAATAAACTGCACCTTAACATTTTTAATTGTGTGTTTTCTGTGTGTGCATATATATGGAGAAAGAAGAAATATATAAGCTTGACAATGTTTTTGTAAAAAAGAATAATTCCAAAGAACTACACAATGTCTCCAAAATTACTGCACCATTCTAAATAAAACTGATAATTAACGTGATTAAATTAATAAAATAAAAATGTCATGGACTGTAGACCCTCATGTGCTTCTCCGCTGTATCAATCCAGGAGGAGATAATTCAGCTTACTACACTCTGGGACACAACGCGTTCTGCAAGATCTCCTTGAACTAAACTTCAGCTTCATCATGGTCATCAGAATTTGGTCCATTTTGTTACAGTTTTCTTGTTATCAACAACTTCATCTTAGGTCTAAATATTATTCATGCCCAATAGGAGTGTCATGGTTAAATAAATAGTTCAAACAATGTTTTTAATTAGAGCACATAACTTAACAAGAAGCTGTGACGTATCTGTTTGTGGATATATCCTGACAAGACATGGCCTCCGAGTCTTCACTGGAGCATTGTTTCTCGGGGAATGGATGATTTTCTGTGGATCTGCCATCAACGGAGTGGAAAGAGCAAACATATGGAAATGATAAGGCTTGTAGTTTTAACCAAAGCTGACAAGCTTCTCTCTTTGGAGGGGTGTGCAAACCCCATCCACATTCAGCTCTGGTGCATGGATTATGGTCAAAACAAGTGTATTGCTGGTATTTTTAACTCTTGCACAATAAAAAAAAAAAAAAATCTGCTAATAAATAAGTGTCTCAAAAAATTACCATATTGTGATATAGTTCATTATTTTCCATAATGTAATGATGAAAATTTAACGTTCATATATTTTAGATTCATTGCACACCAATTGAAATATTTCAGGTCTTTTATTGTTTTAATACTGATGATTTTGGCATACAGCTCATGAAAACCCAAAACGCCTGTCTCAAAAAATTTGCATATTTCATCCGACCAATAAAAGAAAAGTGTTTTTAATACAAAAAAAGTCAACCTTCCAATAATTATGTTCAGTTACGCACTCAATACTTGGTCGGGAATCCTTTTGCAGAAATGACTGCTTCAATGCGGCGTGGCATGGAGGCAATCAGCCTGTGGCACTGCTGAGGTGTTATGGAGGCCCAGGATGCTTCGATAGCGGCCTTAAGCTCATCCAGAGTGTTGGGTCTTGCGTCTCTCAACTTTCTCTTCACAATATCCCACAGATTCTCTATGGGCTTCAGGTCAGGAGAGTTGGCAGGCCAATTGAGCACAGTAATACCATGGTCAGTAAACCATTTACCAGTGGTTTTGGCACTGTGAGCAGGTGCCAGGTCGTGCTGAAAAACGAAATCTTCATCTCCATAAAGCTTTTCAGCAGATGGAAGCATGAAGTGCTCCAAAATCTCCTGATAGCTAGCTGCATTGACCCTGCCCTTAATAAAACACAGTAGACCAACACCAGCAGCTGACATGGCACCCCAGACCATCACTGACTGTGGGTACTTGACACTGGACTTCAGGCATTTTGGCATTTCCTTCTCCCCAGTCTTCCTCCAGACTCTGGCACCTTGATTTCCGAATGACATGCAAAATTTTTCCAAAAGTCCAGTGCTGCTTCTCTGTAGCCCAGGTCAGGCGCTTCTGCTGCTGTTTCTGGTTCAAAAGTGGCTTGACCTGGGGAATGCGGCACCTGTAGCCCATTTCCTGCACACACCTGTGCACGGTGGCTCTGGATGTTCCTACTCCAGACTCAGTCCACTGCTTCCTCAGGTCCCCCAAGGTCTTGAATCGGTCCTTCTCCACAATCTTCCTCAGGGTCCGGTCACCTCTTCTCGTTGTGCAGCGTTTTTTGCCACACTTTTTCCTTCCCACAGACTTCCCACTGAGGTGCCTTGATACAGCACTCTGGGAACAGCCTGTTCGTTCAGAAATTTCTTTCTGTGTCTTACCCTCTCGCTTGAGGGTGTCAATGATGGCCTTCTGGTCAGCAGTCTTACCCATGATTGCGGTTTTGAGTAATGAACCAGGCTGGGAGTTTTTAAAAGCCTCAGGAGTCTTTTGCAGGTGTTTAGAGTTAATTAGTTGATTCAGATGATTAGGTTAATAGCTCGTTTAGAGAACCTTTTCATGATATGCTAATTTTTTGAGATAGGAATTTTGGGTTTCCATGAGCTGTATGCCAAAACCATCAGTATTAAAACAATAAAAGACCTGAAATATTTCAGTTGGTGTGCAATGAATCTAAAATATATGAAAGTTTAATTTTGATCATTATATTATGGAAAATAATTAACTTTATCACAATATGCAAATTTTTTGAGAAGGACCTGTATAAACAGTTGTGCTGTAGATGATAATGGAATAGGATTGAGTAAGATGCAGGGATGTACTAGGATGGAGGGGTAACAAATAAATATAAGGATAATGCACATTTTCATTGCGTAAGTGGGGAACATTTAACTGTTCCTGAGGTAGATTGCCTGGGGGAAGAAACTGTTCTTGTGCCTTGCTGTTCTTGTATTTGCGGCTCTGAGGCGCCGGCCAGATGGCAAAAGTTCAAAGATGGGGTGACTTGGATGAGAGGGATCCAGAGTGAATTTCTGAGCCCTTTTCCTCACTCTGGATGTGTACAGTTCTTGAAGGGTGGACAGGGGAGCACCAATAATCCTTTCAGCAGTCCGAACAGTTCTCTGTAGTCTTCTGATGTCTGATTTTGTAGCTGAACCAAACCAGACAGTTACTGAAGTGCAGAGGATGGATTCGATGATGGTGGAGTAGAACTGTTTCAGCAGCTCCTGTGGCAGGTTAAACTTCCTCAGCTGGCGAAGGAAGTACAACCTCTGCTGGGCCTTTTTCACAATGGAGTCAATGTGAATGTCCCACTTCAGGTCCTGAGAGATAGTGGTGCCCAGGAACCTGAATGACTCCACTGCAGTCACAGTGCTGTTCATGATGGTGAATGGGGGGAGTGCAGGGGGGTTTCTCCTGAAGTCCACGATCATCTCCACTGTTTTGAGCGTGTTAAGCTCCAGGTTGTTGAGAGTGCACCAGACAGCCAGCTCTTTAACCTCCTGTCTGTAAGCAGACTCGTCACCGTCCAGAATGAGGCCGATGAGTGTGGTGTCATCTGCAAACTTCAGGAGCTTGACAGAGGGGTCCTTAGATGTGCAATCATTAGTGTACAGGGAGAAGAGCAATGGGGAGAGAATCTATCTTAATGATTGATTTTTGCCTTTCAGAGACAATCAGGAGTCACAGATGAACTGATGAGTGAACTGTTGGATGGTTTTAATTATTTTCAAGACCCTTTTGACTCAGTTTCCTCTACTTATATGGAAGATGCAAAACACTAAAAAAGCAGTTCATGGTAATGGAAGCAGGAGAAATAGAAATATCCCAGACTGCAGCTTATCCTGTATTACTGTCTCCACATTATCATCAAATGACAACAAACTAAAGCAATCATCTGGGCTAATGCTTGTCCTCTTGAAGATCCTACCATTTATATTGGACAGCTGTGAAAGAGATGGATACTTTCAAGTCATCATTGACTTAATAGAGATTGTTCAGATCTTATTTGCACCAGTTATTTCTTTTACAACTATAGCAAAGCTTAAGTTGTTTATTATGCAGCATAAAACCGTTATTTCCTAAGAACAATACAACACCAAAGCAATACTATTTGATACATGTTCCTGAGCAGATTAAAGATTGGGGTCCAATGCTGAGACACATGTGTATGAGGTTTGAATCTAAACACAGTTTCTTCAAACAGTGGTCTAGGTTACATATCAAGAATGTTTGCAAGTCTTTGGTTAGACACAATCAGATGTTTGAGAGTTGTCAAAATACCAGTCGTGAGAATCACCCAATTTTTTCAAAAGATGTCCTACTGGCTCCTGCATCTGAAGTGGAAAATTTGACAAATGTGCAGGATAAAATGAGAGATTTTTTGGGTGTAGAAAAGTGGCTAAGTGGCAACAAGTACTCGATGTAACTGAAGGTGTTCCTGTATTTAGGCTCATAAAAGACATACACATTGCAGATCCTTCATTATACTGCTTTGAATGTCAGGTTTATAATACAGTTGTTTTCAGTCGTGATTTTGTATCTTATGACATTGAGGTTCCAAACCTTGCTCAAGCCACTGAGATAGTGAATGCAGATCAAATTGTGGATTATACATCATATAATGCACTCAGTTTTAAGAACCATACTTGCATTCCTCTCAAGTATTATCTGGAAGATGTGTGTGAGATTTGAAGTGCACCACTGACTACTAATGTACTAAGGAAAGTGAAGCCATTAAACAGAGAGCATGCAGTTTATAGGCATCTTGTTTTATTTTATTTTTTACATTGTCATTCACATTTTACCAAATTTTTACCATCATTTTATGTATACAAAAAAACAAA
Organism: Carassius carassius; assembly: GCF_963082965.1. Taxonomy (NCBI): domain Eukaryota; kingdom Metazoa; phylum Chordata; class Actinopteri; order Cypriniformes; family Cyprinidae; genus Carassius; species Carassius carassius. The sequence continues at coordinate 169,740 of NC_081755.1, read as the reverse complement.
CAAAAGAAGAAAAAAAACTACACATTCAATTTTGGAGATTTACACTGGATACGAGGAAGGAAATATGACTTGAAATTTTGTGTTTTAGGAAGTACTGTGTTAAGACGATGTTCACTTTAAAAAGTTTATTAATTCATTGGAAAAAAAAATCATTAAAATTATCATTTTTTTTCTAAGCAAGAAAATTCAAGTCATATTTTCCCTAAACAAGCAAAATAATCATTACTTTTAATTCTCGGCTAGTTAATTTGTCTTAGAAGAAAAAAAAAATATTATCAAGATTTAGCTTTTTGCCAAGTCAGACCAGAACTGGTTTGTTTCACCATTGGCCAAGTCAATTACTAAGTGACACTGGGTCATTAATGACTGAATAATTGAAAGGTATTATATATTATAATATATTATATATTAATTAGAAATATTTCCTTAATTTAATGATCACTTGAATTTGGAGTGCAATTGAACACGGAGCTAGATTAAAATGAACAGATAAATTAACTGAACTTTGCAGAAGCGCAAGTAAAAGACCTACATGCATTATACTTTTCCCTGTCAATCTGAGTGGATCCTTACACAATACAGATGGTGTTAAACCGCTTTACAATATTAAATAGGAAAAATAGACAATACTTTCAATGCTGTTATATGTAGAGGTACAGAGCTAATGCACTTCACAAGATGCAACATCCACCCGGGGGGCGCGCACTCATCTGCTTCTGTAAAGCCTTCATCTGTTCACTGTGCTGCTGCATCATCATAGCCATGGACTCCTCGTGTCTCTTGTTGGCGTTCTCCAACAGCTCTGCAAACTCTCGAGCTCTATTACTCTCAGCTTCTGCGTTCTGTCTCTTGAACTCTTCCATCTCCTGGCTCATCCTATCAGCCTTCTCCTTAAAGCCCTTCTCCATCAGTGCGGCCTGCTCCCTCAGTTTGCTGTCCATGGCACGCTCGGCCTCCTCTCTCTGAAACCTCATCTCCTCATCCATCTTCTCCTTCATCTGTCTCATCCTCTCTTCATTACTCTGTCTTTCTGCTTCCATTTTCTCTAGTAACTGTCGCTGCTCCTCCTCTTTAGCTTTGATTTCCTGCTCCAGGAGTATGGCTTTCTCTGTTTCCTCTGGTCATTCACAAAAACAAGAGGAAGGAAAGAGATGCTTTACAGATAGAGAAAAGACTCAAACCATGAGATTAACAGTCTATTTTACTGTAAGGCAGATATTAACTGCAAGGTAAATATTTTCAATTATTCATTCCACTTCTGTTGAAGACTTTGTTTTCATTCATGGAGCGCTTGTTTGAGTTAATAAAATACTGCATGTAACATTCAGGTTCTAGTTACACCTGACTTAGAACCATTAAAACCGAGCCTGAGGAGTTACAGGTATTGGCCTCGGTTCTTGATTCATAATGATAATGGCATGAATAACCTCCTGAAATCTATGATGCAGTTATTAACTGTTCACTGAAAGAAAAATTATGATTGGACTCGAGAAACTGCTTCTACGTCTTGACTTGGCGCCGGTACAGGATGGCTGCCTCCGTGACGTGCTCTGCATATGTTTTTGTCTTTTTGTTAGTTTGTCCTGTCTTTAGTTATATTCCTGCAATATTCCTGATTTCAATTATTCAGACGTTTTACTGAATATTGTTATCGGAGGAGCAGCGGCGCTGATCAAACGCTTCAGGACGCGCAGGCGGGGAAAGCGAGCGGGAGCGCTCGTCAGACTCAGGAAGCGTGGATTTCGAACGCCGTTGCCTAGCATCCATCTGGCAAATCTACGCTCTCTACCCAACAAAACGGACAAACTCCTTCTGCTTTCTCGGACAAATAAGGATTTCACACACTCTGCTGCTCTGTGTTTCACGGAAACCTGGCTGAATGACGCCATACCGGACAGCGCGCTCCATCTGCCGGGCTTTCAGCTGTTCAGAGCGGACCGCGATGCAGAATCAACAGGGAAATCGCGCGGCGGCCGGACATGCTTTTACATCAATGAACGGTGGTGTACAGATGTAACTGTGTTAAAGAAGATGTGCTGTCCTGATCTAGAAACGCAGTTTGTCAACTGCAAGCCGTTCTATTCGCCGCGGGAGTTTCACTCGTTCATTCTGGTTAGTGTTTACATCCCTCCGCAAGCGCAAGTAAGTCTGGCTTTACAGAAACTCGCTGAGCACATCACAGAGATAGAACAACAACACCCGGACTCTGTTTTAATCATTCTCGGGGACTTTAATAAAGCCAATCTCTCCCGTGAACTGCCAAAATACAGACAGCATGTTACTTGTCCCACAAGAGACAGTAATATATTGGATCACTGTTACACAACAATAAAGGATGCATATCACTCTGTTCCACGAGCAGCTTTGGGACGTTCTGATCACCTTCTGGTTCATCTTATACCGACCTACAGGCAGAAACTAAAATCAGCTAAACCTGTATTAAGGACTGTAAAAAGATGGACTAATGAAGCAGAGCAGGATTTACAATCTTGTTTTGACCTCACTGATTGGAGTGTTTTTGAAGCTGCTGCCACCGATCTGAATGAACTCACAGAGACCGTAACATCATATATCAGTTTCTGTGAGGATATGTGTATTCCTACCAAGACTCAACTAAATTACAACAATGACAAACCGTGGTTCACTGCAAAACTCAGACAGCTCCGTCAGGCCAAAGAAGATGCTTACAGGAAGGGGGACAATAACTTGTATAAACAGGCTAAATACACACTGGAAAAGGAGATCAGAGTGGCAAAGAGGAATTATTCTGAAAAAATAAGGACTCAGTTCACTTCGAACGACTCAGCATCAGTGTGGAAAAGTCTAAAGAAGATCACCAATTACAAGACACCACCCCCCAGCACTGTGGAAAATCAACGACTGGCAGACGATCTGAACGAGTTTTACTGCAGGTTTGAAAGAACACCCATCACCTGCCCTGAACACCTCTCCACACAACCATTCACACCATTCACAACTCCTGCAACCAACCCTGAACACCTCTCCACACAACCATTCACACCAATAACAACTCCTGCAACCAACCCTGAATACCTCTCCAAACAACCGTTCACACCATTCACAGCTCCTGCAACCCATCCTGAACACCTCTCCAATCAAGCGCTCTCACCATTCACACCTCCTGCATCCCCCCTCTCCCCCACACCTGCAATACAGATCAGCGAGGATGCGGTGCGCCAGGTCTTCCGGAAGCAGAAAAGGAAAAAAGCACCAGGCCCAGATTGTGTTACACCAGCCTGTCTGAAATCCTGTGCTGACCAGCTGGCCCCCATCTTCAAACAGATCTTCAACAGATCGCTGGAGCTGTGCGAAGTCCCTTCATGCTTCAAACGCTCCACCATCATCCCCATCCCCAAGAAACCCAAAATTACAGGACTAAATGACTACAGGCCTGTGGCTTTAACATCCGTAGTCATGAAGTCATTTGAAAAACTGGTGCTGGCCCACCTGAAGGACATCACTGGACCCTTGCTAGATCCTCTTCAGTTTGCCTACAGAGCAAACAGGTCTGTGGACGATGCAGTAAACATTGGACTGCATTATGTTCTGCAACACCTAGACAGACCGGGGACCTATGTGAGGATCCTATTTGTGGACTTCAGCTCTGCTTTTAATACGATCATGCCAAACCTCCTCCTGCCCAAACTAACTCAGCTCTCCGTGCCCACCTCCGTCTGTCAGTGGATCAACAGCTTCCTGACAGACAGGCAGCAGCTAGTGAGGCTGGGAAAATACACATCCAGCACCCGTACAATCAGCACCGGAGCTCCCCAGGGCTGTGTTCTCTCCCCACTGCTCTTCTCCCTGTACACTAATGACTGCACATCTAAGGACCCCTCTGTCACGCTCCTGAAGTTTGCAGATGACACCACACTCATCGGCCTCATTCTGGACGGTGACGAGTCTGCTTACAGACAGGAGGTTAAAGAGCTGGCTGTCTGGTGCACTCTCAACAACCTGGAGCTTAACACGCTCAAAACAGTGGAGATGATTGTGGACTTCAGGAGAAACCCCCCTGCACTCCCCCCACTCACCATCATGAACAGCACTGTGACTGCAGTGGAGTCATTCAGGTTCCTGGGCACCACTATCTCTCAGGACCTGAAGTGGGACATTCACATTGACTCCATTGTGAAAAAGGCCCAGCAGAGGTTGTACTTCCTTCGCCAGCTGAGGAAGTTTAACCTGCCACAGGATCTGCTGAAACAGTTCTACTCCACCATCATCGAATCCATCCTCTGCACTTCAGTAACTGTCTGGTTCAGCTCAGCTTCCAAATCGGACCTCAGAAGACTACAGAGGGTAGTCCGGACTGCTGAGCGAATCATCGGTTCAACTCTCCCATCTATTCAAGAACTGTACTTATCCAGAGTGAGCAAAAGGGCTGTTAAAATCACTCTGGACCCCTCACATCCAGCACACTCCCTCTTTGAACCGTTGCCATCTGGTCGACGCTACAGAGCACTGAGCACCAGAACGACCAGACACAGGAACAGTTTCTTCCCTCAGGCAATCCATCTTATGAACAGCTGATACACACTGAACACACTACACTTTATATTTATATACACATACACTTAATTTATCTAACACACATACTTAGTATACACTTAAATTTTGCACATAATATACATGTACATACATAACTGCATTTTTGTAATATACCTGCCTACAATTGTCAATTTGTATATTGTCATTCCTTGTCTACTTATTTGTATTTTTTGTATTTTTATATTCTTTTATTATGTGTTTTATGTTCTGTCGCTGTCATTCTGTTGTACTGCGGAGCTTCTGTCACGAAAACAAATTCCTCATATGTGTAAACATACCTGGCAATAAAAGCTCATTCATTCATACCATTTATTGCTACTTATTGCATTTGAAGTTTACTACCTAATCCTTTGATCCCTTCTGTCACAAGTAACTTGGTCAGAGTTTATGAATGGGGAACTCCTACCTTTAATCTTTTTCTCCTTCTCAGTCAGTTTTTTGTCGGCCTGCAGAATAGCTTTAGAATCCACAGACTTCTGCTTCAGAAACACCTTTAAGACCGCTTCAGCCTGTGGACACACACACAGACCTTAGAAGGTATATCAGAGCACAAGGTTTTAAAAGGACATTAAGTTGTGCAATATAGACAAGACCTTGACTTCTTTATTGGTCTGGATGTTGTATTTCTTCACAATGTCCTCCAGATCCTTGCAGAAGAGATCATAACCACCAGATTTAGCATAGATGCCCTGTTTGAGCTTTTCATTCATTGTTGTTGAGAGGAATGACAGGAGATCCTCGCATCTTTTCTTTGAAGCTTGCTCATTTTGGCACAGGTATCCATCAAAGAGTTGATTCACTTTTTCCTAAAAACATACAGACAATGTTTCAGTTCTTTGGTGTCTTGGGGCTTTATATTTGGTTTGCCTTGTTTATTTGGAATAACACTGTCAGCACAGAATGACAGCAGAATGTCCAGATCTCATTCACTCCTCTGAAAGAACATCTCTCAATCAGTAAACTCAAATCAGCTCCTCAGAGAGAGAGAGAGATCCAGCTAACCTCTAGAGACTTCAGGTGCTTCCCGTCAGTGTCCCTGAAAGATCCAGTCATGAAGGTTTGTGTGGCCATGCCGCTGAGACGTTGGTGTTCTGATGAGACCTCTTTCAGTTCCAGAGGGAAGGACTTCTTCAGCTTCTCCATTCCACTCTGGTACACCTCAAGGCCCTCCTTCACCGCAGCTTGATTCTCAATCAGTGCCATGGCGATCACAGCGTTCTCCAGACATGGCACAGCTCCACTGGCGATGGTGTCTACGTATGTGTTCGCTAGATGACCCAGAACTTTTAAAAAAAGAAGGAAAGAAGTCAAACAAAATGATTGAGCAACAGATATTCCACTGAAAGAACATGTGCAAGCTCTTCAAATGTCCTTCTGAATCACCTCTGCCAGTGACTGTGTATCCATCTTTCAGCTTCTTCACTTCACTCTTGTCAAAGACAAACTTGCAGAAACGTCCTGTAACCTCCAGGAACTCCGTGGAAAGGTCCGCAGGATCCAATCTCTCCAGACGAGACACGTTCTCTGGGGCGGTAGGAAACGGGAACGTGAAGCACGTCCTGGAGGGGAAGAATTTTTGGATGCACTCCCTGGGAAGGTTGTATTCCATCACTTTTTTTGATGTTCCTAGAAGAGATGAACAAGCTGTAGCTTTTCTCAGTTCTAGAGTTTTGTAAAGACATTTTTTTCCTCCATTTTGAACCCTTTGCATCCACCATGTATTATAAATTTATGCTATTGTCTGGGTGTCCAATCCTGCTCTCGGAGGACCAGTATTCTGCAGAGATTAGCTCCAACATCAATTAAACACATCCGTACATCTAATCAAGGTCTTACTAAACACACTAGAAACTTCCAGACAGGTGTGTTGAGGCAAGCTGGAGATAGATTCTGCAAGACAGTGGTCTTCCAGACGTTTTGGGCAGCCCTTACCTAGAGTTACTAAATACCACTGCTCTGCATGTTTTGCATGTCTCTCTTATTCAACACACCTAATTCAGATTACCAACTCATTGTAAGAAAGCTTAATAAAGAGCTTAACTGTGCTCCCATTGACATGGTCCCTACACGGTGTTCATTGCTCACTACTCCCTGAGCAGGGGGAATCTGTTGAAGTTTACTTCACTTCAGGATTTCCACTATGCAGCGGCCTGTAGTGTCTTCACACACAGACAAAACTTACTAGAGAAGTGACAATATACACCGGTGTATACAATTAATTGCAAAATGAATACAATTTAAATTCAGATCTCACACACTTTAATGCCCTTTAAATTGAATATATGTGCTCCTTTCCAATGGTAATCTTGGCAAAAGATCCTGTGATGTACACTTTGTAAAGCACTTTAGGGTCTAATAGAACAAATATCTGAAGTGTAAGAGACACATACAAAATGTGCAGAATCTGTTGTGGATGAACAACACTGGTTCAGGGAGTAGATATGCTGACTAGGAGATTTCCAGCTTAAAGTTGCATCCTATGCTGTCATTTTCAGTAGTAGAAAAACTGATGTCTGTCTTTTTTTAGATAAGTCCTTTTAAACAAACTTAAAAAAAAAACATGGATCTTAAATAGAACCATAATAAGTGATATAGGTGTAAGAAAGATTTGTTGATAAACTATTAGGTTTGTAAAAACTCATTACAAGAGCTCATTGTGAAGGTGATTGTGAGGGCTCTTAAAATAATCTTTTGTACCATATTTAAATTACCATGTTTCAGCTTCAGAGCAAACTCTAGATAATCATTCTCTGTTGCGTCTTTGCCATCAATCTTTCGCTCCAGGGTGAAGTCTCTCACTGCCCAGATGAAACTAGGGAAGAACTTCACAAACTCATTTGAATCATCAACATCCTCGTCTGGTGATTTGACCTTGATGCACTCTGTTAGTTCAGAAACATATCTGAAACATAGTTTGTTTAGGTATGAACACAAAGTGACTGTCCAACATGATTCCATTAGTAAAACTGAAGAAGGTACTTTAACACATTGTTCGTGGTCATGTAACAAACTGCAAAGGAATTGGTTTTTGGTGTTGGAGGAAATGGAAAAGATTTTTAATATACAGTTTGTATTTTGACCCAGTCTCATTGGTATTGGGTATACCTAATAAATGCATAGTTTCGTCTGCTAACAAGAAATTGTATAATATTCTCTCCTTTGCTGTCAGAAAAAAAAAATATTTTACTTAATTGGATAAGTGATAAATGTTCATCACTTAAAGGTTGGCATATGATAATTTTTGAGCTGATTCCCCTGGGGTGTCTTACCTATGTATTACATAAAAAAACAGGCCTGTTTTATAAAGTCTGGACTCCTTATCTGGAGAACCTCATCTTCGCCCTATTATACTACAAGGAATATTGTAATTGTGTAACTGTCTAGCCATTTAACTTTTCTGCCCTATTAATTTATTTTTTCTCTCTTTCCGTAATCTGTTATATATGGGATAGTCCAGTTTTATTTAATAATCTGAGCTATGTGTGTGTGTTTCTTTTTCTTTTGCGCGATATCTTGTTATTGTTGTATTACAGTGAAATACAAAAGCTTTAAAAAAAATTATATCCTATCTACTTGTTTATCTTTGTGTGTGTGTGAAATTTATATATATATATATATATATATATATATATATATATATATATATATATATATACACCATGCTACATGTACTGCGTTAGGCTAACCGAGACTTGTCATTAGCACTTACATATTGTTGCTCTTTTGTTATAAATTGAAGATTGCTTCCATTGTAATCATTTGTAGGTTGCTTTGGATAAAAGCGTCTGCTAAATGACTAAATATAAATGTTCCTTCTTTGAGAAAAATGGTTTCTATGAGGTTTTCCAGTCAGGATTTAGACTGTATCATAGTACGGAGACTGCTCTCATCAGTTACATTGTGGTTGTATCAGTTGCATCAAGTACAGTATGTAGTACCTCAAGGCTTTGTACTAGGACCACAGATTTTCATGCTTTACAAGTTATCCTTGGGAGATCTCATCAGGAAATTCCCCTACATTTTCACAGACCATTTGGCTCCTGGCCAAATAAAAGAGCTTACTCATTTCTGAAGTGTGTGAAGTGTGTGCAAGGAAAAAAGCACCAGGCCCAGATTGTGTTACACCAGCCTGTCTGAAATCCTGTGCTGACCAGCTGGCCCCCATCTTCACAAAGATCTTCAACAGATCGCTGGAGCTGTGCGAAGTCCCTTCATGCTTCAAACGCTCCACCATCATCCCCATCCCAAAGAAATCCAAAATTACAGGACTAAATGACTACAGGCCTGTGGCTCTAACGTCTGTAGTCATGAAGTCATTTGAAAAACTGGTGCTGGCCCACCTGAAGGACATCACTGGACCCTTGCTGGATCCTCTTCAGTTTGCCTACAGAGCAAACAGGTCTGTGGACGATGCAGTAAACATCGGACTGCATTATGTCCTGCAACACCTAGACAGACCGGGGACCTATGTGAGGATCCTGTTTGTGGACTTCAGCTCTGCCTTCAACACGATCATCCCAAACCTCCTCCTGCCCAAACTAACTCAGCTCTCCGTGCCCACCTCCGTCTGTCAGTGGATCAACAGCTTCCTGACAGACAGGCAGCAGCTAGTGAGGCTGGGAAAATACACATCCAGCACCCGTACAATCAGCACCGGAGCTCCCCAGGGCTGTGTTCTCTCCCCACTGCTCTTCTCCCTGTACACTAATGACTGCACATCTAAGGACCCCTCTGTCAAGCTCCTGAAGTTTGCAGATGACACCACACTCATCGGCCTCATTCAGGACGGTGACGAGTCTGCTTACAGACAGGAGGTTAAAGAGCTGGCTGTCTGGTGCACTCTCAACAACCTGGAGCTTAACACGCTCAAAACAGTGGAGACGATCGTGGACTTCAGGAGAAACCCCCCTGCACTCCCCCCACTCACCATCATGAACAGCACTGTAACTGCAGTGGAGTCATTCAGGTTCCTGGGCACCACTATCTCTCAGGACCTGAAGTGGGACATTCACATTGACTCCATTGTGAAAAAGGCCCAGCAGAGGTTGTACTTCCTTCACCAGCTGAGGAAGTTTAACCTGCCACAGGATCTGCTGAAACAGTTCTACTCCACCATCATCGAATCCATCCTCTGCACTTCAGTAACTGTCTGGTTCAGCTCAGCTTCTAAATCGGACCTCAGAAGACTACAGAGGGTAGTCCGGACTGCTGAGCGAATTATCGGTACAACCCTCCCATCTATTCAAGAACTGTACTTATCCAGAGTGAGCAAAAGGGCTGTTAAAATCACTCTGGACCCCTCACATCCAGCACACTCCCTCTTTGAACTGTTGCCATCTGGTCAACGCTACAGAGCACTGAGCACCAGAACGACCAGACACAGGAACAGTTTCTTCCCTCAGGCAATCCATCTTATGAACAGCTGATAATAACTGTGGGACACACTACACTATTTATATTTATATACACTACACTTTTTATCCAACACACATACTTAGCGTACACGTAAATCTTTTGCACATAATATACATGTACATACATGGAACACACTATACTACTTATATTTATATTTATATACACATACACTTATTTATCCAAAGACACATACTTAGCGTACAGTTACAATTTTTCCACATAATATACATGTACATACATAAATGCTCTTTTTAATATACCTGCCATACATTGTCAATTTGTATATTGTCAATCCTTACCCACCTATTTGTATTTTTTTGTATTTTTTATTCCTTATTGTGTTTTTTGTTCTGTCGCTGTTATGTTGCACTGCGGAGCTCTGTCACAAAAACAAATTCCTCGTATGTGTGAACATACCTGGCAATAAAGCTCATTCTGATTCTGATTCTGATTCTTAAGTGAAGCAGCGCTGCACACACTCTGCCCTTCTGACACAACACAGGAAATACAGCTCTTATTAAACTGCTGTCATTCTGAAGGCAGTATGATTCTGATAATGGAAAACTGCATAATAGAATATTGCAATTAAAATTAATTAACTTCTACCAGTCATGTTTTTACACTGGAGTACATGTAACTATATAAATATATTTTTGATAAAGCATTCACAAAGCAAGCACATTTGCAAATTCTCCTGTGTGAAATGGAGGTAAACATCTGAACCATCTCTTTCTTTTGCAATTAAACAAATACATGAATGAATAAATAAAGAAATAGATTAAAATCTAGATAAGTGTTCAGAAGGATACTGCAGCTCCTCTACAGCCCTGTTGTCGATCGTCCCTCGACTGTTGTAGACCAGAGTGCTGCTCAGTAACACAGCCAGACAGAAGATGTTTGTGTCATGCTTCGAGTCCCCCTGAGATGCAGAACCACATTTGTGAAGTGAGAATAATAAACTGGGAATAGCCTTGAAATTGCATTCACATTCAACTCAGTGAAAGGTGCTCACACAACTGCAGGTTAAAACATTTACTGCTCTTTCTTTAAGCAGGTTGAGATGTCCACACCTCCACTTTACAGAAAACTAGTAAGCTAGCACTAGACTGAAAACATCTGTCCATTCTCAAAAGACAACAACATGCTGAATGCATGACTAAAATAAAACATTTCACTATTTTAGATTGACTATATGTAATAGGGGTGAAACGACATAAAAATTTCACGATACAATAATATCATGGTATGAAGTCCATGATAAAATATTCATTGATATATTTGAATTTATTCATAAAAAAATAAAAATAAAAAAAGGCAAATGAAGACTTGGAAAACAAGTCTTGGAAAACCATAGGTGTGTGAGTGGCAGAATGTTAATTAATTAACCCCGTTATCTCTCGCCACCAAACACTCAGTTCCTCATTCATGAAGACATGGGCCATACATCAGTAGATTACATATATAGATTGTAAAGTGTGGTGTAGTGGGTGGTTTATTCAATAAGAATTGCACACTACATCATATAGGAATGTCTAGCAAACAAAGGGTTTTCCTTCCTGCTGCCTCTAGAGCCCAGAGGATGTAGATTGCATCTGTACGCTATATAAAATGGGAATCTGAGCAGGAGGAAGTTTTGACCATATTAGGAGCACATCTGGCAAAAGGACAGACTGAACTCAGTAACCTGGGTCGAAGAAGCCTCCACCGACTGTCACCATTTGAACCCTAGGTAGTAATACACCTATGTGCGCCTGTGTGTATACACTGAGACAGAGAGAGGCGAGACTACCGAGAGTAGAGAGAGAACACAGAGCACAAGGGGAGAGGAAGAGAGGGAGCACAGAGAGGTAAACTCACAAATATAATCTAACACGGAACATTACAATGATGAAGAAGAAATTAACCACATCATATCCAGTCCTCTTTTCTTTATCCTCGTATCATAACTGGTGCTTGGAGGTATGAGGTAACAGGTAACATCATTATTTTTTCTAACATTATCTACGCTATAATCTAACTACCTCGTAGATTAGCTATCAACTTTAAAGTGCAAAAGACTGTTGGACCTTCAAGTATAGCGTTTTCAGTTTTCAGAACCAGGAAAAAATAATCAGACTTAGTAATAAAAAAAGGTTCAGTTTAGTTTGTCAATTTGAACAACTAAAACAAAAATGAACTCTCAGACAGTCAGGTTTTGGGGATTATGAGCTGGTAATACTATTTGACTAAAGTATGACTGTGATGGGATTTAATACTAATATAATAATACTTTGGCTCGAGCGTGTTTGATAAACTCCTGAAACCTTGGCTGTCCACCATGGAGGATGGCTGTAGGTCCTTGGTTATATATACTCTTTTGTTGATTTTGATTGCTTCTATTGTCTTCTACTGGATAAAGGTATTTGCTAATGACTAATGTAAACTTATATTTAATGACCAAAAAAAAAATGCTCCAAACATTAATATAAATTAACTAAAGGAAATATAATCACTTTGCCATTACATACAAAACTGAACTACTTGAATAGGTAAAGCTGTAGTATAGTCTGTTTAGAGAGAAGCGGGGCAATTGTGGTGATTAATCGGGTGGTAATTCTAGGGGCTGTATTTTTCGGACTCGGGTGGTAATTCTGAACTAGGGCCTGTATTTGCGGGCCTTGCAGGGATCCACTGTGTGGTATTTTGAGCTCACACTTCATGTACACACTCCAGGGACATCAGAGATTAATTTGACATTATACATTAACATCTGGTCACCTTTATCTCTGCGAAGTGAAAGTGAAAGTGTTATTGGACTCTTGAGTAATTTGGTAAATTTGTTACTTCACCTTGTCCACGTCTCCGAGTCCCTCGGTGTCCAGCAGCACCAGAGTGGTTCCTGCTTTAGTGGGGTGAGGCACACACCACATCCAGATGCCCTTCGTCTTGGACTCGATTGTGCTGCCCAGTGCAAACCCTGATAACCACACACCAGAAACCCCACAATGACTTACATGCACTTATCTGAAGGGGTACAAGCGTTTGCATGACATCAGTGCTGCTGACCTGTTTGCTTCCCTGCCAGTCGATTCATCAGGTAGGACTTCCCAGTTCGGTAGAGACCCACCACGGCCACCACCACCACGGGCTGCTGGATCTGCTCCAGAACCTGCAACGCTGAGCGCTGGACACACAGCTTCCCATCGGACGCCGTGTCAATCAAGCACACTGGTTTGTCCATGGCCCCTGGGACACCCAAACACATTCACTTCAACCATTACTCCAATAATCCTGCTTTACACAGTGCACGAACTCCCCGCACGAGCAGCCTTTCCTCGGTTTGGGTCAAATACAACACACTTTCACAACAAACTACACAAGCAGGCGGAGTAAGACACATAGAAACACTGTCAGAAATTAGGAATCTCAAATTATTACACTCTTTTCGACAAGGGTAAAATCCAAAGCTTTGATTCACTAAAGGAAAAATTTGGGCTTAACCAAAGTGACTTTTATAGATGTCTTCAAGTGAGGGATTATTTAGAAAGTAAAATTAAACCAGGAGTACTGTCAAGGGCTGAGTCAGGAATAATACAGGTTTTCCTAGCAGTATCCAAGGCTCAGCCATGTAATAAGATCATTTCAAAGTTGTATAAGGGTTTTTTCCAAAATTTACCTTAAAATACTCTGTATATAAGGGACAAGTGGATAAGGGAAGGAGACTTTTTTTATTTCAAATGAAGACTGGGGCAGAATTTGTAGAGCACACTGGCAATCCACAAGTTCAGCCACATGTAGAGAATTCTGTTGGAAAAACGTTATCAGGTTTTTTACTACACCATCACAGAAAAAACATCAAGGGAAGGGTACTAGCTGCTGAAGATCATGTGGGGAAATGGAAGCGAACCATTATCACATTTTTTGGGGGTGTCAGAAATTGAATCAATACTGGCATGAGATTAAAGGAGCTCTGACGGCTGTCTTTGGGGTAGAGATTGACTTTACCTGTGAATTTTTATATTTGGGTAATATCCCCTCAGAGAGGTGGAACAGAAATGATAAGAAGTTATTGTTAATTCTCTTAGCAGCTAGTAAAAAAGCAATTACCAGAAAATGGTTAAAACCAGAGTCACCCACGGTGAAGGAGTGGATTGATATAACACATAATATACATGTGATGGAAAAATTATCTTTCTCCTTAAGAGCATTAAGGGAAGACTTCCTCCAAATATGGAGTAAATGGATTGATTACATTAAACATGTACGCCCAAACCTCTTTTGAAAGATTTTTTTTTTTTTTTTTAACTATTGGAATATGGCAATTTTTGGAATCTTCTGTAAGTAATAGCTCCCCATGTTTTATTGTATATAGTTACTGTTAAGAGGAGGAAACAAAGCATTGGTGACACTTGTAAAAACTTCTTTCCAGGCCTGAGAGAATATACTCTGTATTGATAATTGTTTTTATGTGTATATGTATATGTTTATTTTTCATTATTATTAATACTGTTTTGATATACATGTAATTGCATAAACTTTCAAGTGTCTTTGATTTAGCAATATATTGAAGGCTTGCTTTCTGTATTTCTCCTTGAAAAATTACAAAAAAAAAAAAAAAAAAAAAGAAAGAGACACTGTCAGATTGTGTGTGTCCAGCTACAGACTAGAACCAGACTGGGTTCAGCTGATACTGGTTGACTAGAGAGGTACTACACAAGTCCATCATGTCACATAAACAAGGACTGTTGAAGGTCAGGGGCTGTTTCATAAAACAAGTTCACCAAATATGACTTGATTTGGCTTCATAAATCAAAATGACTATAGCTCAAGCTCAGTGAGTGTGGTATCTTATGCTGGGAAACTAACCTAATCAGGAGCAGGCTAACTATCAGATTCAGATGAGCTCCTCCAACACTGAGCAACAGGAACACATCCATATCACCACTGACTCTCTCACATACTGTTATTGGACCTTATCAGTACAAAAATACGAGCATACAGAAAATAGACCTTAAATAATCAAACAAAAACATAGGCTACAACCGACTGTATTTAATGTATTGTGCCCAAGATTTAATGACTTTGTTTAAAGATATATTAAACCATTTTATCATGCTGCTACATGTGCTACGCAGCCTTTCTCTCTGGTTTTATGTCAGCTAGACTTTATGGTTATTAGTAGAACATTACGATGTAAAACTGCTCTTTAAAGCTTTAAAAACAGGCTATACTTTATTTGATAAGAGGAATACACATGACCTCATTTGAGCTAGTCATTAGGGCTGTACTGCACCAGCTTACATGTGATTCACAGTTCCTGCTATCATAAAAACACACTTATATGTAGAATTAAGATTGTACATGTGTCAGATGAGAAATACACCTGTGACGTGTCAGTTATAGACTGATGAAAACACAAGGTCTCAAATGCATTAAACGGCACAGATTATATTCTCTGTTTGTGATGGTGAATCGATGTGATCCAGGACTGCCTAAGAATAAGATGCACATCAAATTATCCTGACTCATTCAGCCTGGATTGAATTAGTGAGATTGTGTGAACTCAAACTCTCGTTCATGAACCACTTTAGTCCCGAGTGATTTGTTCGGTTATGGTTTTGGACTTTAATCCCTGCTTTTCTCAGGGTCTTCTCTGAAACAGCCCCCAGATCATCTATCAAGATAAGTCAGATTGTAGAGTTCACACACACACTGAGTGCTAAATTAAATCACCAGCACAATCTCAGAGACACAGGGTCACACATGATCAACTGCAGGATCAAACCCAAACATGAAGAATGTGCTGCTGCTGACTGTGAAACACTGAACATTGATTGTTTGCAGCACAAGTGCTAGAATGATCTGAATGAAGGAACGCCTCTTACCTGATTTACTTCCCTCCAGTCTTACTTCAGTCTGAGTTGTGTTCATGTCCTAGCTTCCTGATATTCTAGCAGTGTCTCTTAGACACACCCTCCGCTCCAGACTCTGGGTGCTGATTGGTGGAGAGTGAGTTAGGGGCGGTCCCTGGTCTCTGATTTGAGCTCTGAGCAAACAACAATCTGCACTTTCTCTCTTAGTTTCAGTTTCACAACCAGCAACTGCAGACTGGAAAACACGTGACAGCAGACACAAGGAGCTTGGACTGTTTCCAGAATGTGCAGACACATGAAAAGATCAGATGCTTTCCTGTTTGTGGTACAGTATCACACAGATTGGAATGACATCTTGTATCCCTGAGCTGTGAACAACAAAAGCTGATCAGTGATATTCCAGAAATATGAAGAGTACAGTAGATTGTCTGATAAACCTGGTTTCTGATGACATTGAATGGAAATCCCCAGGAGCTTTCTCCTCCAGAGTATCAGAGACTATGAGAAGAATTGGGAAACTTTAATGTGTTCTCATGACTCCATCAGTTCCACATGACACTAACAACACAAGAGTCCAGGGAACTCCTTCACTCATAAACTGAATGTGCTAAATCAGTGGATGGGTAAAGCATCAGCTAAAAGTATATGATTGTTATACTACTGGGCTGTTTAGTGTTTACTGATTAACTTTAATGGCTATAAAGTATTCAAGCTTTGGAGCTGTATGAATGTGGGATCATGTCTTCATTTAATTACTGTTTTTATTATCCGTGGAGTTCTTTTGGAAGACTTGATTAATGATAAACTCAGTTAAGGTCAAAGGTCGCTCTGTCTCTATTGAGTTTTCTGATTTGTTCTGCACATTACATAGGTCACATCTTACACCTTGCTATTGCTAATTTGTCTTTCGTATCTCAGTTTTTCTTTCTTTCTGACCATCATGCCATCCTTTAAAAATTAAATTCACTCTTATAACGCTTTCTTGAAAGTCTATTGATCTGCCTGATTCCACTGACTATATTCCTCTTTATGTGTTTTTCCCACTGCAATGCATCTTGATAGCAACATTTATCGGTAGCTCTGATCACTAGTTTGGATTCTATTGGCCTTTTAAAATAATTGTCAAGTATGTTTACACACACAAGGAGTTTGTCTAATAATTAAAATCTGAATCCAAAAGTGAACTGGTTTCTTCTTATATAATCATCGCAGTCTTACCTTTGCTCAACCATATATCTATCCCTGCTCACATCCCTCAATAGCCCTTGATTTATCTAATCTTTCTTAGGTTTGAATAGTACTTCTGCTTGATTATGCTTGGCTGTCAACATTTGTTTTTGCTTTTGCATTTTTTTAACAAATTTATTGCATTTTATTATTTTTATTGTTTTTGTTTTTTATATTTACATTTACATTTAATCATTTAGCAGACGCTTTTATCCAAAGCGACTTACAAATGAGAACAATAGAAGCAGTCAGGTCAACAAGAGAACAACAACAGTGTACATATATTTATATTGTGAACATCTTTTTCAGTATAGTTTCTTTTCTTTTGACTTGTTGTTTGATTCTCATTTTTCTTTAAATCATTTAAAATATTATTGTTACATTTTTCATAAATTATTTTGAAAGTTTGGTTTCCATTATCACTTCTTTGTCTGACTGGATCCCACTGCAACATTGTGTAATAATAGACACTGAGAGATGTATTCATGAGGGAATGAAGGACAGCTTTAATGCAGCACAGGAGATGCTGACTCACTTCTCATTTCTCAAAGTGCTTTTAAAATGCACAGTAATGTAGCCAATCCACTTCAGCAAATTAAGTTCAGATGTTTATTTTCTGAAGAACATTTAAAACTGTAACAAGGCTGTACAACACAAATAATAAATAATACAATAAAGACAAAGCAACTTTCAAGGTCTTCTCATATAGAAACGTCTTAATTAAAAGGAAGTGAAAGAAACTAGATCCAATCACAGAACTAACATGTTTCAATAAAACTTCAGAGAGTTACCAAGCTCCATGCCTAAATTCCTCACAAGACAAAAAAAGTTTGTAGATATTCAAGATCAATCATGTTAATTCCCGAAGAAACAGAGAGGCCAAAAACAAAAACCTCTTTTTAATCTATATTCAAAAAAAAGTTTTTAAAAAGCCGACTTACAAACAGGCAAACAGAGAGTTTAAAGCTGTTTGATTATTCCTTAGATAGTTAAATTTGCATATTATCAGCTTAGCAATAAAAAGAAGCCCCATGTTTCCTAAAGACAGAACCCAGGATAAGCATATATAGTGAAAACAGAGCTGGTGATGGGACAGAGCCCTGAGGAACTCCACAAGCGAGATTTTCTGTAGAACAGGTAAAATTTCCTGTTGTAACTGAGAATTTTCTGTTAGCTAAGAAAGACTTAAACCATTTTAATACAGTACAGCATAAAAAAAAATATCTGGAGATAAGAATTGTGTGATCGATTGTGTCAAAGGCAGAGGACAGGTCTTACACAACTAAAATATCTGAGTTACCAGGATCAGTGTCAATTAAAACATAATTAGGAACTCTTGTAAGGGCAGTTCTATGTCATGACTAAAGCCTAGATTGAAATTCTTCAAATATCTCATTATGAGTTAGAAAGGCATTATTTTTCCAACACCTTAAATAAAAGGTGAGGTGGATATTGTGAGAATTTTTTTAGGACAGTTGCATCAGAAAGAAAAAAAAATGATTAAAAAGAATTTGGACTTCTCCATCTCCGTTATATGATGTCACAACGTTGCTTGACTTGTTGCTGTCAGAGAACTGAACTGAGCCGGATGATGACATCAGTGATGATCAGTGACTTTAAAGAAACATTTGACTCTTTACTATCATCTTCTTTCATTATTGGCACACTATTTTCCCGTTTGACACTGTAAAGCTGCTTTGACACAAGCTGTACTGTATAAAGTGCTATATAAATAAAGGTGACTTAACTCAATTATTGACAAAAACTTTCAACATGGTGTGTCTTTATTGTGTTTATAGTTTTTAATGTTTTTTATCCATAAACATAGGAAATAAATGTCTGATTGCTGTAATGGAAATATAGATTTGAGGGTGAAGATGTTTTCCCAAATAAGCTTTATTGAAGACAATGAATAAATAAAGTGAACACAGCAACAAAAAGATGGGAATAGGAGCAAACAGCTAAAAGTCATGACTTCACAGAATCTGTGTCAGCAAAGTGGAAAATTTAAAAGCAAAAAGTTTACATCTTGTACAATTTAATTAACAATGACCTTATTGACCCCAATATGACATCCTGATTATATGATGACCCCTCTTTTTCGAGATGTACCTTTTGGAAAAAGCCTTTTTGAAAACCAAATCTTGCGTTTTACTTAGAAAAATATGCAATAATTTAAGAAAAAGAAATATATATATATATATTGTCCATTTTCATTTTTGTTTTGAAAGTTATGGTAAGTACTGGTAAAATGTACCAACAATCACTTTTAGATATACAATTAAAATAACAGGTAGCCCATCTGAATTAAAGGCCTATAACATTTGTGTGATTAATTTTATGACAAATCATTATTACCTCAGTCAGATAAGGGTCTTGTTACATTTAATTTATGTCAAGTGTTCTTAAAATTCTTGGAAAATGTCTTACCCAAAAATGATTTTATTTAGTTCAGTACAGTAACATGAAAGTTTCAGACTGACTGAAAACAACTACATCAAAACAACAGCAACAACTAAGCCCGCATTTTGTTGCAAAACTTGTTTTATTGACTCAGTAGACAATATCCTTAAACAGAAAATATTCCTTTCATCACACATCAACAAAGAACAATTTCCAAGAGAGAAAGAAAATACTTGTTCATTTATTAAAATCATGTAATGTTTGAACAGTTACTTTACAGTATTCAAAAAGGAATAGAGCTTAAAAGCATAAAAATTGAGCACTATAAAGAATACTTGATACTAAATGATTCATAGTAAATGTTCATCAACATTTCAAAATAATGAACGGTTTAAATGTTGAAACAGCAAAAAGCTGAGCAAATAATTAAACTATGTGCAAATATGTTTAAGTAGCAGAAGTGTGCATGCAAATGTGTCAACAGACTGTGGTTATGAGTTAATTAATCATGTCAACATGGATTAAAGTGTCTAAAAGTGCTTAAATGTACTGACCTTTATACAATATTTGTAAATGAAAAAAGTGTGTTCGATTATATTTTAATCAGTTTAAGCAACCAGTTTAATCACATTTGCAAGCATTCAAATGCACACTAATAAATAAGCTGTCAGTCAGTGTATAAGATCATTTAAAAATCATTTGTATATAATGTGCATGATCATATGCACTTGATCGCAATTGAAAGTTTATTAGCATTTGTAAGTATTTTATGTTAATTAATGATCTATTAATCATTATGTGATGTTCACTAGGTGCCTTAGGAATCATTCCCACCTTATTGTGAAAATGATTGCAAAGGGGGGTTACATGTGAGTATTTTCTGTAAAAGTTAGGCTATGTTGATGAAATGAGTTACTTTGCCTGTTGTGTGATCTGCATGACGCCTCCTGCCATTTAAAGGCCATTCAGTAAAACAATGCTATTCTGGTTCTTTTCAAAACACATTTTAGCTCTGTGTTGCTTGGTGCATGTCCAGCAGTTTATTTTACAATGTTAATCTCTATACATACATATTCATAGTCCATATAGCTAACACTGTTCTCCTTGAATAAGGTTGGTAACCATGTCAGCATTACATTCAGAAAAACGGATGATCAGCGCTCACACATTACCATGCAGAAGTTGAAACAGCTATGACATCAAATAAAAAGCTTTGTAACTATAAAGTCAAAAAGGATATTGCATTCAGGGAGATTATTGTGTAAAAGCAGATTTCACTGTATAGAACAGCCTGGAGATGAAGGTCTCGGTCTGCTGTTGATCGCCTCCATCTGCTGTCTGTGCTGTTGCCTCATCACTTCCAAGTTCTGTGCGTTTCTTCGCTCCTGATCTGCTATCTTCTGTGCAAACTCCCTGGACTTCCTGTCCTCTACCTCGTTATTATTCCTCTTCAACTCCTCGATCTCGCTGGCCATTTTGTCGGCTTTCTCTTGAAAGCCCTTCTCCATCAGGGCAGCCTGTTCCCTCAGCTTACTGTCCATGGCGCGCTGCGTCTCCTGCTGTTGGAAGGACATCTCCTCTTCCATCTTCTGTATGACCTGTCTCACCCTCTCCTCATTATTCTGTTCTTCAGTCACCATCTTCTCCTCCAGCTGACGCTGCCTCTCTTCCTGGGCCTTGATCTCCTGTTCCAGAAGGACTGCCCGCTCTCTCTCCTCTGGTCAGCCAAAACACAAGTGGTTCAAGAAACAGACATGCATGCTGTAAGTTCAGCGAAGGAGACATGCTAGCAGCATCATCCCTCTTGTTTGACACACTGAGAAGATGAGCGTTCAAAACAAGCATTCATCCATCCATCCCCTTACTCTTAATTCCCTTATACCATCCTTTCATTTACCTTAATGCTAACTGTGCTACTGGGTTGATTCTATTCATATTCTCATGTGCAGGGCTTACTGTTGAAAACACAAAGCTCTCACCGCAAATCCTTCTTTCGTTTTCGGTTAGTTTATCATCAGCCTGCAGAATGGCTGTGGTGACTGCAACCTTTTGCTGTAGAAATTTCTCCAACACCTCGGCAATCTGTGAAGAAACACAGAAAGAGTAAACCTGTTGGTAAAAATATTAATATCTGAAGATGCTTAGTTCTATTGCTTTAACGTAACATTTATCACCTTGACTTCTTGATAGGCCAGTGTATTGTACTGATTCACAATGTCCTCCAGGTCCTGACAGAAGAGATTGTACCCACCAGCTGTGGCATAAAACCCTTGATTGATCCTCTCTGTCATTGCTTCAGAGAGAACTGATAGAAGACATTCACATTTAGCCTCAGAGGCCTTCTCATTGTCCTGGAGATACCTGTCAAACTGATGATTGATGGCTTCCTAAAACAGCACAACAAAACAGGAAGGTTCCTTAATGCTCATCATTTGAGTTTTCTGTACACTTTCTGTACATTTCTATCCATCTAGTTATTTACCCAATGCTTTTTTCAAAAGCAACTTACAAAATGGTATTATTCATCATATCCTAACCATTGGGAACATTCAGTGTCTTGCTCAAGGTCACTTTGACACATAGCCAGAATACACCAGGTTTGAACTGTGAATCTTCTGACTCTCAGACTATTTCTCTACAAGAATACCAAAGTGCATTTATCTGTGCAACAAAAGTTGCCCATTTTTTAGAATTTTGAGTTAACTGTTACCCATGTTGTTATTGGAGTCTTAGCTCATGTCATTTTCCATAAGGTGACTTAAAGCCATCTATTGTTGTAATGTGGCATGTCCACTCCCACCTACCTCTAAAGATGTCAAGAACTTCCCATCACTGTCCCTGAAGGAGCGTTTCATGAAGGTCTGTGTTGCCATGAGACTGAAGCATTGGTGTTCACAAGTGATTTCATTCAGTTCCAGAGGGAAGGACTTCTTCAGCTTCTCCATTCCACTCTGGTACACCTCAAGCCCCTCCTGAAAAGCAGCCTCATTCTCAATCAGTGCCATTGCGATCACAGCATTCTCCAGACATGGCACAGCTCCACTGGCGATGGTGTCTACGTAGGTTTTTACAAGATGACCCAGAACTGTAAGAAAGCAGAAGAGTCAAACACAAGTAAGGTCAAAAATAAATGGACGCAATTCTATTAGTTTAGTTTTGAAACAGAGTTTTTCAAGCTTTATGTCATTAAGTTGTTGATGAATAAATATGCAAAGATGGAAAACATTAATTCCAGAGCATTAAAAGCATAATTCACTAAAAAAACAAATATTTTATTTTTTGTTTTGGGTTAAACCATTTTGGTTACTAATGACTTCCATTTGTATGTACTAAAAACTACAGACAGTTCTCAGATTAAATTCTTCTATATTACACACAAAATAACATAGGTTTGGAATGAAATGAGGGCATGTAAGTGACAGATGACACAAATACACCAATAAAGTATTTGTTGAAAAGCTTGTGGTACTTGAACTGTGGTTACTATCAATATTGAATGCAGTAGCCAGCCATGCAGTATGTTTAACTGCCAACACACACCATAAAGCATTATGTGGTGTGAACGACCTAATCTCATTTGGGGGAAGTGAGGATGAGCTACTTGACAACAGCATGTCATTAGCAGCATCGGATGCAGAGGAGCTGTTGGCTCAGTGACTGACCCCTCGCCATAGTCCACGCCCAGTGCCACCAAAGACAGGATGGATGCTGAGCTTCTCTGTATCCTTTCCAAAGTGGTCGAAGAGCTGGATTTAGAGTAGTATCAGCCAGAGGAGCTATCCCACAGCCGTCTGGATGAATGGTTCCTGCTGGCGCACCGCCTGGCCCCTCATCAGCGTTCCTCTCCATTCTTATCGGAGGTCCATGATGAGCTCACCAGATCATGGTGCACTTCCTACCCTGCCTGCCTCCGTACTGCTTCTTCATCTGCCCTCACTTCCATCAATGGCGCTGAAGAAAAAGGGTACGATAAGCCACCACCCCTAGAGTAGTCAGTAACCGCGCACCTCTACCCGCCCACGGCCATCAGCTGGAGAGAAAAGACCGCTCACCCATCCAAGCCGTGTAGGACCACTTCAGCTCTCCTTGGACATGCCTACACTTCAGCTGGACAGGTGGCTTCAGTGCTTCATTCAATGGCGGTCCTTCAGGTTTTTCAGGCCAAGATCCTTGCATCCTCTGATGAATCTGGCCTGGATTCTGTGACCCTCAGGGACCTGAGAAGTGTAACCGACCTGGCTCTGCATGCCACCAAGACCACCACTTAGGCGATCGATGGCCAGCCTTATGGTGCTCGAGCGCCATTTGTAGCTGACGTTAACAGATCAAGGAGGCGGATCCTCTAGGAAGATAAGATCCTCTTCCTCAATGCTCTAGTCTCTCCCAAGGGTCTCTTTGGGCCAGTGGTTGAAGGATTCGTCGAGCGCTTTACAAAGGTACAAAAATCGTCCCAAGCTATGCAACATTTCAGCTATGCGCCGTTCAGCCCGATAAGGCTATTTTACAATTCGTAAGGCTCAATTCCTATTGAGCTAACTCCAATTCACTCTAAGACCCCTGCGCTTCAGTGGCATGGTCCCCAACTTAGTGGAAAGCAAGACACTCACGTCAGAGGTGATAAAAGGTGAAACAGATCCTTGTGTAAATTCGTTCAAGAGACTGGTTCTTTTCTCTGAACCTGAAGGATGAATACTTTCACATTCAGATAGCCCCCATCACAGGATTTTCTTGAGATTCGCATTCGAAGGAGTCACTTAGTCCTTCCCTTTGGGCCCCTGCACTTTTACGAAGTGCTAGGCGCGGTTCTACTACCTCAATGACTGGCTTGTTCTGGCCCATTTAGAGGCAGAATTAATATCACACAGGACCCTTCTCCTCAGCCACCTGGAGTGCCTGGGTGTCAGGGTCAATTTTGCCAAAAGCTTGTTGTTACTCAACCAGTGAATATCATGGGATAATCCAAATGAGAGCAGAAGTCATGCCGGAATGGGCTCTGGCCATACGGAGGCTGGCGACCTCCTTCAAGATTGGTTCCACTCACCCTCTCAAAGCGTTTCAAAGGATGCTGGGCCTCAAGACGGCAGCATTGCCAGCACTACAGTGGCACCACAGGTTCCATCCCATACGCGACATCATGGACGCCTGTAGATCAGGGTGAATCAGGCCTGTGTGACAGCCCTGGCCCCCTGGAAAAACTCCAGCTAGAAGGAACAGAGTGTGACCATAGGTGTGGTTTGCAGACGGACAGTTGTCACAAAAGATGCCCGCAATTCAGGTTGGGGGCGCTGTGCGAGGACATACTAACTTTTGGCCACTGGTCAATGACAGAAAAAGGCTTTCACATCAACTGCCTAGATATGCTAGCAGTTTGTTGAGCCAGTCAGTTCTTCTTGCCAATCATGGCTACAATCGCACCATGTGCTAATCCGATCGGACACCATGTCTGTGGTGTTCTACATAAATTGCCAGGGAGGCATCTCCTCAAAGTGTCTCTTCACTCTGGTAGAGCACTTCCTGGAAAGGGCTCAACTCAACCTGCGCTCGCTGGGAGCAGCTCATATACCATTCCGCTGAGATGGGATCTCCCCTCTCTGTCCTATTCGCTTGGGTGCTGCTCATGTGGCGACTGGCAGAGCTGCGTGCGTGCTTCAATGTTTGTACATTAATGAGTTTGTTAAATTGATTGTGAAAGATTGTGCATTTGCTGCTGCTGATCAACTGGGGAAATAATGCAATCTCAGTTTTGGTTCATGGTAGAGTCTTGGTGGAGCGTGCCAGTGATGACCAGAGAGTTCCTGTTGGGCTTGCGTTCTAATGCCGTTCCTGTCGATTACACTTGGAATATTCCTGGAGAATTAATTAAGCCTGCTGCGAATTCTCGAGGCCCAAAAAGAAGAGTTAGGATGAAATGCGGGAACCAAGGGGGAGTTTGATGCAGATTAAAGAGGGCTCAAAGATTAACTCCATTGCCTGGAATACCTTTAGGCAATGTAAGCTCAAATCAACATAAACTGGATAAATAACAAGCCAATGTGAGTTTTATGCACAAATACAGAAACGCGCATATAATGGCATTTATTGAAAGTTGGTTGGAAGACTCAGTTGCTAATAGCACTTTATGGATCTAGGGACACCTTTTGCTGGACAGAGATAAAGATAGTACTGGGGAAAGACGTGGAGGCCCAAGAAAAAGGGGCAATAGAGAATGGGTGCTTGTTAATACAAGTAATACAGTTGTTACAAATATACAATTAAAAGAAAAGACAGCTCTGTAATATTTTCAGACTTTATTGTAGATGTATTGATTAGAGTGGGCTATCCCTCACTCTCTGAGCATGCTTTTGCCTCATCATCAATGGAAGTAGTGGAGAGTGGGGTAAGTTGACCCCCCCCGCTGTTTCTTGGCCACTATATACTTTTACTGTTGTGACCATTTATTTTGGAACCACCCATCATTTCTGCCAGATTGTGATAAGGAGAAAAACACGGGAGGAGTGGAAGGCACCTATTACTTAAACAGTTTTTGGTTTCTTAAAGTAATAACAGATGTAATGGTTGTTACATCAAAGCAAATTTATCCAGGTCTAAAAATATACATGATACATATAGATCATTTAGCAATAAAACCATGTCAATCATTTAGAATAATTAAATATTAGCCTGAACTGGTAAGCTACAGTAGCTATTTTTTTCCAAAATGGCAGCTATGGGTAAAAGTGAGCCAAATTGAGCATTTTAATTTACCCCACCATAAGGCACTGTAGTTAAGTTAAATCTCTGAATTATAAACTGGTATTTAATGTGATATTACTAGTTTAATTTATCATATAGATATTATTAGTAGTTTATTTGATAGGGACAGTGTACAAGTGCACCAAATCCTTCTCTGATGAGAACCAGAAAATGCTTTTCATCACATTATAATCAGATATTGTCACGATCATTAGCTGGAGTGCCCATGAACTTCAGTAGAGGGCACTCCACTCAGGATCATTCCACCCATCAACCACCAGATGTCACCATATCACTTGGACACTAGCCCCTCTCATCTGTTGCACCACACCCAAACTACATCTCCCATGAGCCTCTGCATCACTATTACCTTGCCGCACCTCATTCATTAGCTAATCTCCTTGCCACACCTGCACCTCATTTACACACACACAGACACACACACATACACATATATAAAGCAGCACTCACACACAGCCACATTGCGAAGTCTTGTTTAGCCTGACGTTTCCGAGCGTTTTTCCTTGTGTTTGTTCCTGCCGTACCTGACCTTTGGATTGTTTTACCGACTCTGATTCTCTGCTGCCTGCCCCGACATTCTTCTCGTTTCTGTTACTGATACTGGTTATCCCTGACATACCTGACGCTGTTACTGATTATTGCCTGTCTGACCATTCTTAATAAAAGTTCTGCATATGGATCCGAACGTTTCTGGCTCATCGTTACAGATATATCTTTTCACCTGAAGTTACTAATGGCCAACAAACTCTCTGTTTAGTCAAACTGCTAAATCAGTGGTTTTCAACCTGTAGGTTTTGCAGGTGGGCCACCAATTACTATTAAAAGAAATATTAATATTGTTCATATATGTAAAAATGTCTAAGTCATAACATAATAACAATTTCATATATATAATTAAATAACAAAATTAATATTAAACTGTAACTATGCTTCCACTATTCGAGCTCGTTGATTGGTTTAAGAATAAACTGCCAATTTATCTTAGATATTTTTGCTGCATATGCTACAGAACAACAGTAGTTTTGCTGAGCGGTGCAAGCTCGAGTTATTTTCTGACCATTGCAAGTTCATTCAATAAAGACAGTTAACAATCTAGCTTCTGAGTGCTAAGTTATTAACCCAACAATAACTGGGTCAGTTATTTGTTTGGTTGTGTGGGCCACGAGTTGAAAAAGGTTGGGAACGACTGTGCTAAATATTCTATATGATGATTTGCCTGCTGGCTTGCTGGAGCTTTGAATTCACATTTAATGTAGAACTGGCTTTTTGCAGCTGATGAAGATAAAAGGCCAATGGCTCTAGCCACTGGGATACCCCTTTGTGCACGGCCCTGGATAGGTTACATGTGCTTCCTGTGCTGATTAAGTTTTAGATCGATGTTATGGACCGAATCTAGGAGCTTTTAGGTCTCTGTCACTACCACCTCTTGGATCATCTGATCATAATATTGAAGTTGTAAAGGGTTGTTTCTATTGCACAGACTGGAATATGTTTTTGAACACATGTTGTGATCTTAATGAACAGGTGTTTACCATTTCTAAGTATATTACTTTCTGTGCTGATACTGTCATACCTACAAAAAGATAATTTTGTATCCCAATAATAAACCTTGGGTTACGAAGGAGTTTTCAGGTTTGCTGAATATGAAGAAGAGACCATTTAACTCAGGAACTTATGAGGAGAAAAAACAGATAAGCAGGGAAGTTGAAAGGCCAGTAAAAATAGCTAAAAATAATTATAAAAATAAGATTGAGGGTGTGTTTTTGCAAGGTAATCTTAAAGCTGCCTGAAAAGGAATTAAGAGTATGGCTGAAGTAAGTACTTCTGCTATACGTGATGAGATGGCACTTCTTATAGATAATGTTAGCAAGATGGGACTTTTTAAAGATAAAATTATTAGAAGAACTAATATTAAATTGAATCTATCTGATATTTTGTAACAGTTGAAGGCTACACCGCTGGCCCCAGGCCCAGATGGTATATGTGGTTGAACACTGAGTCACTGTGCTCAACAGCTTAGTGGAGTTCTCCACTTACATTGTCAAACTTCTATAGATCTAGGGTTGGTACCTGATTTGTGGAAAAGCTCAATTATTGTACCTATACCTAAAAAAGTAAAGCCAGAATTTGATGAATAATCAAATTTCGCATTCACAAATCCTGTGGAGAACACCTGTTTATATAACCACATGCCCTGCCCATTCTGGCAGGCTCCAAAAAGTCTTTTCCTAAAGCGTCTTAGCAAGACACAGTACTCGTTCCCATATCTCAGGGAACCGAGGTTACGTTAGTAACCAAGTATGTATTCTTTTTCTACCAAGACGTTAATTTTAATACCATATATAACTCTCTAAACACAGCACAACACTGCATTTCATGCCATACCATTTATATCATTAACATAAGTCATATCGCCCAGATCTAAAACTGCTTAAAGTTAAAGCATTACAGACATGCCAGTATTATTTTCTATAAAGCTGCTTTGAAACAAGTACATTACGTGTATGGACCTTTTCCACATTTCCTGGTTTCTCCGCAGCGAAGTCGTCATAGTTGGGTTAACTTGAAGCGCAGTGAATGGGAGAGTACCACAAAAATATTTTTTGCATTCCCATTTGCTCAAATATCAAAAGAAAAACTCAATAATGTTTTCATGACTTTCAATAAAAGGAAAAAAAATTGAGAGCGACTGATAACTTCAGTTAGAAGAGAGAACGATGTCAAATTTACCGTCCCTCCCATAGACGCTGTATTAGATACACCCTCGCTTTAGTCTGAACTGCTTTTTCGTAATTTGATGTAAAGGCGATAATAATACAAAGAACAATGTACATACATTTTTTTTTTACAAATATAAAAAACTTTCGAGGATTTACAATGATGATGACTGTTAAACATGTCATCCCAGTCTTGTGAAATGCAAGAAGCGCTATAGAAATGGTTTGATCTCTTGGGTTAGTCACTCATACATGAATCTACGAGTTACCTCTGCCGGTGACCGTGTGTCCATCTTTCAGATTTTTCACTTGGCTCTGGTCAAAGATAAACTGGCAGAAACGATTCGTGACCTCCAAGAATCGTTCTGAAATCTCCTCTGGGTCCAGTGTCTCCAGATAAGAGACATTGTCTGGATTGGTTGGGAATGGGAAGGTGAAACATTTCCGAGATGGGAAGTATTTACGAATGCACTCTCTTGGAAGGTTGTAATTGTTCACTTGCATCGAGGTACCTTCAAAAAAAAACACAAAGCAGTCCTTCAGTCAAAATACACAGTGAAAACTGTAACATCAAAGAAACTGCTAGCTTTTCAACATGTTAATGGTCAATGATCTTGGCTATCACTGGAGATAAACACAGAGAGCTAAAATCATTGACTGGAAGTGGCTACAAAGGTTTTGTTTGCTAACAGAATGACAAAGCACATGTTCTGACAAAGCTGGTAATAAAACTATCAGGCAAGTGTAAATCTTATTACTCATGTATGTTTTATATATTGTAGCTTAACATCAGCCTGCCCAGGGACTAAGGGTGAAAATGAGCTCTTGAGCTAAAACCTGGCACTATGCATCTCTCCCTTTGAGGTTAATGTTTATTGTTCACTGTCCATTTCTTTAAATAAAAAAAAAAATAAAAAAAAATTCAGG
Source organism: Carassius carassius (assembly GCF_963082965.1). NCBI lineage: Eukaryota > Metazoa > Chordata > Actinopteri > Cypriniformes > Cyprinidae > Carassius > Carassius carassius. The sequence goes on along the minus strand of NC_081755.1, from coordinate 139,874 downwards.
GTTTAATATTACCTAGTTTTAGCTTCAGAGCAAACTCTAGGTATTCATCCTCTGTTGCATCTTTCTCATTGATTTTAAGCTGCAGAGTGAAGTCCCTCACAGCCCAGATAAAACTGGGGAAGAACTTGACAAACTCTCCGTCATCTACAACTTCATCAGGTGACTTGATCTTGATGTACTCCGTTAGCTCAGTGACGTATCTGTTCAGTGTGAGTCAAAGGACTGCTGAACATTCACTGCAATATTGTAAACCACGGAGAGCTGTACAAGAGCAATCCCAGCTAATGGCCAATTAACAAAAGACAACTATAATTTGGGGATAGCTTTACTTGGAGTCTTTCTTATTTACATATTACTAAACTATTAACCTAAATAATTGGCAAGCTCTCATATTAAACAAACTTGTTGTTGATCAGAAGGATACTGCAGTTCCTCTATAGCCCTGTTGTCAATAGTTCCTCGGCTGTTCAGGACTAGAGTGCTGCTCAGAAGGACAGCCAAAGAGAAGATCCTGGTGTCATGCACTGAGTTGCCCTGAGACAAACAGGACATGAAGACATGAGACCACAGCCCATAACAGACACACAGTTCCTGATATTGAATCATCTGTGATTATGAGATTGTTGTACACTGTGATATCTCTTTGGATTGGGTCGGTCACTACAATCAGGCCACTAGGCCTGGACAACTGACCAGCCATCAGACAGAAAGCCATATAGATAATATATGACAGAAGTACTTTAGTTTGTCACCTTGTCCACGTCTCCGAGTCCCTCGGTGTCCAGCAGCACCAGAGTGGTTCCTGCTTTAGTGGGGTGAGGCACACACCACATCCAGATGCCCTTCGTCTTGGACTCGATTGTGCTGCCCAGTGCAAACCCTGATAACCACACACCAGAAACCCCACAATGACTTGCATGCACTTATCTGAAGGGGTACAAGCGTTTGCATGACATCAGTGCTGCTGACCTGTTTGCTTCCCTGCCAGTCGATTCATCAGGTAGGACTTCCCAGTTCGGTAGAGACCCACCACGGCCACCACCACCACGGGCTGCTGGATCTGCTCCAGAACCTGCAACGCTGAGCGCTGGACACACAGCTTCCCATCGGACGCCGTGTCAATCAAGCACACTGGTTTGTCCATGGCCCCTGGGACACCCAAACACATTCACTTCAACCATTACTCCAATAATCCTGCTTTACACAGTGCACGAACTCCCCGCACGAGCAGCCTTTCCTCGGTTTGGGTCAAATACAACACACTTTCACAACAAACTACACAAGCAGGCGGAGTAAGACACATAGAAACACTGTCAGAAATTAGGAATCTCAAATTATTACACTCTTTTCGACAAGGGTAAAATCCAAAGCTTTGATTCACTAAAGGAAAAATTTGGGCTTAACCAAAGTGACTTTTATAGATGTCTTCAAGTGAGGGATTATTTAGAAAGTAAAATTAAACCAGGAGTACTGTCAAGGGCTGAGTCAGGAATAATACAGGTTTTCCTAGCAGTATCCAAGGCTCAGCCATGTAATAAGATCATTTCAAAGTTGTATAAGGGTTTTTTCCAAAATTTACCCGAAAATACTCTGTATATAAGGGACAAGTGGATAAGGGAAGGAGACTTTTTTTATTTCAAATGAAGACTGGGGCAGAATTTGTAGAGCACACTGGCAATCCACAAGTTCAGCCACATGTAGAGAATTCTGTTGGAAAAACGTTATCAGGTTTTTTACTACACCATCACAGAAAAAACATCAAGGGAAGGGTACTAGCTGCTGAAGATCATGTGGGGAAATGGAAGCGAACCATTATCACATTTTTTGGGGGTGTCAGAAATTGAATCAATACTGGCATGAGATTAAAGGAGCTCTGACGGCTGTCTTTGGGGTAGAGATTGACTTTACCTGTGAATTTTTATATTTGGGTAATATCCCCTCAGAGAGGTGGAACAGAAATGATAAGAAGTTATTGTTAATTCTCTTAGCAGCTAGTAAAAAAGCAATTACCAGAAAATGGTTAAAACCAGAGTCACCCACGGTGAAGGAGTGGATTGATATAACACATAATATACATGTGATGGAAAAATTATCTTTCTCCTTAAGAGCATTAAGGGAAGACTTCCTCCAAATATGGAGTAAATGGATTGATTACATTAAACCAGTACGCCCAAACCTCTTTTGAAAGGTTAATTTTTTTTTTTTAACTATTGGAATATGGCAATTTTTGGAATCTTCTGTAAGTAATAGCTCCCCATGTTTTATTGTATATAGTTACTGTTAAGAGGAGGAAACAAAGCATTGGTGACACTTGTAAAAACTTCTTTCCAGGCCTGAGAGAATATACTCTGTATTGATAATTGTTTTTATGTGTATATGTATATGTTTATTTTTCATTATTATTAATACTGTTTTGATATACATGTAATTGCATAAACTTTCAAGTGTCTTTGATTTAGCAATATATTGAAGGCTTGCTTTCTGTATTTCTCCTTGAAAAATTACAAAAAAAAAGAAAAAAAAAAGAAAGAGACACTGTCAGATTGTGTGTGTCCAGCTACAGACTAGAACCAGACTGGGTTCAGCTGATACTGGTTGACTAGAGAGGTACTACACAAGTCCATCATGTCACATAAACAAGGACTGTTGAAGCTCAGGGGCTATTTCATAAAACAAGTTCACCAAATATGACTTGATTTGGCTTCATAAATCAAAATGACTATAGCTCAAGCTCAGTGAGTGTGGTATCTTATGCTGGGAAACTAACCTAATCAGGAGCAGGCTAACTATCAGATTCAGATGAGCTCCTCCAACACTGAGCAACAGGAACACATCCATATCACCACTGACTCTCTCACATACTGTTATTGGACCTTATCAGTACAAAAATACAAGCATACAGAAAATAGACCTTAAATAATCAAACAAAAACATAGGCTACAACCGACTGTATTTAATGTATTGTGCCCAAGATTTAATGACTTTGTTTAAAGATATATTAAACCATTTTATCATGCTGCTACATGTGCTACGCAGCCTTTCTCTCTGGTTTTATGTCAGCTAGACTTTATGGTTATTAGTAGAACATTACGATGTAAAACTGCTCTTTAAAGCTTTAAAAACATTAAAACAGACTAGATCTTATGCTGCATTCCAGGCTACCCGTAACCCGTGTTTTTCCAACCTTCTACCCGTGAAAGTGCACTGGAACAGCAGTCAAACCCGTGACTTCCCACCCGTGAACTCGTACTAGATAGATGTACTCCGAGTTACGAACTCTGACGTCACATAGCCTGCGAAACAACAATGGCAGCCTCTATGGATAATATTGCCTATGGATGCAGTGTTTACGCAAGTGGTACACGTTAAAAAAACGATTTTAGGACAATATAACATTGCAATAAAATTAATAATCTAGCTACAGTTGCTTGCGCTCAGGAAGTTTGGCGTGACTTGCCTGGAACGCTATAAAGTTGTGTCGTGGTTTGAAATCGTGACTTACGGGCTCAAAAACCTGCCTGGAACGCAGCATTATATGATACACATGACCTCATTTGAGCTAGTCATTAGGGCTGTACTGCACCAGCTTACATGTGATTCACAGTTCCTGCTATCATAAAAACACACTTATATGTAGAATTAAGATTGTACATGTGTCAGATGAGAAATACACCTGTGACGTGTCAGTTATAGACTGATGAAAACACAAGGTCTCAAATGCATTAAACGGCACAGATTATATTCTCTGTTTGTGATGGTGAATCGATGTGATCCAGGACTGCCTAAGAATAAGATGCACATCAAATTATCCTGACTCATTCAGCCTGGATTGAATTAGTGAGATTGTGTGAACTCAAACTCTCGTTCATGAACCACTTTAGTCCCGAGTGATTTGTTCGGTTATTTCAAGCCAGGTTTTGGACTTTAATCCCTGCTTTTCTCAGGGTCTTCTCTGAAACAGCCCCCAGATCATCTATCAAGATAAGTCAGATTGTAGAGTTCACACACACACTGAGTGCTAAATTAAATCACCAGCACAATCTCAGAGACACAGGGTCACACATGATCAACTGCAGGATCAAACCCAAACATGAAGAATGTGCTGCTGCTGACTGTGAAACACTGAACATTGATTGTTTGCAGCACAAGTGCTAGAATGATCTGAATGAAGGAACGCCTCTTACCTGATTTACTTCCCTCCAGTCTTACTTCAGTCTGAGTTGTGTTCATGTCCTAGCTTCCTGATATTCTAGCAGTGTCTCTTAGACACACCCTCCGCTCCAGACTCTGGGTGCTGATTGGTGGAGAGTGAGTTAGGGGCGGTCCCTGGTCTCTGATTTGAGCTCTGAGCAAACAACAATCTGCACTTTCTCTCTTAGTTTCAGTTTCACAACCAGCAACTGCAGACTGGAAAACACGTGACAGCAGACACAAGGAGCTTGGACTGTTTCCAGAATGTGCAGACACATGAAAAGATCAGATGCTTTCCTGTTTGTGGTACAGTATCACACAGATTGGAATGACATCTTGTATCCCTGAGCTGTGAACAACAAAAGCTGATCAGTGATATTCCAGAAATATGAAGAGTACAGTAGATTGTCTGATAAACCTGGTTTCTGATGACATTGAATGGAAATCCCCAGGAGCTTTCTCCTCCAGAGTATCAGAGATTTAATGTGTTCCCGACAGCTGCTGGTGGAACCGTACTGAGCTGCATCATCTCCACCAAACATTATGAAAGAGTCCTCCAGCATGTGTCTGCATTTGTGTGTCTTTATCAGCTTTTTCATTATGCCTTCACGCCACTAGGTGTCATTAGTTTAGTTAATCTTTTTTACCCAAACATACTATGTTTGAGAACATTTTTAATAATATCATAAATGAAAATGAAAGATCAGCTCGGACAGAGAGTAAAGTTGAGGCATGGAAAGAGTGCATTAGATATAACACTTAATACAGCCTTATGACCAAATCTACATACTGATCATCTTTTTACCTTCATTTGCGTGGATCTTACCAATCTGTTTTCAGAGATATTTGGGACAGCACAATCAGTTCAGCTTTTGTCTCTCTCAGCCACATCCCTTCATATATTGATATTGTTTATCCACCTGTTATTAGGGTTAATATTGTTATTAACCATCTTTATCAACCATTGACTCTAAGTGACTTGATTCTTCCAGCCGTAGAGAGACCCGTCACTTAATGTAATGCAATACAAACAGACAATGAATAATTATGCCACTTCTTTGTTTTGTCTATTTAATGTCACTGTCTCAAAGGATTATTAATCTTTTCATTGTTTATTTGGGGCATTTACAGTTTTTCTCATCAAATATTGATAAATAATTATTTGCGACTAATTGGATTATTTAATCTGCAAATCATGTAATTATTAATATTTAAAACAATATGAATTGACAGTCGGATGCCCATTTTCCAAAAGTTAATTTGATTCTTCAGGGTCTTAATGAAAATCTGTAACACACTTTATTATAATTTCTCAATGATAGTGTAAATTAACACCCTTTAACCTTGTCACAAACAGCGTCACAGCGAGCCGTTTTGGTGTAAACTTTAGGTGCATTCATTAAGAAACTTGTTAAGTAGTGTGTTGTTAGGAAAGGCGATTTGTAGTTTTCTTTTTTTCTATGAATTTTACACTCAGTTCCTCTGGAGGTGAAGCTGGATCATGAATGATTTGTGCGAACACAAACACATTTATGTAGATCAGGGCACATTCCCTTCAGAAACAGAGCTAGTCCACTGCGTGTTCAGATGTCAGGAGTAAATGACTACTGCTATGTTCATTACATCCAACAACAAAACACCTCAATCACTCTGGTTTACAACAATGACAGTCACTCAGGGGGCGGAGCTAAAGTAAGACACCACTGTCAATCAACAATCTGAGAAAGACTTGATTTGAGAAAGGCGTAATGGTTTTAGTAGATTATAGAAACCACTGGGTGGATCTTTATCATTTTAGGGTGGTTGTGGACATACGCTACCAACACACATTCATGTTCAAACAACAGGTAAACGTTAATTTTGCATCCAATGACCCCTTTAACATACAATGTTAATTTAATTTGTAATATTTAATTTGAGATAAAAAACAAAAATGCCCACAAAAAAATATTTCTAGTACTTCAATTCTCATCTCTGATTTTGTTTGCACTCAATTATCAAAACAGAAAGAATGGCTCTATCAGCAGAAAGACTGATAAATCTCTTTTGAAGCCAGACAAGTACCAGATGAAAGATATAACTGAAGTATAAACGTGTGTGTGCTTGATGTGTGAAAACATTGATCACTGGTGCAGAAGACAAAATAAAACTACAATGTACTTTTCAAGATGAAATAAAAGAGTAAGGATTAAGAAGTACTGTTTTGTCTTCAGAAATGTAATCAAGTAAAATGACTTGAGTATGTTACACCCCTGCAAACACACTGGCACTCCCTAAAAACCAGGGGGCAGGGTTTCATATTTTATTGAAGCACTCCTGTGCGCCACCATTGGCTAGCGGACCCCCACCTGCTGTTAGCATTCCATTGACTCCCATTCATTTTGCCGTCACTTTGACAGTGAATAACTTTACATCTGAGGTGTTTAAAGACTTAATTTGTCCATTCATTATTTCTAAAGATACACGACAATGTATAAAAGGCTCCATTACCTTGTATCTTACGTTATGTTCCCGTAGGAGCAGTTTTTGTAAAAAACAGGCTAATGATTGCGTCATAACCTGCGACTCTCTGTCACACAGTAGAGAAATTACCGTATGGACAGGAGGAGAAGCTCGCAGGCAATCTTTTACTGTCTATGAGGCAATCGGGGGGACGTGGAGGCATGAAGTCTAGGGAGAAGCCCTTAGAGAGTCCATAAAAGCAACGGAACAAAATTGTTCAACAACCTCTGCAAGATTCGGGGGGTGATTCAGATTTCTCTTGGCACAGCGATTAGAAGACTTACAGGTTGCTCACGTGACATCTACGTCATCAAGCTCAGTTTGAGTCTGCGCAGTACGCTCCACCTCCAGGAAGTAAGTGCTTCTGATAGACTTCACTTGTCTCCGTTGAATCCAATGGGGTCGCTGTGTCCATTTCTGTTACTGTCTATGGTCAAATAAAAAAACAGTGAAAATATAGTGCAATCAGTTTGGACATCGCACAGTGCTCATTCAATAAATGCACAGCCAAACAGATGGGTTTTAAGTCTAGATTTAAATGTGACTAGTGTTTTAGCACATCTGATCTCTTCTGGAAGCTGATTCCAGCTGCGGGCGGCATAGTAACTAAAGGAGGACTCCCCTTGTTTTGTGTGAACCCTTGGTATTTCTAACTGACTCGATCCTAATGATCTGAGTGCTCTGTTAGGTTTATATTCAGTGAGCATATCTGAAATATATTTCGGTCCTAGGTCATTGAGTGACTTATATATGAGTAAAAGTACTTTAAAATCAATCCTAAATGTAACTGGAAGCCAGTGTAAGGACCTGAGGACTGGTGTGATATGCTCAGATGTTCTGGTTCTAGTCAGAATCCTGGCAGCAGTGTTCTGGATGAGCTGCAGCTGTCTAATGGTCTTTTTGGGAAGGCCGGTGAGGAGCCCATTACAATAGTCCACCCTGCTGGTGATGAAGGCATGAACAAGTTTCTCCAAGTCTTGGCTGGAAACAAAACATCAAATTCTTGCAATGTTTTTTAAATGATAGTATGCTGATTTAGTTACTGCTTTTAGTTACTGTAAGACTGAAGAAGAGGGCAGATATGATGAAGAAAATCTGAGATGTTCATTGGACAGTGCAAATTGACATAGTTAGAACTACAGCTCTGGACCTGTGGTTAGAAGCATAGTTTCTTGTTAGTAAGACACATGGGCTTAAATAAATTGACTGTTTTTAATATATGTTGGATTATTAGCAGAAATCATAGCATGTGTCATGATCCCAAGTGAGAGTGTCCATCATGGCCAGCAGAGGGCACTGCAAACTGGACTTCACATATACATTTAACTCCATTTCCCATTCACCCTGCACCTGCCACTCTTCCTACAACCACATACACACACACACACACACACACACAGTGACTATTGCACTACATTTCCCACAAGCCCCATCCCTGCACTCTGATTACTCTCCAGCTGCAGCTCATTGGATTTTAGTATTTAAGCTGGCAGTTTTCTTGTGTTCATTGCGAGGTCTTGTCTTACTACAGTTTGCATTTCTGAGCGTTTACTATTTCCGATGTCTGCCTGTTGCTTATTTGTTCTGTCTCCCGTTTATGATTACTGCTGCCAGCCTCCTGGATTATTGCTTGTTTATTGGACTGTGTTTCTCTGCTTGATACCCTGACATTCCTCCTGTGCACCGACTACGATCTGCCTGTCCTTCTCTGCTGTGTTCGCTGTCATTGACCCCTGCCTGTACGACCAAGATGTTTCGTATTAAAAGCTTGCAAATGGATTCCATGTCCTGTGATGACTCCATCGTTTCAGTATGCTTGAAAATTTCACGTCTTCGTTTGCATTTACTATTTGTAATGCACCTGCCCCCCAATAATAGCAACAATCTTTGTGCTTCTGTCATAACTCAATGGCTGGATGTCTAAGTGGTGCCCACAGAATAACATAGATAGGTTTCATAAACAATTGGACGAGCTTTTGGGGCAGACCTGACCTGGTGAAAAGAGATGGTCTTCATCCCTCCTGGGGTGGCTGAGGAACAGTTCCACTCATTCTCTACTATAGGAGAGGAAGAATTGTATAAACTTGTTAAATCATCTAAACCAACAACATGTATGTTAGACCCTATACCATCTAAGCTCCTAAAAGAGGTGCTTCCAGAAGTCATAGATCCTCTTCTGACTATTATTAATTCCTCATTGTCATTAGGATATGTCCCCAAAACCTTCAAACTGGCTGTTATTAAGCCTCTCATCAAAAAACCACAGCTTGACCCCAAAGAACTAGTTAATTATAGACCAATCTCGAATCTCCCTTTTCTGTCCAAGATACTAGAAAAGGTGGTATCCACACAATTATATTCCTTCTTAGCAGTGTTAATTTTGACAAGAAATTTTAATTTAGTTTTTGTCTTAGTCTTTTGACTATAATTCTTTTTAGTTTTAGTCAAGTTTTAGATATCTGATTTTTTTTATTTTACTCTTATTTTAGTCAACTAAAATTGCTTGGTATTTTAGTCGACTAAAATAATACTAAAATCAATAACAGATTTACTAGACAATTTTTTCCCGCTGGTATAGGAAACAAACTTAACCAAAATATGTAAAACACAAATTCAACTTTATTTCAACACAACTGTGTCTTTATTTCAATTCAAAAGCTTTTATGCAGCAACAAACATTGTCATGGTAATGTAAACAATAACTTCTTATCAAATGTTTCTATCATGAGAATAAAGTCCTCATCTTCTGCTGTAGTCAGTGGTAACCCTGAACGTCCAATCCATTTTGCTATAGCCTCCTCTTTTACTTGCTGTTCTCTGGCATTGCTTTTGTACTTTGTAGTACCTAACAGTGCTTCTGCAAGGTTTTGATTGGACATTTTTGCCTTCTTTGCGCATGGTTCCGCGTTCATCAGGAGACTTCTGCAGCTGTGACATAAAAAAAGAAAATAGTTTAAATTATAAATTATGTTTATATTATTTATTCATTGCAATCACTTTATTTGCGCAAGCAGTAAATATTAAAGCACTAAACGCAAATAAAAGAGTGAAAAAAGTAAATATTTAATAAGTTGGCAGCTAGGTGCATAAAAAAAGTAACAAGATTTTATAAGGTATTCATTTGTCTAGCAATATTGTATGTTTTAAATACCACAATATTGCTAGATGAGTATGTATAATGATAGGATGTGAACAGTCACATTTCACATGACTAATCTAGAAATATTTGTGATATTGTCAACAAGTAAAACATTATGAAATATACTAAACATTAGTATTAATCAAATGTATGTCCGGGTGCCTCATCTGTCTTTTCAAATTGGTTGTGTTCTTGCCACGAATGATCGCTCCGCATGCTTTACACTTTGTTTTGTTTTTTGTTCGTCGTCAAACGTGAAGTGAGCCCACAAGTCTTTTTCTCCCGGCTGTGGACATTTTGTCGCTCTTTTAGACATCATCTCTTCGAATGCCGTCTTCCCAGGAGCTTTGTCAAAGACTGAATACCTTCGCTTCATGTCTCAATAAGTCAGGCTCTGATTGGTTCTCTTCTCATGCAGTCTCGACTGTTCTGTTTTGCAGATTGGTTCTTTTGTTCATTCCTCGCATTTCTCCCGTCTGCTGATTGGATTTTCGTCACAGTCTATTTTCGTCTCTTCCTTTATTCGTTGACGATAATGTCAATCAATTAAGTCATAGTTTTAGCCTCCATCAGTGACTTCTTTTTTAGTTTTCATTTCATTTTTCTCCGCAAAAATATATTTGTGACGAAAATAATGACGAAAATATTTAGTCAACGAAATTAACACTGCTTCTTAGAGAAAAATGGTATATGTGAGGATTTCCAGTCAGGATTTAGACCGTATCATAGTACTGAGACTGCTCTTCTTAGAGTTACAAATGATCTGCTCTTATCATCTGATCGTGGGTGTATCTCTCTATTAGTTTTATTGGATCTTAGTGCTGCGTTTGACACAATTGACCACAACATTCTTTTGCATGGACTTGAACACTTTGTTGGCATCAGTGGAAGTGCATTAGCATGGTTTAAATCGTACTTATATGACCGCCATCAGTTCGTAGCAGTGAATGAAGATGTATCCTATCGATCACAAGTGCAGTATGGAGTACCTCAAGGCTCAGTACTAGGGCCACTACTCTTCACGCTTTATATGTTACCCTTGGGAGATATCATCAGGAAACATGGTGTTAGCTTTCACTGTTATGCTGATGATACTCAGCTCTATATTTCTTCGCGGCCCGGTGAAATACACCAATTTGAAAAACTAATGAAACTAAATAACAAAACTAATAAAACTAACTAATTACGGCCTATGCTCTCAATGTCAAATGCAGAAATGTTAATACATGCATTTATGACCTCAAGGTTAGATTATTGTAATGCTTTATTGGGTGGTTGTTCTGCACGCTTAGTAAACAAACTACAGCTAGTCCAAAATGCAGCAGCAAGAGTTCTTACTAGAACCAGGAAGTATGACCATATTAGCCCGGTCCTGTCAACACTGCACTGGCTCCCCATCAAGCATCGCATAGATTTTAAAATATTGCTTATTACTTATAAAGCCCTGAATGGTTTAGCACCTCAGTATTTGAATGAGCTCCTTTTACATTATAAAAAAAGGAGGCTTGCTTTTTTAATGGAATCTACCTGAATAAATAATGTAATATCACCTAAATTATTTAATCACAACAAGTTAAATATTGTGTTGTTGTGGTGTCACACACTGTTTCAGTGCATCCCTACAAAGATGAAGTGTTCAAGGTGAATGCATACCTTGACACTAGGGGTCAAACAACTAAAAATCAAGTCAGGAATCTTGGTGTGATTCTGGAGACAGACCTTAGTTTCAGTAGTCATGTCAAAGCAGTAACTAAATTAGCATACTATCATTTAAAAAACATTGCAAGAATTAGATGTTTTGTTTCCATTCAAGACTTGGAGAAACTTGTTCATGCCTTCATCAACAGCAGGGTGGACTATTGTAATGGGCTCCTCACCGGCCTTCCCAAAAAGACCATTAGACAGCTGCAGCTCATCCAGAACACTGCTGCCAGGATTCTGACTAGAACCAGAAAATCTGAGCATATCACACCAGTCCTCAGGTCCTTACACTGGCTTCCAGTTACATTTAGGATTGATTTTAAATTACTTTTACTCATATATAAGTCACTAAATGACCTAGGACTGAAATATATAGCAGATATGTTCACTGAATATAAACCTAACAGAGCACTCAGATCATTAGGATCGAGTCAGTTAGAAATACCAAGGGTTCACACAAAACAAGGGGAGTCCTCCTTTAGTTACTATGCCGCCCGCAGCTGGAATCAGCTTCCAGAAGAGATCAGATGTGCTAAAACACTGGTCACATTTAAATCTTGACTTATAACTCATCTGTTTAGCTGTGCATTTATTGAATGAGCACTGTGCGATGTCCAAACTGATTGCACTATATTTTCACAGTTTTTTTTATGTAAAACCATTTTCTAACTGTTTTTAAATTCATTTTAATTAAGTCAATTTTTTTAATCATTTTAAAAGTTTTAAAATGGCTTGTTTTATTATTTTTCTTCATTATTATTTTACTTTCTTTTATGTAAAGCACTTTGAATTACCATTGTGTATGAAATGTGCTATATAAATAAACTTGCCTTGCCTTGCCTACTTTGGGCCCCAACCCCCTACGACTCAGGTTTTACAACCCTTGAAATCACAAGAACTAACCTCATAGTTGTTAATGAGAGGGGGTCATTTGTTAGCATTTTAAACTGGCCAGACCAGAAGAGCAGGCTTGACTCCAGGGGGGTTTAGAATTGGATGCATTTAAAAGTAAGACCCTTTTAAAAGTAGCAATAACCATGGTTTTATTATAGTAAAACTGTAGTAACCCATGGTTTTTTGGCGTATTGACTACCATTTGTATAACCACAGATTTACTTCAAATACCATGGTTAAACTATGGTTAATTTAGCAAAACCATGGTTAATTTGTGGTTACCATAGATTAACTATAGTAACCATGTTTTTTTGGTTTTATTTGTAGTAAAACCATGGTTAATTTTCGTAAGGGCTGTAATGCCCACCAGATAAGTGATATATATACTGTATTTAAATCATGACAATGGATATGTATTTGGACTCGGAAGAACAGATTTGCAGAACATTGCCACCTACCAGCCAATCAGATATTATAATGTTGTTTCCATGTGATTTACGTGATCCCTCTACAAGCACATTCCTTACTAAGCAACATAGGTGGACACACACATGGAGCAATATGAATGTGGGTAACCCCTCTTGATTTTACAATTCCTGTACGAAATCAGCTCTCACTATCTTTGATCACAGGCAAGTGATGTTGTGGAATATAGCCAAATTATTGATGCAGTCAAAAACTCTCCAACTGTATTGCTAGCAGAAGATTTGGCTACTTAAAATAAGGAAAGTACTAAAGATATAACAGTTGGTAAATCTGATAAAAGACACACACACACACACACACACACACAAAACTTGACATTGTCATGTGTATAGTTGGTGTGCCCACGTATAGCCACCAGAGGGCACTCTTCTTAGTTTTGGTTTGTTTGTAGTTGTTGCATTTATACAAACACAGTGAACTGAACTGTGCTAAATACCTCTTTTTTTTTGCACAAAGAAACCGAAAATAATGAGTTTAATTTTTTTTGCCCAGCCTTCCTTATTGGAACCAGAATATACAGATGATGAATTAAGAGAGATGGACACAGCAGCAAGCACAAACAGAAGCTTCTGTCAGACACAGAGCACTAGAGATCTGCTGGAGTAAATGATGCCTACAGCATTTTGTTTGCTTGTACAAACATTGTTCTCTTCTTGGCTGAAAAACATCCATTTTGTGAAACTCCTCTTTATTAATTTGTCATACAGCACTGAAATAGGCTATATTGTAGTGTATTGTATTTATCCATGTCAGGCCAGCACAAAACACCTTTTTATTTAATTAGCGTTATCGAGAATTTGTTTTTTTATAATAATCTTTCTTTGTCAAGATCACACACCCCTAAACTAAGCTGACACGAGCTGAATAAAGAGACTTCTGTTTCCAGAACCGATCCTGTTGATTGATTGACTCTACTACAGAACCAAAGGTGACATGATCTCTGAACATCGTCAGAGCTTGTAGAGAGCTTTACACATGACACCTTCCATCAACTGACCGAAATCAGGGGTTCACTGGAGAACATGAGTGAGATATTTACTGCTCAAAGTTAAGCGGGTGACGAGGTCAGTTGAGCAAATTAATGAGACACAGCCTGCTGATTGGTGTTGAGATGAAAAGGCTTGTTTGTCCCATTGGAGCCGCTGAACTTTTCATCATCTCAGTGTATCTGATGTCTTCATTAATGTGTGTCCAGTTACAGCACCATCTGTGTTGTTCATGTGTCCACTGGGACAGTAAAGGTCAGTTAGTTTTCTTCTGTGCAGAGCTGGAAAATCACTCTACCTCCCATCAATTCCCTGTTGAACAAAACAGCAGATGCTGGTTAAGCAGGACTTGAAGCTAGTATGCTGGTTTGAACTGGTCTATAGCTGATTTGAGCTGGTTTCAGGTGGTCTTTAGCTGGTCATAAGCTGGTCATTAGCTGGTCTTTAGCTGGTTTAAGATGGTGTTTAGCTGGTTTAAGCTGGTCATGAGCTGGTCTTTAGCTGGTTTAAGCTGGTTTAAGCTGGTCTTTAGCTGATTTAAGATGGTCTTTAGCTAGTTTTAGATGGTCTTTATCTGGTCATGAGCTGGACTTTAGCTTGTTTAAGATGGTCTTTATCTGGTCATGAGCTGGTCTTTAGCTGGTTTAAGCTGATCTTTAGCTGGTCTTTAGCTGGTTTAAACTGGTCTTTAGCTGGTTTAAGTTGGTCTTTAGCCGGTTTAAACTGGTCTTTAACTGGTTTAAGCTGATCTTTAGCTGGTCTTTAGCTGGTTTAAGCTGATCATTAGCTGGTCTTTAGCTGGTTTAAGTTGGTCTTTAGCTGGTCTTTAGCTGGTTTAAGTTGGTCTTTAGCTGGTCTTTAGCTGGTTTACGCTGGTCTTTAGCTGGTCTTTAGCTGGTTTAAGCTGGTCTTTAGCTGGTCTTTAGCTGGTTTAAGTTGGTCTTTAGCTGGTCTTTAGCTGGTTTAAGCTGGTCTTTAGCTGGTTTACGCTGGTCTTTAGCTGGTCCGATCACACACAGGTGGGCTGAGTTAGTGTTAATAGCCTTTGCCATCAAGGTGTGTTTTTTGAGCTTAGTTTAAATAGACACTCTATAAAATGTATTAATGCTATTATTAGTGGCCAAGCTCCTAAGGTACATATGCCCCTATTGTAGTCATTGGTGTAAACATTGCACTCCTGTGTATTTAATCATTCATGTTGATTAATAATAAACACACAAGTGAACACTGGGCTGATTTCACATAAAAATGGCTCTGTTCTGTGAGATTTTTCAGATAAATCCTGCTGCGTTTGCAGTGATGGTTGCTGTTTTTCTCTCTATTCAGCTTCTGTCAGGACAAACATTCCAGCATAAATAAACTTTAATTGTATGAACATCATCATGCGACTAAAACAAACCCAATACATACAGATGTGCAGTGAGTTTGTGTAGTATGCAGTAATTGATTTGAGCTTCCTGCACTGTGTCGTGTGGGAGTGAATCTGGTCTGACAGGTTTTAGTCTCGTTCCCAGGGACCTGCTGAGTTTCTAGATCTCTCCGCTGTGTGTTTGTAAGTTGTTGTCATATGATCTGCTGTATCAGGATTACTCCATTATCTCCTCTGTAAGCTCATCTTCATGAACACAAGAGCAGGTGTGTACCTTTGTGAGTGTGGAGAGAGAAGTGTTGGGTTCATCAAGGTAGAGGCGTTCAGCTGTTAAAGTGGCGAGAGGTATGAGAACTGAACATGGACTCTGTCTGAAGCGCTTTCTATCGGACTCAATCCTGCTGATCTAACAGGTCCGTTCAGCTTCTTTTCTG
This sequence comes from Carassius carassius, assembly GCF_963082965.1. Taxonomy (NCBI): domain Eukaryota; kingdom Metazoa; phylum Chordata; class Actinopteri; order Cypriniformes; family Cyprinidae; genus Carassius; species Carassius carassius. The sequence goes on along the minus strand of NC_081755.1, from coordinate 124,172 downwards.
CATTTCTCCTGCTCTGGCTTGCTTTCTAATCTAGTGTTTTAATAAACCTGGCAAATATAGCTGGCTCTGTGACAGATAGCTTGTGCTCTTTCATTGTAAATGTGCTGAAGTATGTTAAAATTAACATGTCCGTCACTGTCATGGATCCCGTTTGGACATAAAACACCTCATCTATCTTTGAGATGACAGATCTTTCATATCATGTGTTAATATGGCTGAAGGATGTCATCCAGTTGGAGGTTTTTTGTGACATATATAACACATATAAGAGAATAAGATAAGACTGTTTCAATAAGACCTGAATCATAGAGAGACAACAGATATTGACTAAGACTGCTCTTTAAGTAAAACAGTAATTATTGGAATATTCTACAAAGCTTTTTTATATTGCTATTGAACACATTTTACTGGACTGCACAGTTTTATTAACTGATGTGTGTTTTAGAATTGATTCTTGTGTTTGTGTTAAAGGTATTCATTATGTATTTAGGAAGTTATTCAGACAGATTACAGCAATGAGAATGTGATGTAAAAAGTGTGTAACTATCATAACTATCAGGCTTCATTGTAATTATACTACATATATTTTGTAAATGAATTCATTGTGTGTGTGTGTGTGTGTGTGTGTGTTTGTGAGATTCCCGCTGTTGAGACTCTTAAGCTTCGTACCATCAGTGTTTTATCACTGTTTTTTTCACTGGAAGTGTTCTCACATGTCAAAAGTCAACCTCAGGTCACTTAACTACCAGAAAACAAAGCATTAACAGATGTTAGACTGCACCCCTTTAAAATAAATGTTGTTTGTAATGAACGGCTAATAATTAACTATAATAATTATAATAACTATAATCATTTTCGTTCTGTTATGAATGTCACTGCGAGCGCAGTGTTGGGCTGAGTTCAATGAACAGCGTTCTTAGAGGAAACAGATCCTGACTAGCATTAGCAATCCCATCATACCTCACAACAACACATATCACGCCAGAGCCGCAGTCACAACAGCATTAAAGATGCTTTTGTAACTCATGCATGTCATCACTCTGCTTTTGTGTAACACAGTTAGATCAAAGATTGGTGCTTCGAGGAAACGATGTGGAAGCTACAGTCACTGTGAATCATTTCCTGGGTTTCTCCAGTCGACATGATCTGATGTGATGGAGAGAGGCTTTAATGTTCATCATGTTTGTCTTTCATCATCATTATGTAATAACTCGCTTCACTTCTAATGTCAACTGTGTGTTATTTGTGTTTAGAGTTAACTAATAGTCATATATCGGTTCAGTGATTCTAGGCTGTTGTAGGTTTTCTGAGATCAAACCAGTCGTTGAAGTAAGGAATAACAGACTCTGAGTTATTAGAAAAATGAAGGTGGTGATGCAGCTGGGGTGTTGCCAGGCTTGTCCTGCATTTCTGTGGATGTTTTACCCTCCAGGTCTTGGAGACGGTCACGTGACTGAAAGCTGTGCATTCGAGTCCGTGTGACATAATGAGGGTTCAAGTATTTCCAGTTCCTATCAGCCTTTGTCAACAGATCTCAGTGTTTTTAAAGATGTGTAGCTCTGAAGTTCTGCATGATGTGGGATTTATTGTTACACCTGTGTGTGTGTGTGTGTGTGTGTGTGTGTACTGTCAGCTCATGCAGTGAAGTGTAGCAGTGCTGTTTTGTGTTGCAGACGCGTGATGCTGTGCTTTCTGCTCCTGACGCTTCACTGGATGAGCGTCACTGAAGCGCTGCAGTCGTCCAAGGAAGGTGAGTGAAGACCTCGTCACGGATCACAGAACAAACCAAACGAAAGGGAGGTGTGTGCTGGAGGAGGAGGAGGAGGAGTCATTGGTGATTGGGCTGTGGTTTGCAGAACTCTTCACACTGGATGAGAAGCATTATAACACAGAATAATTGGACCAAATCCTTATTGATGCACTACAAAACGTCTGATAGATTGTACATTTTACACACTAGTCTACATCTGAATATTAGAAACAGAACTGATAGCATTGATTAGATGGCTTTGAATAATTGATTTTTACAATAGAGATCTGACGATTGTGAAAACAAAACATCAGACAACCAAACAAAATAATCTTGTCTAATTTACTTGATGTCTACATTTTAACAAATGAGTCTATTTGAAAATATTTATTATTTTAAAAGAATTAATTATGGAAAAGAGTCACTTGAAATAAGAGAATGAAGATTGTTTCGTCCAGTGTTTTTTAAACGAAGACATCACTGGCATAATGTACCATACACATCTCTTTATTTGAAACGTAACATTTGTTCTAAAGGTCTGCTACTCTTTATCACAACATCAGAGTCTATATCCGGACTTTTATTCCAGTACTTTCATTATTATTTAATGTTTGCAACACAGAAATGTAGCCTACTGTTTGTGAAGCTGTTAAATATTCAGATGGGATTGTGATTTCAAATGTTTATATATCAGAATTATCATCATTTAGGAAAAAGATTGCGTGTGTTTGAATCGAGATCATGATCTTTTGACTCTGAATCATGAATACATATGAGCTTATATGAGGCTTCTGCCATCCATGGACAACACATCCTAAGAGTGAGAGAAACATCAAGACCTGCTTTATGTCCGAATCTCTTTTATTATTAATCACGTTTAATATAAAAACAGACGAGTTAGAAAAGTGCATCTTATGTGGGGACACAAGGGAAAAATCTGGTCACTCTTTCTTTTAAGGTCTAATTCACGCTATTAACAAACCATGAACTACGAGCTTTTCTTCAATAAACTCCTAATTTCAAATATAAAACTTTCAAAAAATATAGAGTACCTAGTTAAATGTAACTGAATTATGTAATTTAATTATAATATAAATGTAACTGTAATCTGCTACAGGCACTGAGAAAAAATGTGTAATTAAAGTGACTTGTGAAATGTTAATGGTTACAGGATTACATCTGAATATTTTCACACACACATACAGATATGATTGATTCCTTTCATAAATCAGATTGATTGCTCTAAAATTTTTCAGGAGTTTAGGACACAGAGTAGCACACTTTTATTCCATATTTGGGTTTATGTATATGCTTTATTTTTCCCGTCATAGCTATCTAAAGAATTGATTTCTAAAACAGTATCATAGCTATTAAACCTTATCTTTTTATTTTAAATCTGTATTTAACCTCAGAACGATCTCAAATTAAAGTGTCGCTAAAGTCTGATTTTGTGGCGGCTGTGCTTTAAATGAATTAATTTAATCTTAATTCAAGAGATGAAGTATTTTGACCGTAATCAGTGTTGAGTACTAGTGTAAAGTTAACCCTGCCTGCTTTAAATGTTTCAGGGTAATTCACAGTTATTTTTTTTATTCACAATTAGTTAGAAATTTTAAATTAGAAAAGTAAATCAAAAGCAATCAAATTAAATTATTTACATAAATACACTATTGACTATATTGTATATCTGTTAAATTTCCAAAGTAACCTTCCCCACACTGTTCAAAACGATCTGTTTGTGCCTTTGTGTGAAAGAAAGGGCTAGTAGTTCTGATCATATTTCATCAGGCCTGATCCGCTCTGGTTTTCAGCTTTCCTCAGGTTTATCTTTCATGAGTGACGTCAACATATGATGACAGACTGATGTAAGTAAATAAAGCACTTAGTAAACACTAAACCATCAGATCAGAGTCCTTAACTCACCCGCTAAAGCATGTCTATAGCACATTGAGAGAGTGTGTGTGTGTGTGTGTGTGTGTGTGTGTGTGTGTGTAGAGATGTAAATAAGTAAATACAGGGTTTGTGCAGATTTTATGAAGGAAAAGTTAAGACATTTTAATTTGAAGACTTTTTGAAGACCAAGTAATGGGCGTTTGAGGAATAAATTGAATATACTACAAGATAAAATGTCTGTAAATGTAAATGTATTAGGCATACTCTCACTATTAACTATTACTAGCATATTTTCTGTTTATTAGTTCTTGTAAAGCTCATATTAATGCCTCATTCTGCATGTCCATATTCTACATCCCTTAAACCTACCCCATATCTAAACATAACTACTATCTTACTAACTCTTAGTATGCAGCCTGTCTTTGCATCATGTATTAAATGTTTTTATATTGACTTTTTAATGTGAAAACGGACCGTGAGTATATCTGAGATCTCAAATCGCCGGTTTGAGCTTCTCAGATGATTTTTAGCTGCTCATTGCTGTGTTGATTCCTCTGTCACAGCGCTCTCTCTGTGTCTGTGTTTGTAGGAGTGTGTAGCTGCTAGCATGAGCGCACATGTCATAATCTCACACTGAAGACACTAATGGAGCGTTTTGTGTTTAATGTTTTGCTGTCAGCAACTAAACTTGTAGCTAAATAAGTCAGTATGATCTGATTAGCACATTTAATTCAGCAGGTCAGAACAGTATAACTGTGAATCAAATGAAAATAGTAGTGTAAATCTATCAGGATTCTTGAATGTGACTAAGCTAACTATTCTGATGGTATTTCAATATATGATTTACAATTTACAGTATGTCATTGTGGTATTAATGTAGAAATGTAGCAAAATTGCTGTCATATTCAGTTTTGCTAGGTTTCGAACTTAAAGGGATAGTTCACCCAAACATGAAAATTAGCCCATGATTTACTCACCCTCAAGCTGACTTCTTTCAGATGAATCCAGTCAGAGTTCAGACAGGACCACTTTGGCAAGTTACTTGAGTTTATTAATCAATTTATCTTTGGCGGTATGGTTCCATATTGGGGTTCCTGCTCCCAAATTAATTGAACATACAAGAGCTTAAACATTAATCCCCAGTAACCATTAGCTTGGAAATACATGATAATTAAGACACTTACTAATGTTTTTAAAGCAAACAGTGGTAATGGTGTAGATGTGGCAGTGGGACGTCTATCCTGTAGACTGGTTATGAAGGTGAGTGTCTCTCAGCAGTGAGGTCCATGCCAACACAGACTGGAAAGCCTTAGTGATCTGAAACGATGGCTGTTGATATTCAGTAGTCCAGTAGAAATCTAATAAAGTGTATCCATCCATTATAAAAAGTGATGTGCCAGAATATGTCATCCGCTCGACCCATTTCTTACACAAGTGCATCGCTTCTCTTCACAAGGCATCCATTACACTTTTTATGATGGACTTCTGCACTTTATGGGATTCAAACTTTCAACCACCATACACTGCCATTATAAAGCTTGGAAGAGCCAGGACTTTATTTTAACTCTGATTGTATTTGTCTGAAAGAAGAAAGTCATATACATCTAGGATGGCTAAAGGGTGAGTAAATCATGGGCTATTCTTCATTTTTGGGTGAACTATCCCTTTAGGTTTAACTGTTGTTTAAAGAGTATGTAAACATGTTAACTGGCTGTAGGTACATATCATTTTGGCATTGTTTGTGTGACAAATTAATTGATGTCCTTTCAAAGCTGTAGTCATTCAAGGGATGTATTTTGTGCCAAAAGCAATGATTCACAGCTTAGCTCACATAGACTGCTGTTGTAAATAAGTGACTTAAGTATTAATGCGTCCAAGCTGTTGTAAAAAACTGTAATTGAGCACAATAAGATGTTCTTCTTCATAACGTTTTATTATCTTCACGCTTGATATTGCGGTAAGAAATTGCCACATCAACTCAAAGAGCTGGAAATATCATTGACAACATCTACATCAACACTTGAGATGTTTCGGCACCATTCTGGGTAGGGCTGTCACTTTTGTGAAAAAAATCATTTTCGATTTTTAAGACATAAGAGTTCATTGAATCGATTGTAAAATCGATTTTCAATGTCTAAAAAAAAGACGTTTCCTTTTTTAACATCAAATAACGGACGAACGTAAAGAGAGCGCTGGAAACACACAAGTCAGCCATATTTCTTATTTATTGGCATGAAGTTTCATGCAGAATAACAAACAGCAACAGGAGTGCAACATGCTCGAAAAATATATCTGCAGAGGGGACGGCTGCCATAACAAAAGAAAAACATCACTGCAGGCTTCAACCCGGCTGCATTTATGAGTTAGGCAATTCATAAATCTCCAAGATTATTTTAAATAATGATTCAATCCATTTCAAACAACTGTTCAAAAAGAAGACGTGCTCCGATCGCACTGACGTCCCAGGGACACTCAGGTACAGCTGCTCAAGGTGGGGGTATTACTGCCAATTTTCCACCACAAAAGCCGGCCGCTGTCAGCTTGCAATGGTCCTTTTCATAACTCAGAATCTCTCTCTAGAGGTGCGAATGAGGTGAATTCGTGTCTACCGCGCCGCGAGACCTCCAGACGAGTGTAAACGCGTCTTTACATTGACTTAACATTGAAATCATTTGCGCCAGACGCTCTATTCGCGTTTGGTGTGAACACAGCATAAGAGGTCGCTTTCAACATCACTGGGTCTTACAGGCGCGTAAAATTGCTGGTATCATCTATATTTTTTAATTGGTTAGTTCTTTTAAAATTAATAGTGCAATCGATTTTCGAAACTAAAAGTGACAGCCCTAATTCTGGGGAGCGATTCCCAAAAGCATCGTTAGCCAACTATGGTCACAAGTACCGTTGTTACCATCATGGTTCAACGATTCTGTGTTTCCCAAAAATATTGCTTAAATGAACATTAGCAAACAGTGTCACAACCTTACATAGCTACTACAGCTCTGGACCTGAGGTTAGAAGCACAGTTTCTTATTAATAAGGGCATATGTGCTTAAATAAATTATGCTCTTGGGCACAATAAGCAAGCTAACATACAGTACAACCTATACATTCTGTGTTAATTCTGACTCCACCGTAGTTGCTTCATGTAATTTGTCTCTGCTATGCTGCAATAGATGTCTTCTCTGAGATCTTCAGTCTTTGTTTGTTCCATCGCAGATGGCAAAAGGCCGTATATTTACCGCTGCCGCTCGCCCAACATGGAGATCTTCACCTGCTGGTGGCATCCGATCGCTAATCAGGACAACGTCACCTACACGCTCCTGTACACCATGGGGTGAGATTTCACACTGTGCCTTTAATACATCTGTGTAACATTCATTCGCTCTGATTTATCATCACTTTCACCAGATTAGTGTTTGTTATGTAGCATGTAGCTGTGAATAGTGAACAGACGTCATGTCTCCTCGCAGTGAGCGTGCTCCTCAGGAGTGTCCTGATTACGTGAGCGGCGGCATCAACAGCTGCTTCTTCGATGCCAAACACACTCAGGTCTGGGAGATGTACTGCATGAACGTGACGGCACACACGCACACGGGGCCCATCACCTCTAAGAAACACTGCCTGGACGTGGTCGAGATAGGTGATGCTTTACACTAAATATTACACATGCTCTAAAACATCAGGATATGATGAAGCTGGCATCAGCTCTTGAAAAAGCTTCTCTAGCTTCATCCACTGAGCTCAGCTCAGACCTGCAGACTGTTCGCACTCAGCTCGATTTTTCTTATTCAACCATTCACACATACAGTTTAATATACGGTTATATACATTGATTATTCTGTAAAATAAAGTTTTTTTTTTTATTGGCATTGATGTGAAGGATACTTCATAGCATATAACAAGCACTATGAGAGTTTTCATCAAACTACTGCTCTCTGTTCATACTGTCCAAATACTGACCCTACATTAGGCCTCTACATGGTTGTAAACGTTCAGGCTTTCACAGCTTAGTGTGTCTTTGTGAACTCTTCTGTTCTAGGTTTCTCCTGAGGTTTGCTCATCATCATGTTTGTTAATGAGTCTCGTGTTCTTTGTCCCCAGTGGAGACCGACCCACCCTTTAACTTGACATACATCATGCTGAACGAGAGCATCGGTGAAGTCGGCCGCAGTGTTTTAGTGTCCTGGCTGCATCCGACTGAGTCTCTGGTGCATGAGCAACTGATGATGCTGGTCTACGAGCTGCGCTACAGAAATCTCGCTCAGCCAGACAACTGGAGGGTACATACACACAGAGTCTGCTTATCATGTCTCTATTTTCATGATAACTGTAGAAGAAACAGGAATGGAGACAAACAACTTGTCTTCTATTGGTCTGTAGGGAATGGAGCGTTTGCGCGAGCCACATGTGGAGTTTTTGGATCTGCCGGTGGGAAGGTATGAGTTCAGTGTGCGCTGCCGCACCACCAGCAACAAACACTGGAGTGTATGGAGTGAGTCCATCATCGTCACCATCAACGGCAGAGCTCTGTCCGGTACTCACAAACACTTACACATATATCAACCCATCTGTCATGACTGATAGCTGCTGCTCTAAGTGTGTCTCTGTCTGTCTCTCAGATCAAATGTTGGCCTTGATCCTTGTGACCAGCATCGCCATCATGATCTTCATCATCTTCACTTTGGGGAACATCCCACGAAGCAAGAGGTCAGTGAAGTCTATGGAAGGTCCTCATTTAGCTAAGTTCTGTGTGTTTTGTATCACTGTCTCATGGATTTTTTTTACTGCTTGTGTTCTTCCAGCAGGATTAAATCATTCTTCCTGCCAGCGATTCCCAAACCGCGCATCCCAGGACTTGAACCCGCTCTGCTGAAGGTCAGAGAGTCCCTTCACACATCACACACACCAGCTCAGAGTTACACTGTTTGAGTTGTTAATAGTGTTCAGATCAGAACATAGCTTAGCGACTGCATAGCAACATTATGACAACAATGTTGAACGATTTATTCAGAACTTAATTTGAAGTTCCTGCTCTTTATTGTCCCAACAGAAGGGGAATATTGATGAGATCAATCAGCATTTCTCCAGTTTTCACTGCTACAAGTCGCCACAGTACTGCACGGAAACGTGGTACCAGGTGAGCGAGGACACGAGTCCGGCTGTGACACCCAGCAGCATCCAGTCTGACGGTATACAGGAGGATGTGCTGATCAGGACAATCACACCGTGTGTGTTGATTGGGCCAATCAAGCAGTACGTCACCTGCCCTGACGGACAACAGTCTGTTCAGACCAACTGCACTCCTGCACCTTACTGCCGCAGCCCCACCCCCTACTGTCAGGAAGACACGCCCCCTGCTGACCCTGGCTCCGCCCAACCAGAGCTCACATCTGTCCGAGGCATGGACTACAGCATGATTCTAAGCCCCGCCCCCTACTGTGTGGAAGACACGCCCCTTGCAGACCCTGGCTCCGCCCAACCAGAGCTCACATCTGTCCGAGGCATGGACTACAGCATGATTCTAAGCCCCGCCCCCGCAGCGCCGCCCACTCAAGACTTCTACATGTGTGTGGATGGCGTGACGCTCGCTGGCACACTACATCTGGTGCCCTACCTGCCGCTCAATGAGGGAGCGGAGTACGAAGCAGACAAGAACAGCCAGCTGGCAGCGCTGCTGGAGAAGCAGATGGAGGCGCTGTTGAGCACGATCGAGTCGAACCCGAGCGAAGCTGTCATGCCTTCACAACCTCATTCACCAGACAGGAGCTGCAGAAGCATCTAATAACACACACAGAAACGAGCAGCGTATTAGCAGCAGTGCAGCACCTGTTAAAGTGCTAAGTCTAGTTTCGCAGTACTGCTCCTGCTCGATTAAAGAGATAATGCAATAATATGGACTAAATGAACATGATTTTAATTTGATTCATTGAGTTTAGTTTGGAAAAATGTGTAGATTTCATATGAATTATAGAAAGTCAAGTAATTTATTTACCTACCAGTCAGATTAATTTTTCGTCCTCATGTAAATAAGATTTCACAGGCAATTAATGACGTGTGAGAGAGATTATCGTGTAGAGAAGATCAGATCAGATTTTATGGACTAGAAATGACTGAAATGAGCAAATCACGTTTCTTTAACGGACAGATGGAAAAATAGAGAGAGAAAGGGTCACTGCTTGAGATCTCAGCAGGAATCCAGTCACTTCTTATCCATGACCAGCACATTTCAACTAAACGTCCTTCGAGTCTCGTCAGGATAAACATTTACTCTAAATTGAAGAAACTCTTTTGTAACACAGGTATAATGGTTTGCTCGTTGAGTGAGTGATGATGTAATGTATGTACATCTATGATGATGATGATGGTGATGATGATGAGCCACACAACACCGTCCCATTAGAGCGTTTCATTGATGCATCCTAGTTTATACACTGATACTCAAACATACGACAGTGAAGAAAGCGAAACATTCACTGTGTTTATAAGCAGTGTGACTGACGAGCTGAACTCAGTAGTTTATTCTTTTTGAATATGACAAACTCTGGAGTTTCTGTTTAAAGCATAAGACACAAACCCCAATCTGTTTTAGTAGGTTGGACTACTATAATCTTTCACAACATTAAAAGTCGTTTGTTTGTACCTCGTCAAATGTTTGAGTGGCAGTTTAATTTATGTGTTTGCAAATGTGCCTTTTGACTAATTTTTTTGTGCAATGTTTATTGCTAGAATGTAAAATCAGATGAATCAGGGTTTTAATAATGTTCGATACATTCATGATACATTACTCTGTTTTGTACCACATTCATAAAGAGTGCTGTTTAAAACACTACGGAAGATTAGAAAAACACTTCATGGTCAAAAAATTGCTGTTTCATTTTTATGTGTTTGTTCTTGGCTATGTAGAAGTGTCTTATAACAGTGTCCCAGAGAGAAAAAGATAATGTTACTGTAACGTGAACCTGTGTGTGTGTGTGTGTGTGTGTGTGTGTGTGTGTGTGTGTAAGTGTGCACAGTTTTGTTTGTGTGCCTTAGAGAGACTGAAGCACTGTTATTTGTTCAACACTGTTTCTCACACCCATTTTAGTGTCAGTTCATGTTTTCCTCTTGATTTTCCTGAGGGATTATTTGTCTTTGGGGTGTAATGTCATTGATACGGAGGGAACGAGATGAGAGGCATGGGGATCCATCTGAAAAGCTTTATTCAAAGACATGGTCAACACAGGCAAGGGTCGGACAATGGAAAACAAGTACATTGAGGGCAAGACCAAAGAGTAGTCAGGTAAACGGCATGTGTCGATACAAAGAGCAAGGCAAACAGATAATTCACAGACAATAGTCCAGGCGAGGTACAAACTAAGTCTGAGAAGGCAATACAAAGGGTAATCCGGGGCAGGTAGCAAACAGACAAAACGAGGAGACAGGCTAAAATACAAAGCTAGGGTAAACAGGCTAGATAAAGGCGAGGCATAGAACAAGACTAGGAACTAGGCAAAACTCGGAATGACTCCATAACATTGCTATCACTGACACAGTGATACACGCAAACAATACTCATCCCTGAACCGTGGTTAGAGCCTGGTATTAAAGGTGCGTGTGACTGGCTGCAGGTGAGGGTGTAATCAGTGCAATGGAACATGGGAAATGTAGTCCAGGATGATGTGAAACAGTCTGTGTAGCGTGAGCATCAATATACTAGGAAGGCGAGCTCTGGTGGCAAGCAGATGGAAGACCACATAACTTGTGCAGGTTAAAAAGTTCATGTTCTACCTGCAGATCAATTATAGAAACACATCAGAGAGGTTCTGATATATTTAAAAAGAGGTTTATAGAGTAGTAAAGGTGTCAGCTTTCAAAGAAATGCAGAATGTATTCTAACTACAACATGTTTTTCTGTAAGAGTTTGCTTCTCATATAAATGTTGCCATCTGTGGGATAACCATATTCCCATGTGGTCAAATTAAGTGAAACTAAAAATATGGAGGTTTTGTGGTTCACAAACACACACGCACACACAGTTTTTGATGTTTGTTTAGGATGAATGTGGCCCGGTGTGTGCATGTGTGCAAATGTCCTCACTTCTATTGTGAAATACATTGTCAGCCCATTAGTGAAACATTTGACTGATCCTCACTAGTTAGAAAGGCTCATAAATCAGCCAAAAAATGTTGTTGATGTGAATCCAGTGTTCTGCACGTTTGTATGATCGGTAGGTTTAGGGGTTGGTTAGCTTACAGAAAATATCATTAACCTGGTAGAACATCAACGGACGTCTATATATGTCACAATGATTGATTTGGTTTATGTGGACACAAACCTGTATGATGACATGGGTATGTCAGGCGCGACAAAGTGAAGGTGGTTTATGAGGACATTTCCTGTGTCCCTCTATTTTAAATGGCTTGAACACATACCAAATGTAGTTATTTTTTAAATATCTAAAAATGCAGTAAGTTTTGTGTAAGGGGTAGGGTTAGTGTAGGCGGATAGAACAGTATAAGAACTATTATGCCTATGGAAAGTCCCTTTAATTAGTTTGAACTCACGTACTGCTCAAACAGGATGTGTGCTTTCAGCAAATCGTCAGGCTTCGGCTCCGGTTAGACTGGAATAAGGTCACCTTGTGGGTTATGCAGGCATTTGAGGGAACGTTGCACTTTATAGTCAAAAAGGGAAATATTCTTTATGCTTGAATATAATGAAGCATAAAAGCAAATAAATAATAAATGGTAAGCCATACATAAAATAAATCAATAGAAAGAAGAATGTTAGGGTGTGGTGGAAATAACTAATGAGCCAATAAGTGCTCCTTTGCTGCCATCTACTGGTTACAGTAGTCATTTCCAGTCTTTTTTTGAGGTCATCACATTAAAAAAAAAATTAAGTCCTTCTATTATTCAATTATTAAATATTTCCTTTCATGATGTGTGTAATTTAACCATATAAATGTAAACAATCTGCAAAGTTGTAAAGCCGAAAGTGTGCAATAAAGTCGTCTCCTAAAAGAAAGAAAAACAAGTTGTCAGGAATTCAAATCCCTCTTTATGCAAATGTGTTATTCATTTGCATACCTTCTGCACTATGTCAGGAATTACTGACCCAGGCATGGACTACAGCATTCTATTTTATAATGTGTGGCAAGAATCTTGGGGGATTCTTCATTAAGAAAGGTGTCTGATGCAAAAAAAGTTGGTGGCTTCTGGGAAGTCGTGGCCTAATGGTTAGAGAGTCGGACTCCCAATCGAAAGGTTGTGAGTTCGAGTCCCGGGCCGGCAGGAATTGTGGGTGGGGGGAGTGCATGTACAGTTCTCTCTCCACCTTCAATACCACGACTTAGGTGCCCTTGAGCAAGGCATCGAACCCCCAACTGTTCCCCGGGTGCCGCAGCATAAATGATGAACACTGCTCCGGGTGTGTGCTCACAGTGTGTGTGTGTGTGTGTGTGTTCACTGCTCTGTGTGTGTGCACTTCGGATGGGTTAAATGCAGAGCACAAATTCTGAGTATGGGTCACCATACTTGGCTGAATGTCACTTCACTTTACATGGCACAGCACAAGATTTAATTAATGTGCAAAGCAGTGAAGGTACACTGCTTCTGGGTGACTTTCTCTGAAATGGGACTGCTCCACTCATGACTGCAGCACCATCATATGCTTGTACAACACTCATAAGTTTTATGAGTCAGTTTTATGTTCTCAGTGTCTGCTCTATTTGATTCTCCCCTCAGGAGTAACTATAGGCGGAGCATGTGTAAGGCTAGGGACGGCTTAGCCTTCCTCTGGCTACATATGGAAACTTGGGGCCAAAAAAGTGCCCCTGCACAAACAAATATAATCTATTACGTCTGTTGCTAACAGAGTGAATATGAATAGACGGTGTCGAATGGGGCGTAAAATAAAATCTTCTTTGTTGCGCCATATTAAATTTTAGGCGTTTTACAGTGTTGTGCATTTTAACCAATCACACACAATTCTGTTGAGTTTAGGAATGCAATGGCAAAAAAGAAGTGTTCAGATGAGTCCTGCGCTTTGTTGTTTATGATGAGTTTCAGCGAGATGTATGTACAAAGTAAGAGATTCATTTCACAGTTTATACAGCTTTAGTGATTATAACGATATTTTGGTTTTTTGAAAAAATCAGCCAAAACACTAACTATAAGATTAACTTGAATCTTGAGAGTGCTTAAACTCATGATAGATCAATGTTAGCGATAATCTCACCCTCTATATATAATTTATTTGATGTTTGAATAATCGTGAAAAGGAAAAATTATATAATTATAAATTTCTGACGTTATTATTAAATTGTAATCTCGTTAAATACAAATTATACCCCATTAAAAAAATATAATGTATTAGTGAATTGAATTACCCTACATGACACCCAAGCCTGGTTCTTGCCTAAAAAGACGTGTTTATGATGTTTAATACACAGTGGCAACCAGTCTGGGTTGGCACAGAAATCTTCATTATTTCAATATAAAAATACGTTTGATTATAATGTACTGGACTGTTTTAGTGCCTAAAACACAACAATTAATTTCTGTTTAACTGTAATTGAGATATTTGTAAATTAGATCAAGTAATACTGGGTGACTATGACAATTTTTGTATTATTCCTCACCTCCAGGTATTTTAATAAAGGGGCTCACTATAGCTTTATTGTTTATTCAGCTTCTAGAAACTCCCCAATGCTTGCTCTCCAACATTGCATACTTCTGGATTAGGCATGCGTAGTGATACAAATCTGAAAAAGGCCGAAGTCAACAGTCATAAATGCCAGAATATAAAATAAGTTATTTTATGCATTTAAATGTTTTCATTTTTGCATATTTTATAGTATACAAGTACACTGTGCTCACATTTATTTGAGCATTAAATTACAAAATAAAAAATACATATCATCTTGTGCCTTATATGGCAATCTCGAATTGCAGAATATATTTTAATACATGCATTTGAGAGACGTTCTTGTGTGCTGGGTACATGCAGTTTGCATTTTTTTTTGCATTGTTTTAATCGCCTTTTTGGTGACTTCATGATGACAGAACGAGGTATGTAGCCAGTGTTGTGCATGAACGCGTTCAATGAATGACGTTCACTGAACGAGTTCATATTTTCGCCGAACGCTGAAAGAATCACTTTTCATACAATGAACGTGAACTAGAGCGGCGCTCACTCTGGCAGGAATGAACAGCACGTGCAGTTCACGTTCACGCTCATTTGAAAAGTCAGGTTTTACCAGGGCTTAATTTGAGCCGGAACATGTTCCGTCACCTCCGACATTGGATCCGGCACCTCCTGTGTCACTAAAATTAATTGCCTAAATGAAAAAAAAATTACTGTTTGTGTAGTGTTCAATGTTTGTGACGCATGACTTGCGCGCTTGTTGTACTAGTTGAGATTGCTGTTAGCCTCGATCGTTTCACCGTTTGGGGAGTCGTGGCCTAATGGTTAGAGAGTCGGACTCCCAATCGAAAGGTTGTGAGTTCGAGTCCCGGGCCGGCAGGAATTGTGGGTGGGGGGAGTGCATGTACAGTTCTCTCTCCACTCTCAATACCATGACTTAGGTGCCCTTGAGCAAGGCATCGAACCCCCAACTGTTCCCCGGGCGCCGCAGCATAAATGGCTGCCCACTGCTCCGGGTGTGTGCTCACAGTGTGTGTGTGTTCACTGCTCTGTGTGTGTGCACTTTGGATGGGTTAAATGCAGAGCACAAATTCTGAGTATGGGTCACCATACTTGGCTGAATGTCACTTCACTTTCACTTTCACTTTCACGCAGGGGAAAAATGTCAAAAAGACAGGAAAGTTTGCTTAACATTTTCAAATACGCTGGACAGTCAGATCCCAAACAAGCAAAAATCGTTTCCGCTGATCAAAAAGGAGACCACGGTGGACACAGTAGCCTAGTATCGATATCTCGTTATTTCGACATAATAAGGGGACATTCTAATCTGCATTAAGCCACATTAAACGTTCTTATAATGGTTTTCTATGGGAGGAAAATGCTTAACCGTTCATTTTATGGGCTCATCTGATATTTTGTACATAGCATAGCCTATTTGTTAGGATTTTAGTATCATAATGATTAGGCTAATAAATGCACGCACAATTATCCGTGAACTTGATTTGAACAAATGCCTTTCAACTTGTGTGTGCAAAATTCAGAATAAACTAATGTGCAGAAATTTGTACAAATAGAGAGTAGGCTATGTAGGCATACTATACTGTTGTAGCCATTAAAAAAAGCGCTTTTCACATTTGTTAAAATATCATAATGTTATTTTTTTTCCATTTATGTTGATTTATGAAAAGTGAACAGCACGACCGAGTAAGATAGGATGCGCAATATGAGACATGGAGCGGGTCAGACATGATTTTGACCGTTGAAGTTGTTATAGAAAGCCTTTCTTTAAAGTGAATTTCGTTTTGTATAAATTGTATCTTAATTTTAATCAACTTTTCATCAACCAATTGCCTGTATTTAATGAATAGGCCGACGAAACAAATATAACGGAGGTGCCCGCGCGCTCACTTGCATTGCACGTGAACTAGAGCACATCCTAACTTAACGAAACTCAGTGTATGCCTCACACAGACATGACAAATACATCAAATACACAAAGCTTGAAATGTATAAATAATTGTCTCTTTGTTTATTGGTACAATAATTTTGATTAGTTTTGTAGTGGCAGTGATTTGCAGCTGGTAATGGATGGTAAAGAGGTTCTATTGAGTAAGATAGTGGCCTATCTTAAAAAGAATTTAACAAATGAACGTGAACTAGTTCGTTTTTAGATATGTGAACTTAGTTAGTTTAAAAAAAAAAGAACTATGAACATGAACTAGTTCATTATCATCTGTGTGAACTGAACTTTGAGCTAGTTCTTTTTAAGTATGAACTGGCACAACACTGTATGTAGCCTATGCTCAAAGTTTCTTGTGCAGGTTATTTATGATGAAGTGATATGGAGCGTGCGCCACATATCTGCGTACTGTTGAAGAGTGTACACTGTGACCACAGTGAAACGGCTGATGGGACAGGGAGTGTTGTGCCGTCCGCCGCGGGCCGTCCATGCCGAGAGACGTGGGAACAGGAGCGAGGCTGGTGGAGTGATTGGGAAATGAGCGACACCTGCTCGACCCACCAGTCTCGAGTCCCACAGAGGAGATGGAAGGATATAAAACAGGAGCGACGGAAGGATATAAAACAGGAGCGACGACAGTAGAGGACCAGGCCTGGATTTATTTTGTGTTTTGGTTTTGTCTGTGTCAAATCAAATCAAAATGACTTTAATATTCAAAATAAACACAAAACAGCGCGCAGTCGTCTGTGAGGGGCTGCCGCGCTGTTTTGTGTTTATTTTGAATATTAAAGTCATTGTGATTGTCCGCCGTTTCCCGCCTCCTTCTTCCCGATGATCATGAAGTTTGTACTGCGTTACACATTTCTTGTTTTTAGTGGGGTGGCCACCCTTTCATTAGTAGTGGCCACCCTGTTAATGCATTTGGCTGCTTTTAGCCTTACCCTGGAGTTGGTTCACCCTGTGCCTATGAGAGTGTAAGCCTGGAGTCGGACCGTCTGGACTGAGGGACGACTTCTCTCTAATGCCGCGTTGCCACCGTAGGAACTTTACCCAGGAACTGGGGACTTTGGCCTGGTACTCGGTGTGTTTCCACCGCAGGAACCAGGAACTAAAAGTTCCAGGTAAAAGAATGCCCCTCAGAAAGTCCCTGCTGGCGAGGTGGTACTTTTTCAAAGTTCCGGAACTTTCGGGGGCGGGACTTAGACGCTAAACATCCTGATTGGTTGAGTTCATGCAGCATTGTGATTTCAAACACCATTTATTCGGATCATTTTCAAAATATTACTGTTATTGTGTCATGAAATGTAATTTTAAAAGTATTTCAAGCGAGAATGTAGTTGTTTAAAACTAAAATCTGTGGTTTATTTATAAAGACAGGTCCTATTTAAAAATGTGTTGTTTCGCCGATCTCAGAGACGGTGTGATCATCTATCCGCCGAGAAGCAGCCTCACCTCGGCTAGACCTTCTGATGTGTGCCGCTGGATCTGATGTCTCTTTAGTGGTTAAACATTACATATAATTCGTTTTTGGGTAAATCTAACAGGTTATCTTTGGTCTGTATTCAATTTATCTACATGTTAAAATGAAAATAAAAAGGCAAATTTATGTAATATTTCGTTTCATTGTAATGGCTGTATATATACACATATCCCTGAAGTCAAGTCTGCTTTATTGTCAATTTCCACATGTACAGTACATACATACAGAGAATTGAAATTGCGTTACTCAAATTAACATTAAAGCCTAAAAATCTAGATCAAATATAAAATGTACATACAACTATACAATAAGGGAATGCAAAAAAAAAAAAGGCATATAATAAAATTAAAAATAAAGTTAAATAAAGCAGCGCAAGGCAAATGACAGATATAATGCAAATCAATGAAGTGAACAACAGTGCAGATAAAGATTTTTAGTGCAAAAAAATCCCTTATTAAAAATACCTTATTAAGTCTGATTAATGTGACAAGTGACAAAGGGCTCAAGAGCAGTTATTTTATTTAACTGACTGATGAGGTAGTGAAATGACGTCAGTTCCATGCTGAATGAGGTAGTGAGCAGACCAATGATGCACAAAGTGACTAGTGCATGCCATCATATAATTAGTGTGTGTGTGTGGGGGGGGGGGGGGGGGGGGTTCATAGTTCAGTGCCTGGGGTAGAAGAGGGAAGGGGGGCAAGATCGGGAGGGAGTTCAGCTTCCTGACAGCCTGATGGATGAAGCTGTCCTTCAGTCTGCTGGTCCTGGCCTGGAGACTCCGCAGTCTTCTCCCTGATGGCAGCAGACTGAAGAAGCTGTGTGATGGGTGAGTGGGATCACCTGTGAAGCAGAGGGCTTTGCGAGTGAGACGGGTTCCATAAATGTCCTGGAGGGAGGGGAGAGAGACACCAATGATCTTCTCAGCTGCTCTCACTATGCGTTGCAGAGTCTTTCTGCAGGATGCGTTGCAGGTGCCATACCACACAGTGATGCAGCTCGTCAGGATGCTCTCGATGGTGCCTCTGTAGAAGGTGTACATGATGGGGGCCGGGGCTCTGGCTCTCCTCAGTTTGCGGAGGAAGTAGAGACGCTGTTGTGATTTCTTGGCCAGTGCTGCTGTGTTTTCAGTCCAGGCGAGGTCCTCTGTGATGTGCACACCCAGGAACTTGATGCTGCTCACTCTCTCCACAGTCGCACCGTTGATGGTCAGAGGAACGTGCTGAGTGTGTGCTCTCCTGAATTAACATTTGAACACTCTTGAATACTCTCCTTTATAAGTAACGGTGCCATCGGAGACGCACCACACCTAGCAGTTCACACCTCACCATCACACTCCCTCCACTTAGTTCCACTCAGAATTGCCAATAGTATAATATTCTACATTAATGCAAGTAATATTTACAGTCATGTTTGGTGTCATTAGAATTGTCTCAGGGCGACTGGTAAAATGTTCTCAAACTTACAAAAGTAGAGTAAAAGATAATACAGATCCTAAGAGTTAAGAGATATTTTGATTACCGTAATGGGAGTCCCCTTATCCAGGGTCCTCCATGTAAATTACCTTCTGTTCCCTTTGAGGTGTAAACTACCCTGGTCTGGGACCTGACTTAATCAAATTCCAATTGTTAGTTTCTGTCTCCTCTCGGGGGATGTTTGTCTTGGTCTGAGGTATTTGAAGGATTGCAGCAAAAGGATCAGGGCAATTCTGTAGCCAGAAAGCCCGTAGTGTGTTGTGTGTCTCTTCACTTCATACTATGTATTTTCCTCTTAGATGATCTTTGAGAATTTTATGTTTTATATTGATAGAATTTGATATGTTTGAATTGGATATGTAATTGGCAGAATACATTTATCTGACTGATAATAAATTGTTACATTTGATTTTATTTTGTTTTACTCTGTAATTATTGACTCTAGTAGACTACGTTGTATCCTTGTTAGAGACATGAGCACCCGAATGAATGAGTTCATATAAAATAAAGAGTTTAACTAGAATAATCAGATGTCAGAAGAATGCTAATTAGAAACAGACATTCAGCCAATCTGCATTCCAACCTAAATTCGAGGTCATAATAAAATGGAGTCAGATTAAATAATACAATGGAGTCAGATTAGATACTAAAATGGAGTCAGATTTGAGTTTAACCTAAATTGAATGACTCTACAGTACACATTGAAAAGACAGAACACGCAGGAAACCTTTTAGCCAGCCCCGGATTCCTTCTTTGGACCGTGTGCCTGGACGTTACAGGAGTAATGTAACGCACACATACTCCCAGTTGTTCAGTGTGCCTGAGAACTAACAAGAAATATAATATCACGATTGAAAATCTATGGCGCAATGATGTTACAAAGCACCTGAAAATATCCTTATTGGAAGTTACCTAGCTGGGACTATTTTCAGGTGCAGCGTAATACCATTGCTTCTGCTGCTCCCATGGTACTGCAGCAAAGTTCCTTGATTATAATGCCGGGATGAGAATGTAGTTCCTAGTCATAGGAAAAATCGCAACTTTTCATTTTCCGTCGGTCTTAGTACACAGTGTAACTACAGAAGAGTCAAGTTTTAAACAGGAAAAATATAGAAACTCTTTTGTCATTTATGAGCGAGATGCTAACGGCCTAATCAGATTCAATGATCTATGCTAAGCTAAGTCAAGTCACCTTTATTTATATAGCGCTTTAAACCAAAATACATTGCGTCAAAGCAACTGAACAACATTCATTAGGGAAACAGAATGTCAATAATGCAAAATGATAGTTAAAGGCAGTTCATCATTGGATTCAGTTATGTCATCTCTGTTCAGTTAAATAATGTCTGTGCATTTATTTGCAATCAAGTCAACGATATCGCTGTAGATGAAGTGTAAAGCTAAGCTAAAAGTGCTACCACCAGACCCAGATATCGGCTAACTGGATTAGAGCTTAGATTCTCTGCCCGAGCTCTGGCCAGGCCGGGCTGGGCCGATATTTCCCGCCACCGTCCTCGGGCCGGGTCGGGCCCTTGATAAAGCACGTCACGTGTCATGTGCAGCGTCTCGTCCACTCGCAGTCTCGCATGCGTGACGCATCACACCTGCTGTGCTTGCTGTGCTATTCAGTAGAATAAGTGCAACATGGAGCTTGAAGAAGCAAAGAAAAAAATTAAAACAGGAGAATTAACTTTGAGCAAGTTTGGAGGAAAATCGGAGGTATGGAAACATTTTAAACTAGTCGTGGGGAGTGACAACATATGTGTTGGCTTTGTCTCGTGCATTAAATGCGCAGCTCCCCCGTAGTCTACATGATCTAGCACAGCAGCATCTGCGTTAAAAAAAAAAAAATCTGCTTTTAATTCCCTAAATTAACTGTAGGGAATTTGGAAAATGAGCCTATTTTCAAAAAAAGTGAAGTTTTCCTTTAAGTGTTTGCTGGTGTTTCACTTCCTTTTTTGTCTGTGCATTTATTTGCAATCAAGTCAACGATATCGCTGTAGATGAAGTGACCCCAACTAAGCAAGCCAGAGGCGACAGCGGCAAGGAACCGAAACTCCATCGGTGACAGAATGGAGAAAAAAACCTTGGGAGAAACCAGGCTCAGTTGGGGGGGCAGTTCTCCTCTGACCAGACGAAACCAGTAGTTCAATTCCAGGCTGCAGCAAAGTCAGATTGTGCAGAAGAATCATCTGTTTCCTGTGGTCTTGTCCTGGTGCTCCTCTGTGACAAGGTCTTTACAGGGGATCTGTATCTGGGGCTCTAGTTGTCCTGGTCTCCGCTGTCTTTCAGGGATGTAGAGGTCCTTTCTAGGTGCTGATCCAGCATCTGGTCTGGATACGTACTGGATCCGGGTGACTGCAGTGACCCTCTGATCTGGACACAGACTGGATCTGGTGGCTACGGTGACCTCGGAACAAGAGAGAAACAGACTAATATTAGCGTAGATGCCATTCTTCTAATGATGTAGCAAGTACATCGGGTGTTATGGGAAGTGTACCCGGTTCTGGTTTAACTTTTTTTTTTTTTTTTGTGTGAAATATGTTTATTAATTTTTAAACATTACAAAACGAAATTTGAATCAAACAAAAAAACGAGAGAAAAAAAGGTTAAATCAATCAAATAATAAAATAAAAAATAATAATATGGCTTACCACAATAAATCAGTTTAAGAAATAAATGAAATAGAGAATGGTATAATCATACAAACAATATATCTTACATATTTTTCGCACCAATGTGCCACACATTTAAACCTCATTAAACAAACCCTCTAATAAGAACAGAGGATATATCTAAGCCCATATATATCAGAAATGTGTCCCACCTTCTATAAAAAAAGGACATCTTTATTATAAGATGCACAGGTTAGATAATCTAATGAAACGTATTCCAATATAACCCTGTGCCATAGTGACCTGGAAGAGGCTTTATCAACTAACCAGTTCAAGAGAATACATTTACATTTCTTTTTTTTTAATAAAAAACGTTTTGTTGAGAATTTAGCTGCATCAAAAATACAGTATGTGGGCACAGAGAAGCAAACAAATGGAATAATAAATATACAATTTGCATGTTCAGGAGAATTGAGGTGCTCTGTAGTGTGAAAATAGAAACAACCTTGTCAATTGCTCAGTGCAAAGACATACACTAAGTAGACATCAAAAACGTGTCTTTTACCGCCGCACGTACCGCCGTGGCGGCAGTATAAAGTGCATTTGCAGCCTTTGACCGCTGAGTGGCGCTTTAACCACAAGTTATCAAACAAGCGCATCAAAGCACATTTTCACTAATAGACGTCAGTTTTGCCTCGCTGATGTGTTACATTTGACTGCTTCAGTCAGGGAAAATGAAAGAAAAACACTGTAGTTAAAATATTTAATATATTTAATATTCAGAGATTAAAGTTTGGTATTTATTAAGTTATGTGCATTTCTTAGAACGAATTCAAGCAGGATAAATGTCAAGCCTGTGCCTGAGTCTGTGCTTATATTTTCTAAGCTACATGGTATTAAACCATATTTTAGAATGGACACATTTAAAAGGTGTGCAGTATTATTTATATTATATTAAATATGTGTTATATTATTCAAAAGAAATTGTGGTTTACTTTGCTTCGTAGCCTATTTTGGGGGGGTAGGCTACATGGATTAATATGCAAAATGTCAATATTTTCATCTATATTTTAAATATAAATATATTTTTTCCTTTAATAAAACAACATGCATTTTTGTTATTCGATACCTGTCCTTTATTTTGACATAACTTATTGGGAAAAAGACATTTGTCTGTAAACTGATTAAGAAATTGTTGCATGTTTAAATGTGAAGCACTGTATAATGTCGTTCCCATTATTTAGGCCTAATTTGCCTAAAACGAGAAATGAATAAAATTAAACCGGCACGATTAAATCTTTGAAACTCTAATTAATTAATAAAACGTCCTAACGATTAAACTAAAGTGCTCTCATTATAATCAACAACATTCACACGGTGTAAAAAAAGCTTTAGTAATTGAAAACTAAAGTGATTTTAAAGGGAGCCTTCTTTACTTGCTTTTAAAGTAGGGTAATATCATTTTTTTTTTCTTATAGAACTTATTTGTAAATAGAGCAGTCACTGTCTGTGTCTACACCGGACGCGAGAGTTGTCATCTGTGCCCCACAGCGAAAGTGTGTCTAAACTTGATGACATCACACTATAGTGTCAAATCATCTGAACACAGTGTCAGAACATTTCATCATAAACAGAACGAGCATCAGTTCACTGATGGGGATCGAATCCAGTGCATCCATCACTGGGTTCTGCTGTCTTTTGTTGGATCGTTCCACTTGTGTCCGGTGTAGACCTGGCATGCGTTTTTTATTGTTTTATTTTACTGCTTGTTTTAATGTTTTTATTAAATATCTGTATTGACTGCATGGTCATATTATCGAATTATTTACTGCCATGATGCGACCTACAAAAGTAAAGCTTGGCGAGTCAATGAACGAGCATCACTCCGTGAATAAAGTAGTTCAGTATGTTTGAAATGTTATGTTCATAAAGCATATAAAATAATAATAATAAAAAAAATAACAGGAGAGTTTCAAAGTGGCTTAAGCTATTTTGTGTAAACTTTTTTCCCTATAGCCTATCACATTCCAAACTAATGACATTGTAAGCATTACATCTTTAATTGCTGCTTTCTGCTGTGAAAATTTTGTTTGTGATGAAAATAACAGTATATTTTTGTCAGTTATTTTATCTAAACAGATCGATTAACTTCAAGATTTCAAAATCAGATAGCATGCTGATAATGTAATGCACTGTAAGATTATATTTGTTTGAACGCATTATTGCAAAAGCGATTGAGTGTGAATCTGTTTAAATCATGCTTTAACCCGAAAATAATCAGTAAAAGAAACAGACAAACTCTTAACATCCCCCTCGACTCTTGCAGTCAACCTTCTGATCAAGCTAAATATGTTTATATGCAGTTATATGGCTGTTGGCATGAATTGTACTCTTGATGGAGCTCTTGGAGCGAGTGAAAACCACAACGCTCATATTCAAGTGTTTGTGCAAAAATTATTAATGTGCATTAATGACAGGGAGGCGCCGTCTCATCACTTAATTTTAATTTTTACATGATAATGAATGTATAATTTTTTTAATTAACATAATATCGTGGTGTCTCACATACATTAAAAATATATCTACAGAAAGCTTGAAATGTTTTTAGACGAAAAGGAATAGTGTAATGTGTGAATGTTGCATTTCTCTCGTCGGAGAGAGCCAGCACTGTTAATATAACCAAAACAACAGTCGTATATAAACCGGTTCAGCAAGTGAAAGCCTCATGAGACACTGTCCATATGAAAGAGCAATTCACACCTTTATCTCGACCCCCACAATCCATGAATAACCCAAAACCCAACCCCCTCCAGCTGAACAGAATTCGGTCTTTGTTTTGGCTCTGAGGAACGGTGTGTTACTGGGCTGAAACATGCCTGCACTCAGCAGCAGTACTCTTTGTATTCATAATTTTATTATTTTCACAAGACCACAATGATAATAACAAATCATCAATTAATAATTAATCATTATTTTACGAAAATCATTGTTATTTGTGATCGTGAATGTTCGCGGCAGGCTTTAAGACCAAGCGGAATCCTCTGTTCCAGCCTCACAGCGGCGGAACTCGTGCTCAGTCTGCTTCACTGTCTGCGGTTTGACTTTACTGAATCAGATTGAGTCGAATACAACTTATTGATCATGAGACCAACATTTAGCAAGCAGGAACACATTCATTCTACCTGAAGGAAGGCATATTTCATTGAGCTAATGCTGTTAAACAGAGAGAGAGAGAGAGAGAAACTAGTCTAGGGCTATTCTTAAACTTAGAGCTCATTATATTGAAGTACAAATCCAAACACCAGAAACTTTATGCATTTTATTTATTCACATGCAGTATGGTTGAAATAATATTTAGGTTCCGTTGTTTAAAAAGAATTGCTTTACTGGCTGATGTTTCATAAACCTTCAGTTGTTATGCTCTAAAATCCATGCCTTTATTAATTTCACAGTATTTTTACCACCTAAATGACTAATCTTTAAAGTAACAATTCTATAATGGTCAAAATTACTCAGGCCAATGGTATTTTTTAATGACATTATTTTATTATTATTATTTTTTATTTTTAATAATTGTAGCCTACATAAATAGGTAAAGCAAAACAAAAATTCGGATTGTCCCTTATTTTTCCCCTTGTTTTCTTAAAGAATAAACACGTATTTTTTACAAGAATAAACATGTTAACATATTAATTAATAAAAAATAATTTAAGCAATTAAAACCTTTTTTTAAACTTGAATTTAAATACTATTAAACTAACTTTAAATTCTCAAGGAGTTTATAAGTAAAAAAAAAAAGTTCTAAATGAACTTGTGTTAACAATATAATTAGAACTAACAATATAATTCGATTTTTTAAAATGAACAATTCCTGTATAAAATGGGACAGCAACCTTTATATCAGTGGTTCTCAACCTTTTTTTCCAGCGGGCCGCACTATGGTCTAAGTGCAAGTCTACGCATATAATTTACATATTACGTCAGCAATACAAGCCAACCTGATTTATAATAATATAGCCTAACTATTATGATATATAATCTATCACATTTATTGAAATAAACAATTCTACTCCCCATAAATAAAACACCTGATGCTGTCGGGACCAATTTTGTGAGATTCAGATTGAAAGGAATAACACAAAGAAGTTGCGATTGTAACGCCTGTGTTATACTTTCCGCATGAGCAATCCGGACGCAGACTTCTTCAATTTATACTTCTGAATGCGCAGGCTGATGGTCCGCTCTGCAATTGCCCAGAATTATTGCACATCTGACTGTCTTTATGTTCTTTTATTGACGGATTGCACAGGTTCGAGTAGCAATGAGCTTCTTCACTCTGCCTGCACATGTGCAATTTTGCTTTTGAAGCCTACTGACCACGCGCACCTGTCCGCGCGGTCGTCTGCTCATGAGCCTCGGCACAACACTCTCCAATGACGATTTTTACGTCACGCCTACCTAACGGTCCATAGCGGACTCGCGGACGCCGAAGGTTTGACAGAGGCTTTAAGATGCAGGCTTCCATGACCTGACGCGCAACATTTCAGAAAGTGTGCATTCACAAATGTAGCCTGTTTTGATCCAAATATGGAAAGCACATTTGAATTTAATAATATGAGGTTCTCTCCAGAGATATTTTGCCACATTTCTTCAATTAAGGATTGTATATGGTGCATAGTGTATGGTGTTTCTATTTATCTGAACTTCTTCAAGTGAGTTGCGCGACAAAAAAACGAAAATCCAGCACTTCTCCTTCAATACTGATACTGCGACTATTCACAGTTTGTACATGTTCATTCGCTGGCATTTTTTGAATTTCTTTTTTTTCTCCCTTAAAAAACAAATGTGTCCATTCTGATGCGCAATTTTACCTTAACCCTTTCATGCATGAATTATGATAATCTCAGTTAGGATTTTTTTCCTATGTGTTTTTATTGCTCTTAGGGCATGAAAAACAAGAATTGATTTTTATTTTATTTTTTTACAAATTTTTCAAAGACATCTTCAGATGTCCACTTGATTGGACAGCATGCGGTTGGTTTAAACTGAAGATATACTGTATTAAATATAAGACAATAATCAAACAGATAAAGTATGTGAATTTAACAAACTAATCAATGCAATTATATCAAATAATGTGAAAACTATAAAATATATGCAAAAAATATAAATGCAAAATATTGCAATGGCTTCATACAACTTCATACAAGTTGCACTTCGCGTATCTATGATATCAGAACATGAGGAGGTGATTCCATCAGAATTTTCTACAGCCTGTCAAGCTACAACTGTGGAAACCACTCAGATGCTCCCTCCAGTGCACCAGAGTATGGAGATTTACCCTTATTAGCTGATAATTATGATTATGTTCAAGATGGACATGCACATTTCTATCATAGCCCTCCTCTGAGAAAACCTAGCGATACGTTTTTTCAATCTCATCTGAAATGATCAGTGTTGGGGGTAACGCATTACAAGTAACATGCATAACCCATTCAGATTACTTTTTTGATGTTACAAGTAAAGTAATGTGTTACAAGTAACATGCATTACCTAATCAGATTACTTTTTGATCTAACAAGTAATTAACTACAAGTAATGTGCATTACCTAATCAGATTACTTTTTGATGTAACGAGTAAAGAAACGCATTACAATAACGCACATTACATAATCAGATTACTTTTTGATGTTATGAGAAAGGAAACGCATTAAAAGTAACATGCATTACGTAATCAGATTACTTTTTGATCTAACAAGTAAAGTAATGCATTACAAGTGTCATACATTATGTAATCACATGACTTTTTTCGATGTCAATGAAAATTACATTCTAATAATACAAATACATTTATTTACAGTATAAAAAGTCAATGTATATTAAGTTTTTAAGTTTTAAATTTTTTAAAAACAATACTCACATTATAATTATGAATTGTAGCTGAAATATAGCCATTGCATGCATGACGTACACTACAGTGGACATGTGATTAATCAGAGTTTTCTCTCAATCTAAAATCAAAACTTGGAAAATTTTACTGTGATATGACTCATTAGATATTGCTTTATGCTGCAATATTTTTTTTTACCTACAAGAGTCTCCTAGGATAGAAGGAATGGGTGGATATTCTGGAGCAACTTGAAATGTCTGACTGACCCTTGGCCATCTTGGTTTGGAGGGGGAAAAATCGAAACACAAAGGCTTGCCTTTTGGTTGCAATTTATTGGATGATGCACCAGGGTCCAATGAAGAGATTGATGTGCAACTTTGCCATAAAAACCCGTGCAAATTCAAGAAAATGCTTTTTTTAATAGCTGTCCACTGTAGTGACCACTATGCGTGAAAGGGTTAAAGGCAATTTACCTAATGGCTGTTGATGACTATTTGAATTGAATTCTGCCAAAGTGCGCGCTTGTATGTGTTCGTTAAATGCTTATGCCAGTGCTCATGTCTGAAAATAATATATGAAGAAAAGAAAAATCACATAAAAACATTAGGATATAGCTTATATTTCATTAGTAGCATAATTTTTTAATTGATGTAAACAATAACATTTTTAGGGATGCACCGATACCACTTTTTTGGAGTACGAGTACTTGCATTTCAGTACTCGCCGATACCGATACCGATACCGAGTACTTAATAAAAAAAACATGATTCCAATTTACAGGTAACAGCTTTAGTCATATAAATTTAACAAAAAAACAAGGGACTAGTTTGGAATTAAGAACATTTATTTAAAACAAAAAGCATGTTGTATGCAAAATATTACAGAATAAATAATTATAAAAAAAAATTAAACAGTGACAGTGCAACTCAAGTATTTTTTTCAGTTTGTTGTAAACTCTGCCGCTTTGGACAACACAAGGGGCATTAATAAACATCTTTGGTATTTAGTGCACAATATTTGAATAAACTAACAACATCCACCAACATAGAACTGCGGCAGTGAGGTAGGTATTAACATCAAGTCTAAGACGACTCACTTAATGGAGCCTATTTAGAAAAAGTGAGTGGCAGGTTTTTTTTTAAAGAAAAGTAGCTTTTCTGCATTATCAGCAGTCAGCCTGTTTCTGTTTTCATCTATAATGTGTGACACTGAGCTAAAAAGCCTTTCACTTTCCACACTGCTACATGGGGCTGAGAGGTATTTCTGGGCCATTTTAGCCAAAGTGGGGAACCTAATTTTGTTGACATCCCAGTACTTCAGAGGACTGTCTTCACGAGGGCTTGGGGCCTCTCCGAGGTATGTGTCGAGCTCAATGGCAGCACCTGCTGCCAGCGGCTGTGCTGCCTGGGGCTGCTCCTTAGCGATTTCTTCAAATACAGTGTCCAGACTGCTGCTAGTGCTGGCCTGGGCCTTGAGGAACAGTTTAGCAGGAGGTTCTGCAGCTTCTGCCCGACTCTCCTCTGCCTCAGCTCTGGATATCATCTGCAGCTCCTGCTTCAGGTGCAGCTTGGCCTCCAGAGCAGTGTTGTTGGAGAAGAAGCGATCTTTATACCTGAACAAAATTCATGAATGTGAAGTGACATTCAGCCAAGTATGGTGACCCATACTCAGAATTTGTGCTCTGCATTTAACCCATCCGAAATGCACACACACAGAGCAGTGAACACACACACACACACACACACTGTGAGCACACACCCAGAGCAGTGGGCAGCCATTTATGCTGCGGCGCCCGGGGAGCAGTTGGGGGTTCGATGCCTTGCTCAAGGGCACCTAAGTCGTGGTATTGAAGGTGGAGAGAGAACTGTACATGCACTCCCCCCACCCACAATTCCTGCCAGCCCGGGACTCGAACTCACAACCTTTCGATTGGGAGTCCGACTCTCTAACCATTAGGCCACGACTTCCCACATCAATGTATTGATATGTGGAAAAATAGGACAGATTTTAGTTTTAGCTTTTTAAATTTTAGCATTAGCTTTAGTCATAAATGCCAGCCATTTGGCTTTCTGGTAGTAATAAGGGAAATATATTTCATATTATATATATTGCATACATTTTTATTTGTGTATTTTAGTTGTATTTTTTTATTGTGTATTTAGTACAAAAATATAATATAATATTTCAGATGGAAATTAATCTTACATTTAGTACTGTAGTTCATCATAATACCACACAGACTTTACCTTGGGTCAAGTATGGTGGAGATGAAGTACAGTGGATTGGTCTCGACGTCACTGAAGCGCTTCTTGACAGCTTCCAGTAAGATTGCTTTCATTGTCTCTGTTTAGAAGTCTCACTAGCACAGTCACAGCTGGGATGACATCAGAGGCTAGTGCGTTGTAGCTGCTCACTTTTTTAGTTAGTTCCTCAAAGGGGGCGAGGATGGCAACAGTCTTCTCCATAAGAGCCCATTGGTGAGCGGTGAGATAGCCAGGGAGTTCATGCTCGGACACATACACCCCCAGCACTCGCTTTTGCTCAATGAGGGACTGGAGCATGTAATACGTGCTGTTCCAGCGTGTCTGTACGTCCTGCTGCAGTCTCTTTATTGGCTGGTTGAGCTGTCCCTGAATGTCCTCGAGGCGGGAGTAGGCTAAGGCGGAATGTTTAAAATGCCCAACTATTTTCCGCCCCACTGCTATAGCATCAGCTATGCTCCTCTGTGCTAATAAGTCGTCGTGAACAGCCAGTTGGAGCGTGTGCGCGACACACGGCAGACTTGGGAGCCCTGCGTCATTCATGGCTTTAATCATGTTTTTGGCATTGTCACGAAGCACAACATGTACTGATGTTTTAGGTATACCCCATGTCTGGAGCATTTCCTCAAACACATGCGCTATAGCCT
Organism: Carassius carassius; assembly: GCF_963082965.1. NCBI lineage: Eukaryota > Metazoa > Chordata > Actinopteri > Cypriniformes > Cyprinidae > Carassius > Carassius carassius. Next base: position 93,578 of record NC_081755.1, on the reverse strand, counting down.
GGCTGGTGTGCGAGCCGCGGAATTGTTTCGCATGTAATATGGCTCGTTGCGGCGTGAAACTCTCGTCTATCCACTGGGAAGTTAGGCTAATTAGCGACACGGGGCTAACACTGCTTGTCCAAATATCCGTGGTCAAACTAAACGCAGAGGAGGCTTGCAGTAGGCTGTGGATATGTTTTTTCACGGAGTCGTGTAGTTTAGGCAGCTCTGTGTCAGTCATGTAGCGGCGGCTTGGGACATCATATCTGGGCTTCAAAACATGGAGGAGGCGCAGGAATCCCACATTTTCTACCTCCGAGAATGGCTGGTCACTCAATGCAATGTACTCGATAATTGCCTGTGTTATTTTCACAGCACGTGGATTGTCTCTGGACATTTTCTCTCGTCTTGCAAGAGTTTGCTGCAGCGTGGGTTGTGTTGGTTTAGAAGCGTGGGTGAACTCTTTGTACTCATTGTCGTGTTGGGATTTTAGGTGCTTGATTAAATTACTTGTGTTAAATGCGCTACCTTTTGAGCCTCCTCTGGACAATTTCGTTGAGCACAATTTGCAGTCCGCCTTTGTTTTGTCGTCTTCATTCCCTTTGAAATAGTTCCACACGGCTGACATGTTGTCTCGCCTAGCCTTCTCCCCGCTCTGAGCTGCAGCCGGGGCGGGGCCTGGGGGCGGGCACTCGGCGCCTTTGATTAACCCCTTACACGCCGCTCAAACATAGACATTTCTCAGACCGTGGTATCGGTCCCCGGTATCTGGGGACTTTTAACGAGTACGAGTACTTTAGAAAATGTGGTATCGAGGCCGATACCAGATACCGGTATCGGTGCATCCCTAAAAATTTTACAAACTGATAAAGTTTTTTGTTGTTGTTTTGTCACGGGTTGAGAACCACTGCTTTATATCAAAAAATTTTAAATCGTCCACAGCTGAGCATCGCGGGAGGCTGATCTGCGCCAGAGCGCGTGAAGTGAATGTAATGAACAAAGTCATTTTCAGATGCAATGAAAAAAAAAAAAAAAAAAAAAAAAAACCTGGATAACCTAGATTAGTCCCAGGCTCTGTTCTGAAGTAAAATAATTATAATTACTGTTAACCAAGAGTCACAAATTTTAACGGATTAATCGCCTATTTGCTGAATGTTTTCTTTATTTTTTATTTTTTAAACATGCTAAAAAACGTTTGTCAGAGGAAGAAAATATATGAGTCGTGTATAGGTTTCATTTTAACGGATCAGTCACCTATTTTCGTTTGCTGCATGTTTTTTTTAAACACGCTAAAAGATAAATCCGTTTGTGAGAGGAAAAAAATAGGCTATAAGAAAATATTTTACAACAAATCCTTTAAATTTAACACATTTATCATAACAAAACAATAATTAAAAATATATAATTCTAATGGATAAATATAATTGCAGTATATAATAATATAGGTTTAGTAATAAAACAAAAAATAATAACAATTTAAAGCTAAGCATAAGGTAAGCTTGGGCTCTCAATCGGGAGAAATCAAACGTTTCCATATTTGTGATGTTGCCCATTTGAAGCTTAACTATTATTCATGAGGTAAAAAGGCTGTGTGCATTTCAGTGCAGTTCAAAATCATAATTAACAATGTCAAAGTGCTCACGCCAAATGTCTGGTGAACGACTGTTTCCAGTGAATATGTGCGCGAGGCACCAGCACGATCAAACAGCTGAAACAAATAATACTTAGTTTTTGGTCACACATAAGGCATAATTCAAAAATGCAAAGTGTTGGTAGATTGAAAAATCAAGAATAATAACAGAGTTAATACTAATTATTGCTAAATGCTGGACCGTTCCCATTTCGCTCTGCATATGGAACCTGAAGATTTTTTTAAACCAAGAATGAACCGAATTGAAAATGAAATTAAAACATTTAGCTTATATATATATATATATATATATATATATATATATAAAATCTTATATTTATTTACTGTTTAATAAAAATAGCATGCATATGATCCTTTGTGTTAAGGTCTTCTTTTAATTTTTGTTTAGTAGACTGTAGCCTAAGACTATCCTACATTTTTTAAAATTAAAAAACTGTACAAAAATTTCTTTTTTTTTTAAATGTTACAATGTTATATCATAATGTTATTGTTGTTTTACTTACTGCTATCTCATTTTATAATTACATTCATTTCGCAATCCGTCCCTTTGTGCCACTTGGCGGTAGTTTCGCGAATGATTTCAACACGCGACTGAATTACAGTTACCACGCGCGGCGGTAAGGCCTAGATAGGCTGGCCACCTACTGTAAGTAATGAGAAACATTTCTATGTTGTTTTTCATACGTGTAAAGCCCCTTCCGCACTGTGATTCAGGAAAATAAATGTGACACGGCAATGGTTCCTGGGTCGCTAAGTTTTGCTCCTTTCACACTGCCAATGATTTCCCGGAATATGTGCGTGCGTTCACACTCAACCCTTAAAGGTCTGTAATGGCACGTCACATCAGGATGTAGTGTGTAATGTACAAGTAGAAAACGGTAGGCACGTTAACTTTACCTTAAGCTGGCTGTTCGGAGCCCTAACTCTCTGCTGGATTACAGTTTGAACATATTTTTTTGTCGCGAATGTTGATCTGCCTTCAAAACACCTTATAAAAGAGTCGCACGATAACATGTGTCATCACTACGACACCTCTTGTACGGCCTTGGTTCTGGCTTTTTTTCACTCGGAGCTCATTCCGGGACTGAACCCAGCAATGTTACTAGGTCACCAATCCGGGATTGATCCCGGAATCAATCCCGGACATGTTTGCGTTCACACAGAAGGAGATTCTGCAATTTTTGGGCAACATTTCAGGACCAACGTGCAGTGTGAAAGAGGCTTGTAGGGGAATTTACAGTTAAAACCCAAGGACCAGATATGTCGCAATGAAGACCAGGAGTCAGAGATGAGTTCAATTAATAATAATAATTTTACTTGAAGAAAATAGTTTGCAATTTCATCAGCAGAAGTCAGCTTCAATACTCTCGACGGAGTTCGTAGGCCGTCCCCCGTACAACTCAAAATCAACCACAGTTATACCCTGACAGAGGATACTAATTGCGTCAATACATAAGTCAACAAAATTCTGACTGGTTCCCAAACCTAGATAAACTCTCCAAAGACGTATATCTGATCCGCTGGACACTGGCAGTTGATCGTTTGTCCTGGGACTGTTTGAGCTTCTCCCTGTACAGACAGATACTAACACACATACACAGAGAACTTATCTAAAATTCAAGGCTTTCTAGCACTGGCGAGTGTCTTATCATTACGCTTGGATACACACACATAATATGTGGACATTAATCTTGAGGAAAAGAAATACAGGGTAGAACAGGATTCTTTAATATCTCATAAGCGCACATAAGGTTACACATTTCACTCTTGCCATAACTTGATTAATAGTCAAACAAGAAATCATGTAATAATATAATTAATATCAGTATGAAGCATATGGCAACTCGGCATACACTCCTTCAGGCTTAATAGACATGAACTAGCTATGTGAAAACATCTAAGACCTTTGAAACAAGTCCAGTCTTGTCAGTGCTCTGTTAACTAGGGTTTCACTAATAATAAACATATATTGCATGAAGCATCCATATTTGTCCAAGACCATGCCAATTAGAGTATTAAAAACTTGAGAAGTATTCATTTAAGGTATATTTACAACAGATATAAATGAGCGATTTAATTGTGATTAATCGCGAGTTAACTCATGACAGTTGTGCAATTAATCGTGACTAAATATTGTAATCGGTTGACAGCCCTAAAATAAATACAATGTAAATTCACGTCTCATGACATTGTAATGGCCATTGAATGGAGCATCAAGGTGGAATATCCTGTGACGTCCACTTCACAGGGTGCTTATGATCAAATAGCGCAGTGTGTGTGCTGTAGCGCAAGACTGTAATTCAGCCCTCCTCGATGCAATTCAAGAGAAGAAGAGATACAGCGCTCAGCTGCTTCAGAGAAATGCACCCGAGCCGAACCGAATGGCGTTTGGATATGAAAATACAAAGAAATCACAGCAGTGTTAAAGCAGCAGTTAAAAATGCATCTTATTACACCGATGTGGATGTTTGCACGAGCTCAGTAAAGCATTCACGTCACGTCTATAGTATTTTATGCAATACCTTAAATCAAGCAGCTTTACGGTATCTCTTCTTAAACATTATTATTATATATTTGAATGAAGTTATGGTTTGATTTGCAGAGAACAAAGCTTAATCTAGCTCAGGACTGTTTTGATTATCATAACCCAGTAAGGTATTTTAAGAGAGATTACTCTACCAGTCAAAAGTGTTTTTTAAAGAAGTCTATTCAGCTCACCAAGCCTGCATTTATTTGATTCAAAATACAGCAAAACCTGAAAAAAAATATTCATCTGTTTTCAACAATAATAATAATAAAAATAATAAATGTTTTTTGGAGCAGCAAATCAGTATATTAGAATGATTTCTGAAGGATCATGTGACTGGAGTAATGTTGCAAAAAATTCAGCCTTGATCACAGGAATAAATTACATTTTAAAATATATTCAAATAAAAAGAGTTATTTTAAATCGTAAAAAATCTTTCAAAATGTTACTGTTTTTGCTGTACTTTGGATCAAATACATGAAGGCTTGGTGCGAATAAAACATCTAATCACTTACCTTTATTTAACCTTTCATTTTCATATAGTAATTAAATGGTAAATAAGGTTTTTCTTTCAACTCATTTTGTGTGTCAAATATATTTTTTGTATTAATTAACTGTATAATAATTGTAATTACATAATATTTTCCCCAAAGCTGAAGTGATTAGACTATCTTTTATTTATTTATGTATGACAGTATTTTAACTAATTGAAAGAGCTGAATATTCAAATTATATTGATTTATCAGTGAAATAATCGATGATTGGCCGATTAATCGTTCTAATAATCGTAAGATTAATCGATTATCAAAATAATTGTTTGTTGCAGCCCTAATTTAAAGGGGTCATATAATGCTACATGCACTTTTACATGTTGTTTGAGCTGAAAAGTGATGCCACACAGTCGAGGGACCTCACGATTGTTTGATTGACAGCAGTGTCCCGACATCTGAGCGACTAAAATCGCAGAGGATTAATTTAGGATTGGATCTGAAAATGCATTTATATTCGCGCGAATCATTCATGATCCAGCCTCACCCACAGAAGCAGTGAGTTTAATGTATTTAAATTAATCATTGCAAATAATAACTTGCTAATTGCAACTATGAATGTGGCAAAAGTAAACAGTCTCTCAAAGAGCAAATCAGAAGAGAGAGGCGGGGTCAGCAGAGCTCATTAGCATTAAAGGAGAATTCCAGTGTTTTGAAAAGAGTTATTTTTTTACAGGGTAAAAATGTGTTTTTTACACTACCATTGTGAAATTTTAAACAAACTATTCCAGACTTTTCATTAAGACCCTAAAGAATAATATCAGCTTGTGGAAAATAGGCATTTTATGACCCCTTTAATTTTCTGTATAGTGTTGGATCACAACAGAAGTCATTCAAGATGTTTTGTTTTATTAAACTAACTTATTAACTAAATGGTCTTATGTTATTTATATGACAGCATGTAAATTCTTTCTCCACATGTTAGTGCGTTTACAATTCTCCTCTGCTCTCTGAGTCCCCCCCCCCCCCCCCCCCGATGTGCTCAGACACATGCCCACACACACTCCTACCAGAAGCAAACGCAAAAATATCCTAAAAAATATCCCCCCAGAACTGTTAACCTAGGGGAAACACTGAGATACATACAAAATGTGCAGAGTTGTGAATGCCAAGACTTCACTGTCAACCACGTTTAATTGCTTTTATCTAAATTTGTATACTTTTCTATTTGCAGACATCAGACCTTCAAGAAGAACTAATACGTTCAAAAAGAAGAGTCATTTTAAAACATTTATTGAAACTTAAAAGCAGTAATGCAAATCCCCCAGTTGTGACCAAGCCTGAAGAGCTTGGTAAAGCGGTGGACAAAAGTGGGGGGGAGCACTCTACTCAAAATGAGGAGGATGAAGAAGTAGACAATGTTCCCAGAGATGTTGGCAAAAAATTAAAAAAAACAATAGAGGAAAACAAAGACCTACATTTGCAAATAGCCGTCTTACGGCAGAGGATTAAGACACTGGAAAGTCGACTAACAGTTCAAGTTAGTCGACTGGAGAAAACACCAGTCCTCTGAGACCCAATTTGGTGAGTATTTCAGATGGGGGTGGGTCATTTATTCTCATATAAAAAAAGATGTGTTGGTAGGACTTTGTTTTACACTTTATGTACTTTCCTGTTACGTATATGGTAAATATCCTGTTCTTAAAGGCTAGTGAGTGGTAACTCAAGGTACTTACATGAAGTGTACGTACATGCTAACAAATAAGAAACACTGCGGTACTTAACAGTTGTACATCAATGGTAATTATTTTGTACATACACCCAAGTGTGTGTAAGAATGTTCACTTACAGTTAGTGCTGTTACGTCTTGAGACATATAGTGTGTGTGTCTTGCTTTGCTGGTCCCCTCGTTCTCTCTCTTTCACAGGATTGGATCCTACCAAAGAGATCTCCAGATCTGATTGGTGCAAATGGGACCAAGGAGCAGCAATAAAAGGATCTGCTGTGCCTGAGGAGGGAGCTCTGCTCATCTTGGGATTTCCTGTTGTTCTATTGTACATGTGCTGTTGTGTGTTCGCTATGGAGTGTTGATGCTCTTAGCTTGCCTGGTGATCTGCCTATTGTGTGCAGTTTGGATTTTGAGGTGATAAGGTGTTGTCAATCTCATTTTCCATTTTGTATATTTTGTAAAGTTTTGTAAATACTCTTTTCTACACTTTGAAGCTGTAGGGGGTGAGTGCCATTTTTCTTTTGCAAATATTGTTTTCTCCTGTTTTTCATTAGATGGGGAGTTAGGGTAGCATATTGTATTTTTATTTAGTTTTTCTTTTGTTAGGAAATTTAGTATTTTCTGTTAGGAGCTTACTTGGTGTTTGTTTGTTGTTTTGGCCTTTGCTCACCCCTGAAGTTGTGCTTTTACTCTGTGGTTCTGTAAATAAATGTACAAAGGATCTTTGATTGCTGATTTCAGTTTATGTTGCGGCCTTATCCTAGACAGGGTCGTAACAATTGGGGGCTCATCCGGGATCCTGTAAAACTAGATCATTTGACTAGGCCTGAGTCATCGTGTTTGACCTAGAAATATTCATTTGTTGTGGAAGTAGGTTATTAGTGTTTGATCTATCTTCATTTACTTAAAATTCAACGTTAGAAATATTTTATATAAGTGTAGGAAAGATGACCTATTGCAGATTCTTTCTGTGGAGCTATGTCATCTAGTGCCCTAGAACAAATGTTAAAGGCTGAGTTATTCAATAGATAAGTGGACATGCAGATTTTGCCACTGGACAGTGTGGTTAAGGAGGGGGCTGTTGAGGCTCCCTCTCACATGAGTCCTCTTGTTGCTCACAATGATCCTTCGTTGGCAATCAGGCTAAAAGAAATTAAATTGTAAATAAAAATGCATGAGCACTGGCTATTGTGTTTGCAGGTGATAGAGCTGGGGATTTCAAGATTAGATAGTCATGATAGACCTAGCGCTTTTATCTCTGCTCAGCCCACAGTAAATGTTACTTCTACCCTCTCTGAAGTTTCAACACCAGTGCATGGTATCAGTACTTAGTTAGTATTTGTTGCTAGTAAGGATTTTAAGTTGGCGACTCCTTTCAGGGAATCTGAGGTGGATACATACTTCATTGCCTTTGAGCTAGTGGCATCTACCATGAGATGGCCCAAAGAGAGGGGGGGTATCGTTACTGCGGTGCAGGTTGGTAGGTAAGGCCTAAGAAGTATGTTCCACTTTACAAATTGAACAGAGGTTGCATTAAGTTGTGAAGACTGCCATGTTTAGGGCTTATGAATTGGTATCTGAGACTTACAGGCAGAAATTTAGAGCCTACGTGAAACTGTAGACTGTCGTAGATTCTTTCTCAAATCGTAATGCTCTCTACAGGCCTTTTGTTGTCAGTGGAACTCAAGGAAATCAAAACCTACAGTAGGCAGATGACCATATTGAGGGACATGGGAGCAGGCCAGTCTCTCATAGTGTATAGTCTTACCATTTACAACCAAGACATGTATATGGGCTAAAGTTCTTGTTCATGGTGTTGGACTTGAGAATTTTGAGATTCCATTGCATAATATCTTCATGAAATCTAGACCGGTTACAGGACAAGTGCAAAGTAATGTATGCTCCAAACATCCTGTTGATGGTGTTGACCTTACCCTAGGTAATGTTTTGGCTGGGCATAATGTGTATTCCCAAAAGCCGTAAGCAAATCCTGGGTGATGTGTAGATGTGCTACTGTGTCAACCCCTTAAAACCTGTAATTTGAAGTTAAGTGGTTTAACTTTGTCAAAGCGTGGTTTGACATTTATGGGTGGGGGTGTTACGTCTTGAGACATATAGTGTGTGTGTCTTGCTTTGCTGGTCCCCTCGTTCTCTCTCTTTCACAGGATTGGATCCTACCAAAGTGATCTCCAGATCTGATTGGTGCAAATGGGACCAAGGAGCAGCAATAAAAGGATCTGCTGTGCCTGAGGAGGGAGCTCTGCTCATCTTGGGATTTCCTGTTGTTCTATTGTACATGTGCTGTTGTGTGTTCGCTACGGAGTGTTGATGCTCTTAGCTTGCCTGGTGATCTGCCTATTGTGTGCAGTGTGGATTTTAGGGCTGTTTCGAATGCCATTTTTTGAGCTTCGAAGCTTAGGTGGCAATCAATATCGAATATTCGAAGCTTCGGTGGGTGGGGCTAAATATATAATAATAGTGTCGGTTTGCATTTGTATCATCTTTCACGACTTCACGTTTCACTCTTCGGCATCGTAAATGTGTTGCGGCAGACCCAGTGGAGTGCAGTGTTGCATTTGGTGCAATATGATCAGGTGGCACACATTCTTTAAATATTAATAAACATTTAATAATCTTTTAAATAGAACAGTTTCCGGTACGCATTACACGGGCAGGTTTATGCTCCGAAAACGGACAGTGCACAAGTGATACAAAACACAAAGTCTGTTGAGAGCAAGAACTTTAATAAGGTATTAATAACGAACATTTCTTTAAAACAAATGAATCCCAAAACAGAAATTAAATTAGTAACACACAGTGATTTCAACGAACTGTAATAAATAAAGAACACGGTAGCATGCTTATAAACAGTTGAATAAGAATAAATGAATTGTTTTTAAAATGACACAAAATGTAATATCTATTACAATTAGTTTTATTCTATATAAGGGATTTATTTTGTCTTATTCTGACTTTTTGTTAATTTAAATCTTTAAAATGCGCGATGCTTTTATTGAAAGCATGTTGCGGTGTTTTTTTTAATTTATTATTATTAGCCTGCAGTTCGTTGAACTACATTCATTTATTATTCGTAAATGTAATAATTACTGACACCGTAACGGGTTGGCTATTTAAATTTAAAGTAATTGTAATAAATTTTATTCACTCCCTTATATAGAATAAACTGTAATAGGTTAAATAGAACAAGGTAATGTTAGCCTAGCTAGACAGCTCACATTTCAATGACAAAAATATTTAGGCTCTTTCAAACACTTATATAAATCGCAACCCAGTGGTTGGAAACTATTGTGAAACTACCTATACTCGTTTCATGTTGTGTGCGAGGAAGATGAGTTTGTCCACATTTTCTGGTAAAAGGGAACTTCGGGTCTTGTTGACGATGTAGCCAGCTTTTGAGAAAATGCGCTCTGATGGAGTTGAAGTGGCCGGAACGCAAAGAAGGTGTTTGGCTGCAAATGCCAGTTTAGGGTAGCGGTCACTGTTTTGCTTCCACCATGCCAGTGGGCCCGACTGTAATTTAGTAGCATCTCTCAAATACTGCTCCATCTCTGTCTTTGCGCTGTCTCCGCGTTCTTCTTCCTCTTCGTCATCAGCCTGCATCAGCATTGAAATCTCCTGCTGTTTTTTTTTGGCGGGTGGTGGTGGCGCATCCGTCTCCTCTTCTCCGTGGCTTGCTGACAGCTCTTCTCCCTTGCGAACGATCTGTTGCTGATGCAGATGTTCAGCTAGTCTGACAACCTAAACAAATAGCATTTTCTTAGTCTAATCTATGCGTAGCGCACACAATAATCTTAGTGGCATAATCACAATACATTTTAATTATTTACTATTATATAGTAGTAATAAAAATATAAGTCTAACCTCAATGTATACCAGGTCCTTCTTCTCATCCTCAAGGAATTTAAGGTGCTTAAATCTCACGTCTAGTGCTGAAGAAAGGAGATAGATGCTGGTGGGTTCCAAATTTAACAGTTCCCATCTGCTGTCGATCTCCTTGACAAGGGTATTCTTCATTTCTCTGATGGCAGGGCTGTCATCCTCTTCTGGTGACAGGTGGCGTTTCTTCAGGTTAAAGAGCATTGGCACTGTTGCCGACAACGACAAGTTTGCCTCCTGTGATAGTAGTTCTGTGAGTGTGAGCAGGGGCCCAAGTAATTCTGATGTCTCTTGTGCCAGTTTCCACTGGTCTCCTGTCAAGTCAAGGGTGCGATTTCCTTTCTTAGTGATGCTGGGATCTGACAAAACAGCTGTCACTGGCCATCGCTGCTCCACCAGTCGGTTAAGCATTTCATACGTAGAGTTCCAACGAGTAGCAACATCTTGAATGAGTTTGTGTTGTACAACGTTCTGCTGCGTTTGTTTCTCTTTCAAAGCAGCTGTAGCCTTGGCACTTTTTTTGAAGTGCCCTACGAGATTCCTGGCAGCTGAAACTGTGCGACGGATTCGGTCCAGTTTCAGAGCTTCATTTATGCATAGTTGCAGCGTGTGTCCTGAGCAGCAGACCCCTTGAACGGTTCCCCATTTCTCCGGTTCTTTATTCAGCGTCTCGGTGCACAGCTTCATATTGCTGGCATTGTCGTGAACAACGGCTATTCGCTTGTAATTTGGAATTGCGAATGCATCTGCCGCGTCTCCAAGCTGTTGTGCAATGTTGACTCCTGTATGGCTTGACTCAAATGCTTTGGTTTCCAAAACGAAGGCAGAGAGTTCCCACTCCTGAGTTATAAAGTGACAGGTGACAGCCATATACGCCTCCATACTCACGGAAGTCCAGATGTCCGTTGTGAAACTTAAGGCCGTAGCTTTTTCAACGAGAGCATAAATTTGGCCTCGCAGATCGCTGTATTTAAGAGACAGGGTGTTTGAAATACTGGAACGGTTTGGGACAGTGTAGTCTGGCTCCATTATCTTCATTAATTTTCTGAAGCCTTCGCCTTCAACTACATTAACGGGCCTCATATCCATAGCGACAAACTCCACTATGGCATCTGTTATCTCTCTCTTTCTTTTCTCTGTTAACGGTTTTCGGAATTGCAGGATCTGCTGTGAAGTTTTGGGTTTTGTTGAGCATGTTGATGGCTGCGATACCTGTGGATGTACCTATAAACAAATTATTATTAGCCTGTGCTGCTGTATGTTTTTAAATAGTGTCGTATTTGCAATTAGCCTATTTATCATAGCAAATTAAGCGCATAAAAGCAGTTTTTTTTTTTGTTTGTTTTTTTTTTGCCGCGTGCTACTTACAGAACTCAGGTGATTTTTCAAACTTGTGGTGCTGTTGTGGTAGGCCAGTTTCAAATCGCATATTTGACACACTGCCTTTGTCTTGTCATCCTCACTTAATTTAAAGTGCTCCCAAACAGCTGAGGTCTTGGGCATTTTGTACCTATTCAGTATGAGATGAAATAAATCACTACGTTCGCCAACGGGCGGTTCAAGCATGAGTGAGAATGAGTCCGCGACGGAAGTCACGTGTTGAAAAAAAAAAAAAAGAATATTCGAATCTCAAAACTGAAAATCGAATGCCACCCCACCGAACGAATATTCGAATATTCGATTATTCTAGTACAGCCCTAGTGGATTTTGAGGTGATAAGGTGTTGTCAATCTCATTTTCCATTTTGTATATTTTGTAAAGTTTTGTAAATACTCTTTTCTACACTTTGAAGCTGTAGGGGGTGAGTGCCATTTTCTTTTGCAAATATTGTTTTCTCCTGTTTTTCATTAGATGGGGAGTTAGGGTAGCATATTGTATTTTTATTTAGTTTTTCTTTTGTTAGGAAATTTAGTATTTTCTGTTAGGAGCTTACTTGGTGTTTGTTTGTTGTTTTGGCCTTTGCTCACCCCTGAAGTTGTGCTTTTACTCTGTGGTTCTGTAAATAAATGTACAAAGGATCTTTGATTGCTGATTTCAGTTTATGTTGCGGCCTTACCCTAGACAGGGTCGTAACAGTGCCCATACATAGTAACTAATTAGGTACTTTACTGTACTGACTAATGTATATACATGGTAAATATATAGTGTTTACGGTAGGGACAAGTAATTGCAAACAACCATGTCCTTACAGTACCCATATATGGTAACTAATAAAACACATTACTGTACATACTAGTGATGTTGTCAGGGAGTCAAGATTCCTTGTCTACTGTGTCACTGTCAGCTTCCCATCACTGGTTGAACAAAGAACTCCGTTAATACCGGCCTTAACCTGCAAACCCAGCTACTCACCGTGCACTCACCTGTTTCTCCTCATTCTGCTTCCCTCGATCTGCTAAATAAACCATCTGCTGAAGAATTACTATCCTTGTGTCCTGTGTCTTCCACTGTCAGAAGACTACCTACAAACTGAGAATGGTGCTTCAAAACTTCATCGGTGACAGAATGGAGAAAAAAACCTTGGGAGAAACCAGGCTCAGTTGGGGGGCCAGTTCTCCTCTGACCAGACGAAACCAGTAGTTCAATTCCAGGCTGCAGCAAAGTCAGATTGTGCAGAAGAATCATCTGTTTCCTGTGGTCTTGTCCTGGTGCTCCTCTGAGACAAGGTCTTTACAGGGGATCTGTATCTGGGGCTCTAGTTGTCCTGGTCTCCGCTGTCTTTCAGGGATGTAGAGGTCCTTTCTAGGTGCTGATCCACCATCTGGTCTGGATACGTACTGGATCCGGGTGACTGCAGTGACCCTCTGATCTGGACACAGACTGGATCTGGTGGCCACAGTGACCTCGGAACAAGAGAGAAACAGACAAATATTAGCGTAGATGCCATTCTTCTAATGATGTAGCAAGTACATCGGGTGTTATGGGAAGTGTTTCCGGTTCTGGTTTACCTAATTAATGCAGCCTAAATGTATCAGCTAATTAAAAAAAATTGCATGAATTTATCAATCATTCCTCGGTCCTGATCAAAACGACTAGATGTATAAAAAGAATCCAAGATTTGTACTCTCTAATTGCCAAGTTCATATATGATTTCACTGATTTCGGGGGGAAAAAACACATGTTTTCAATATAAAAAGTGATTGTGTACTGGATCTTTTTTACATTTTATCACAGTCTTGGGCATGTAAAAGATTAGCAACAACACTGGCTTTGATGCATTTTTAGTTTTTGTGCAGCATCAGATTCTAATTTTTTCTCCCTCCATTTACTGTTCATGGCTGTTTTTGCCCCATTGACTTCCATTATATAGAAATGTTTTGATTGCAAAGCCATGACACCATATAATCATGCATTCTTGATTGTTGGTGGTTTTTCCCTGTTGGGAAGAAGTAAAATTTAACATTTTTAGTTTATCACTAGGTGGCACCATTTACCCTTTAGATAGGCCTGTGCAAAAAAAAGAAGAAGCTTCTGGCTTGTATATTGAGTTATATGGAGTATAACAGCATATTATTGTGTGTGTGTGTGTGTGTGTGTGTGTGTGTGTGTGTGTGTGTGAGTGCAAGAGAGACCTTTGTGCGCTTACCTTGATGCGTCTGAGAAAATCAAAATATGCACCTCAGCTCTCAGAACTACATTGAGTAAACAAAAACAAATTAAGTGTATTCATGCACCTGCTGTCTTTTGATGGTGAGAAGTACGGACGGACTATGTGTGAAATGCTTGTCTTTTCTAGATGGTAAAGCCAGTTTAAAACTTTAAAACCCTTCAGTGATGCACGTTTCCATTTTTTTCTGTAAAAAATCTACTCTATAATTTATTAGGAACCAAAATGCAACAAAAACTTCAACTGCAGCTCCCTTTCTCGTGTTGCTTGCTGCTCTTCTCACCATCAAATGAGCAGCAGGATTGCATGCAAGTGTTTAAATCCACTGAACTTGTTTTTGTTTATTCTGTACTTCTCACCACCATTAAAAGACAGCAGGTGCATAAATAGACTTACTTTGTTATTGTTAGGTAAGTGCACAAAGGTCTCTCTCACACACACACACAAACACACACACACACACACACACACACACACTATAATATGCTGTTATACTCCATATAACTCCATATACAAGCCAGAAACTAATATTTTTTTTGAAAATGGTGCCACCTAGTGATCAACTGTAAAAGTTAAAAATGTTACACCTTCCCAACAGTGAAAACCACCAACCATCAAGAATGGATGATTTTATAGTGTCATGGCTTTGCAATAAAAAAATACTGCCACGAACAGTAAATGAAGGAGAGAAAATAATCAGATGCTGCACAAAAACTAACAATGCATCAAAGCCAGCATTGTTACTAATCTTTGACAAACCCATGACTATGATAAAAGGTAAAAAAAATATGCAGTCCACAATCACTTTATATTGGAAATAAGTCATTTTGTATTTTTTTCCCCGCAAATCAGTGAAATCATTTATGAACTTGGAAATTAAAGAGTAAAATTTTTTTTTAACATTTAGTATTTTTGATCAGGACAGGTTGATTAATTTATGCAAAAAAAAAAAATGTGAAAAATGTATTTATCTAATACATTTTTACAGCAGTTTAGTGGATGTTTTCATCCCAAACATAACGAAAGGGTAGTGGTTTCCCAAGTTGTTGCGCCTGAAGCGTATACATGCTCAATTTACAGATGTTGGCGGCCTCTAGCAGTTAGAATGAATCATCCCTCCTCACTATCTATCGGCAGGGACTCTCTCTGCGAGGAGGCAGCAGGTGGCCAACTATGCTAACCCATGGAGATTTTCCTGCAAGAAGGCGTTTGTGTATCCCAGCAACTGCCCGCTTGCTCCCTCACCGAAACCGCTCGTTCTCCGCTCTGGGATCCACTGCTTAACCTGTCCTGGGATGCCCCTGGGTAGCCCAACACGCCCTGATCGTCAGGTGAGAGACCAGTAAGATTCTTCACTGGATGAAACCTGTCACAAGCATTGCGTAACAAACATACCTATTTTTTGGACCCTGACAACCCTAATCCAAGTTAAATCAACTCTCGTTGAAAGTCTCCCGAGATCCCATCTGACTACCTGTTGTTCTGGGACAACTTTAGTAAGCAGGCAGCCACCAAGTTACCTCCCCATTGACCATGGGACTGCACGATTGACCTGCTGCCTGCTGCTATACTGAAAGTTGCTAAAGCCAAAGTTTTTTTAATTTTAAATAACCCCAGTGTAGAGAAAATGTCTATATATTAAAGTGTTTCACTTATTTATCAAAATTCAAATGTGATAGGTCTCCTCACTCTGAAAAACTTTGCCTAAAGAAACACTTCTCTCAATCAAATCATTCAATCCTAGGTTTTTCTGTTGAAGATGGTAATATTTATGTCTTTGTCTTTTAGATAAATTCTTGGGATCCTACGAAAACTTTGTACCTGGACCATATCCCACAAATAGAAGATGCCAGAATGCAAGACAGAGGGTGGAGACAATTCGTAAATTTCTGGCACATGCTTTTAAAGGGAGTCCCATTAGTAAATGAGAGTCCATTTTAAAAGAAGACGTTTTCTTTGGGTAAGTGTCAAAATACTGTCATATGTTTAAATTTTGGTGTGCACACATCAAGTCCAATTCTACTTGTATAGCATTTTATACAATATTATGGTGACATGCTTGGTTAGTTTTGTTGTGGGATTTCTATGTTGTCATGGAGATTCTATGTTGAGGGAATGACACTTTTCTTGTGGCCACGAGTTTGAGTTAACAAACCTGCATGACCAAAGCAGCCCATGATTATCATAGATTCATTTATTAATAATTATTTTAAATTAATGAATTATTATATTAATTATTATAGAAATTATTACACTATTAATTTATTATATTAACTAGCAACCACCCCGGGTACCCTAGCAACCTCATTACAACACCCTAGCAACAGAGGGGCGAGTTTTGCCACTGCAAGCACCACTCACATTTTCTTCAGGAAATGTACATTCTAGTTGATATACTGTTCTAGCCTGTACGCATGCATGAGGTAATGTGGATTTTTATATATTCCTTTAATAATTCAATTAGTCTTACATGCATGGAGTAACGCTTTTTGAATCCTGATAGTAAAGGTTTTTTTTTTGTGAACAAAGAAAATATCACAATCATGCATACTAAATCATAAATTATGATGTGCTCACCGTACTTGATGTCTTAATTATGGAGTAATGACTGACGGTGTATCTATCTATCTATCTATCTATCTATCTATCTATCTATCTATCTTCAAACTCATCTATCTATCTATCAATCTATGTATCTATCTATACTAAAACTCATCTACACTAAGTAGCCATTCAAAAGGCTCTTTTTACCGCCGCGGGTATCGCTGCCGCGGCGTCTGTAAAGTGCATTTGCAGCCTTTGACCGCTGAGTGGCGCTTTAACCACAAGTTATCAAACAAGATGATTAAAAAAAAACCAGTACTGTTATACCTAAATGCAGCTCCGCAGTGAGTCAGTGTCATGGACGGAGGACCTGTTAATATATTTTCCAGTTTATATTTCCATCTCGTTATGCCGCTGGTTTAGATTTTTTTTTTTTTCTTATAGAACTTATTTGTAAATAGAGCAGTCACTGTCTGTGTCTACAGCGAAAAGTGTGTCTAAACGTGATGACATCACACTATAGTGTCAAATCATCTGAACACAGTGTCAGAACATTTTATCATAAACAGAATGAGCGTCAGTTCACTGATGGGGATCAAGTCCAGTGCATCCATCACTGGGTTCTGTTGTCTTTTGTTGGATCGTTCCACTCGTGTCCAGTGTAGAACTGGCATGCGTTTTTTATTGTTTTATTTTACAGCCCTGCTTGTTTTAATGTTTTTATTAAATATCTGTATTGACTGCATGGTCATATTATCGAATTATTTACTGCCATGCGACCTACAAAAGTAAAGCTTGGTGAGTCGATGTACGAGCATTGCTGCAGGTTGATTTTCGGCGGATGTGCTGTGCTTGTGTTCCCGCGGTCGTCTTCATTTCGTCGGGTGAAACATCTCTCTCACTCCGCAGCAGAGTCTGTGAGAAGCAACAACTTCCCCTCCACGCGCTCTGATACCAGAAACATAACATAGCATATAAAATAATAATAATAAAAAATAACTGTTGAGTTTCAAAGTGGCTTAAGCTATTTTTTGTAAACTTTTTTCCCTATATCACATGCCAAACTAATAACATTGTAAGCATTACATCTTTAATTGCTGCTTTCTGCTGTGAAAATTTTGTTTGTGATGAAAATAACAGTACATCTTTGTCAGTTATTTTATCTAAACAGATCGATTAACTTCTTCAAGATTTCTAAATCAGATAGCATGCTGATAATGTAGTAGCACTGTAAGATTACATTTGTTTGAACGCATTATTGCAAAAGCGATTGAGTGTGAATGTGCTTTATCTGTTTAAATCATGCTTTAACCCGAAAATAATCAGTGAAAGAAACAGACAAAGTCTTAACATCCCGCTCGACTCTTGCAGTCAACCTTCTGATCAAGCTAAATATGTTTAACATGAATTCTCGCTGAATATGCAGTTATATTATGGGCTGTTGGCATGAATTGTACTCGAGATGGAGCGCTCTTGGAGCGAGTGAAAACCACAACGCTCATATTCAAGTGTTTGTGCAAAAATTATTAATGTGCATTAATGACAGGGAGGCGCCGTCTCATCACTTTAATTTTTTTCCTGATAATGAATTTATAATTTTTTAATTAATATCATGTTGTCTCACATACATTAAAAAATATATCTACAGAAAGCTTGAAATGTTTTTTAACCCTTGTGCGGCCCTCATTTGGGAGTCACACTCAGGGTATTCACGGTCAAAAGTGACCGGACACCTGAAATGTAACTTCTTTACCCCCCAGTAAATTCAATGGAATATATTTTTATTCAATAATATTTTTTTCTTTTTTTCTTTTGTATTTTGAGAACATTTTAAGGTATTTATTAATATTTATGCAAGAATTATGAACAATTTTTCTCATAGAAAAATAGTACATCATTTTTCAAAATTATTTTTAAATTAATTTTGTATTTCAGTTTAAAACAGAGACTAGGCCTTTCAAATACAATTTTTTCAAGATTTTTAGCGCCAGCTGGTCAGAGCAAAGAAAGAAAAACATGTAAGTGCATGGTGCAACCAGTTATTACCAGTATAGGAATCCATAGAGAGGCTTGTGAATTCCCTTATTGTGTTTAGACATAATTGCTTACTCATATTAAGTAGTGGACTTGAATATATATTAATACATTCTAAAGAGTACTTTTTGTATAGTTTTAGATATTTTTTTGTTAGAAATAATGATTTCATGCATTAGTTGCATTAAAGTTTTTGCATTATGATTAAAATCAAACCTGAACATAATGTTAGAAAGAGAACACAAGTAAGCATTTAACCTTTTTTGCTTTAGAATTTAATTTAAAAAATGCAATTCTTTCAAATAAAACAGTTTATGTTAACATTTTGCAATGAACATGTCTATTTTTGTAAAATGTCAATGAACTAACAAAAGGAAGGAATAGTAATCAAAAGGAAACATCAATAACAAACAAGCTCAAATAACAGGAATGGTGCAAAGGACCAAGCCTGAGTTTCTAAGTGCACTGACAAACCTAAGAGGCAGCGCTTGCTTCTCATTGTTGTTTTACAGACAGCAGGTCATAGGTGTGTGTGTGTGTGTGTGTGTGTCAGTGTGTGTGTCTATGTATGTGTGTGTTTGTGTACACCTGCGAGCATTTTCTTGTGTGTGTGTGTGTGTGTGTGTGTGTGTGTGCGTGTGCGTGATGATTTTAGATTAAGGTATGATTTTGTCATACCTTAACTGCTGTTAGATTTTTCTGCATTATGACTAAATTATTGAATGAATTTCACATTCGCAAAACTTTGCTCTGTGTAACAGACACAGCAGTTCATAGGTGTCTATGTGTGATTATGTATGTGTGTGTGTGTTTGTGTGTGTGTGTGTGCATCTGTGTGTGATTGGATGTGTCAATATCAGACTTTTGATGTTTAATAGTGTCATGCCTTCACTACTGTGCACTTTTTTTCAGTTTTGTGATTGATTTGTAGATTGTGTACACAAATATTCTCTGAATAGTTGTGTTTTTGTCTATTTCCCATTCATTTCCTATGGCTGGTCATTTTTGACCGAAGACCTTGAGTGTTACTATTTTTTTTACGCCCACTTAGACTGTTCGAATCATGCCCCCATTTCATGTCATTCCAATGAAGCTGTGATTTTTAAAAATTTTAAATGTAAGATATTCCGGTCAGAAATGACCGAAGACCCCACAAGGGTTTTAAACGAAAACGAATTGTGTAATCTGTGAATGTTGCATTTCTCTGTCGGAGAGAGCCAGTACTGTGAATTTCATCTTCCAGCCGACAAGAAAACATTTGTTTATTAATAAATAATTAAAATGTCAAATTTTTCACAATTATTAGGCTACTTCTGCATGTGCTTTGTGGCAAACTTAATGGAGGTGCTTGAGCGCGGAATATATTAAGATTTGATTATGTAAATTTAATATAAACCTCTGATTAGTTGAATATAACAAACGAACGACTAGAACTAGAAAAATCTTACGTGGGGGCAGACCATTTTTTAGTCTATAACCAAACCAACAGTCCTATATAAACCGGTTCAGCAACTTTGAAAGCCTCATAAGACACTGTCCATATGAAAGAGCAATTCACACCTTTATCTCGACCCCCACAATCCATGAATAACTAGCCAAAACCCAACCCCCTCCAGCTGAACAGAATTCGGTCTGTTTTGGCTCTGAGGAACGGTGTGTTACTGGGCTGAAATATGCCTTCACTCAGCAGCACTACTCTTTGTATTCATTATATTCTCGCAGCCCATATTATTATTTTCACAAGACCATAATGATAATAACAAATCATCAATTAATAATTAATCATTATTTTACGAAAATCATTGTAATTTGTGATCGTGGATGTTTAAAAAGGCTTTAAGACCAAGCGGAATCCTCTGTTCCCGCCTCACAGCGCACGGGTCTCGAGGCTTCACTGTCTGCGGTTTGATTTTACTAAATCAGATTGAGGCGAATACAACTTATTAATCATGAGACCAACATTTAGCAAGCAGGAAAACATTCATTATAACAGAAAAAAGACGTATTTTATTGAGCTAATGCTGTTAGAGAAAGAAAGAGAGAGAGTGAGGGAGAGAGAGAGAACCAGTCTAGGGCTATTATTAAACTTGGAGCTCATTATATTGAAGTACAAATCCAAACACCAGAAACGTTATGCATTTTATCAATAATGAAATGTTATGAAAAGTATGTATTTTATTTATTCACATGCTGTATGGTTGAAATAATATTTTAGTTCACAACTTTAAGTTCCGTTGTTTATAAAAATGCTTTATTGGCTAATGTTTCATAAACCTTCAGTTGTTATGCTCTAAAATCCATGCCATTAGTAATTTCACAGTATTTTTACCACCTAAAGGACTAATCTTTAAAGTCACAATTCTAAAATGGTCAAAATTACTCAGGCCAATGGTATTTTTTAATGACATTATTTTATTATTATTATATATTTTTTTTTTTTTTGAATAATTATAGCCTACATAAATAGGTGAAGCAAAACAAATATTCGGATCGTCCCTTATTTTTCCCCTTGTTTTCTTAAAGAATAAACATGTATTTTCTACAAGAATAAACATGATAACATATTATTAATTAATAAAAATAATTTAAATAATTAAAACCCTTTTTTTAAAAACTTGAATTTAAATACTATTAAACTAACTTTTAGTTTATAAGTAAAAAATTATAAAATGTCACAGTGCATGTTAAATAGTCTAAATGAACTTGTGTTAATAATCTAATTAGAACTAACAATATAATTCGATTTTTTTTACATGAAAACCTTTATATCAAACATTTTTAAATCATCCACAGCTGAGCATCGCGGGAGGCTGATCTGCGCCAGAGCGCGTGAAGTGAATGTGATGAACAAAGTCATTTTCAGATGCAATGGAAAAAAAAACCCTGGATAGCCTAAATTAGGCCCAGGCTCATAAAGGACCGGGTCAACGAATTCCTATGTTCCCCAAGGAACTCTGTTCCCCACCGATGTCTGTACTTTTGAAGACACTTTCACTTAAAATACACTTGTTTTAAATACATTTAAAAATCTGTTAATATTATATGTTAGTAGTTGTATTTTATCTGGCAGTTTCTATAAAAAAATAAAAATAACATTAACATTAAAAGTGTAACATTAATGCTTAATGTTATACTGTCAGACATGCAAAAGAAATCTAATGTATCTCTTGCTCTGGCTACTGTGTATAGACCACCAGGGCCGTATACAGAATTCCTAAAAGAATTTGCAGATTTCCTCTCAGACCTTCTAGTTACAGTTGATAAGGCGCTAATCATGGGAGATTTTAATATTCACGTTGATAATGCAAATGATACATTAGGACTTGCGTTTACTGACCTAATAAACTCCTTTGGAGTCAAGCAAAATGTCACCGGGCCCACTCATCATTTTATTCATACACTAGATTTAATCGCATGGAATCGATCTTACTGCTATAGATATCGTACCTCAAAGTGATGATGTTACAGACAATTTCCTTGTATCGTGCATGCTGCGTATCACTGATATTAACTATATGTCTCAGCGTTACCGTCTGGGCAGAACTATTGTTCCAGCCACCAAAGACAGATTCGCAAATAACCTGCCTGATCTATCTCAACTGCTATTTGTACCCATAAATACACATGAAGTAGACGAAATGACTGGCAACATGGGCACTATTTTCTCTAATACATTAGAAGCTGTTGCCCCCATCAAATTGAAAAAGGTTAGAGAAAACCGTACTGTGCCATGGTATAACAGTAATACTCACTCTCTCAAGAAAGTAACTCGTAGTCTTGAACGCAAATGGAGAAAAACTAACTTGGAAGTTTTTAGAATTGCATGGAAAAACAGTATGTCCAGCTATAGACAGGCTCTAAAAACTGCTAGGGCAGAGCATATACACAAACTCATTGAAAATAACCAAAACAATCCAAGGTTTTTATTTAGCACAGTGGCTAATTTAACAAATTACCAGACGACACCGGATTCAAATATTCCACCAACGTTAAATAGTAATGATTTTATGAATTTCTTCACTGATAAAATAGATAACATTAGAAATACAATAGCGAATGTAGATTCTACAGCGTCTAACACTTTAGTTTCATCCAAAGATAAACTGCAGTGCTTTACAACTATAGGACAGGAAGAGCTAAATAAACTTATCACTGTATCTAAACCAACAACATGTTTATTAGATCCTGTACCCACTAAATTAGTTGTTACCTGTAGCCGAAGAACCGCTTCTCAATATCATTAACTCGTCGTTATCTTTAGGTCACGTCCCAAAACCATTCAAGCTGGCGGTCATTAAGCCTCTTATTAAGAAACCAAAACTAGATCCTAGTGTACTGGCAAAATATAGGCCTATTTCAAATCTTCCATTTATGTCTAAAATTTTTGAAAAAGTTGTGTCTGCTCAATTGAGCACCTTCCTGCACAAAAATGATCTGTATGAAGAATTTCAGTCAGGTTTCAGGCCCCACCATAGCACAGAAACTGCACTTGTTAAAATTACAAATGACCTGCTTCTTGTGTCAGATCAACGCTGCATCTCATTTCTAGTTTTACTTGATCTTAGTGCTTCGTTCGACACCATAGATCATGACATACTCATAGATCGATTACAAAACTATACAGGTATTCAAGGGTAGGCTCTAAGATGTTTTAGATCCTACCTGTCCGATCGCTACCATTTTGTTTACTTAAATGGGGAGTCATCTCATTTATCATCAGTAAAATATGGAGTGCCACAAGGATCCGTCCTAGGTCCCCTTCTATTTTCAATATACATGTTGCCCCTTGGTAATATTATTAGAAAATACGGAATTAGCTTCGACTGTTATGCTGATGATACTCAGCTTTATATCTCAACAAGACCAGATGAAACCTCTAAATTATCTACAGTCGTGGCCAAAAGTTTTGAGAATTACATAAATATTACTTTTCAAAAAGTTTGCTGCTAAATTGCTTTTAGATCTTTGTTTCAGTTGTTTCTGTGATGTACTGAAATATAATTACAAGCACTTCATACGTTTCAAAGGCGTTTATCGACAATTACATGACATTTATGCAAAGAGTCAGTATTTGCAGTGTTGACCCTTCTTTTTCAGGACCTCTGCAATTCGACTGGGCATGCTCTCAATCAACTTCTGGGCCAAATCCTGACTGAAAGCAACCCATTCTTTCATAATCACTTCTTGGAGTTTGTCAGAATTAGTGGGTTTTTGTTTGTCCACCCGCCTCTTGAGGATTGACCACAAGTTCTCAATGGGATTAAGATCTGGGGAGTTTCCAGGCCATGGACCCAAAATTTCAACATTCTGGTCCCCGAGCCACTTAGTTCTCACTTTTGCCTTAATGGCACGGTGCTCCATCGTGCTGGAAAATGCATTGTTCTTCACCAAACTATTGTTGGATTGTTGGAAGAAGTTGCTGTTGGAGGGTGTTTTGGTACCATTCTTTATTCATGGCTGTGTTTTTGGGCAGAATTGTGAGTGAGCCCACTCCCTTGGATGAGAAGCAACCCCACACATGAATGGTGTCAGGATGCTTTACTGTTGGCATGACACAGGACTGATGGTAGCGCTCACCTATTCTTCTCCGGGCAAGCCTTTTTCCAGATGCCCCAAACAATTAGAAAGGGGCTTCATCGGAGATTATGACTTTGCCCCAGTCCTCAGCAGTCCATTCACTATACTTTCTGCAGAAGATCAATCTTTCCCTGATGTTTTTTTTTTGGAGAGAAGTGGCTTCTTTGCTGCCCTTCTTGACACCAGGCCATCTTCCAGAAGTCTTCGCCTCACTGTGCGTGCAGATGCGCTCACACCTGCCTGCTGCCATTCCTGAGCAAGCTCTGCACTGGTGGCACTCCGATCCCGCAGCTGAATCCTCTTTAGGAGACGATCCTGGCGCTTGCTGGACTTTCTTGGACGCCCTGAAGCCTTCTTTACAAGAATTAAACCTCTTTCCTTGAAGTTCTTGATGATCCTATAAATTGTTGATTTAGGTGCAATCTTAGTAGCCACAATATCCTTGCCTGTGAAGCCATTTTTATGCAACGCAATGATGGCTGCACGCGTATCTTTGCAGGTTACCATGGTTAACAATGGAAGAAGAATGATTTCAAGCATCACCCTCCTTTTAACATGTCAAGTCTGCCATTCTAACCCAATCAGCCTGACATAATGATCTCCAGCCTTGTGCTCGTCAACATTCTCACCTGAGTTAACAAGACGATTACTGAAATTATCTCAGCAGGTCCTTTAATGACAGCAATGAAATTGAAAAAAGTTAATTTTCATGGCAAAGAAGGACTATGCAATTCATCTGATCACTCTTCATAACATTCTGGACTATATGCAAATTCTATTATAAAAACTTAAGCAGCAACTTTTCCAATTTCCAATATTTATGTAATTCTCAAAACTTTTGAACACAACTGTAAGCTAACAGAGTGTGTTAAAAATGTAAAAGATTGGATGACCAATAATTTTCTCCAATTAAATTCGGATAAGACAGAGATATTAATTATTGGATCAAAAAACACTACACAGAATCTTGTAGATTACAATCTGCAGCTAGACGGATGTAATGTTACTTCCTCTACAGTCAGAAATCTGGGTGTTATATTAGACAGCAACTTGTCTTTTGAAAATCATATTTCCTATTTTATAAAAACTGCATTCTTCCATCTTAGAAACATTGCCAAGCTACGAAACATGTTGTCTGTTTCTGATGCAGAAAAGCTAGTTCATGCATTCATGACCTCTAGACTGGACTATTGTAATGCACTTCTAGGTGGTTGTCCTGCTTCTTCAATAAACAAGCTACAGGTAGTCCAAAATGCAGCAGCTAGAGTCCTTACCAGGTCAAGAAAATATGATCATATTACCCCAATTTTACAGTCTCTGCACTGGCTACCTATTACGTTCCGTATCAGTTACAAATTATCATTACTTACCTATAAGGCCCTAAATGGTTTAGCTCCTGCGTACCTAATTAGCCTTCTACCAGGCTACAATCCATCACGCTCCCTAAGGTCACAAAACGCAGGATTTTTTGAGTTCCTAGGATAGCAAAGTCCACTAAAGGAGATAGAGCTTTTTCACATTTGGCTCCCAAACTCTGGAATAGCCTTCCTGATAATGGGGGTTAATGGGGGTTAATGGGGGATAATGGATAATGGGGGAGTGTGTCTGAACGGGGTTCAGACACACTCTCTCTGTTTAAATCTAGATTAAAAACGCATCTCTTTCGCCAAGCATTTGAATAATGTATCTTAAATTGTGAGTATAGTTGTATCTGATCAAATGTGCATTCTTATTCTTTAGCTTGGGTTAAACTAATTAATTTTTACTTTGTTGGATCAGCAGCTATGCTAATGATGTCTCTGTTTGTTTCTCTGTTTCTGCTGGGTTTTTACATCCTGTGGTAACTAGAAATTACACAAGCTCCAGTCTGGATCCAGAACACCTGAGAAGAGATGATGCTGACCCTCAGAGGACCTCAGATGATGCTAACCCTGAATCAACAAACAGAACTAACAAATATTGCTACAAGTGTGACTGCATCATATAATATTTATTAATTATAAATGATATAAATAATGTTAATTATCTGGCTGACTACGACTTGTATAAATTTTTCTACAAATCCTGTCATACGTGCACAAACTGAGAGTCACCACTTACAAGCTATTACTAAATATTGTAGAAACATAATTTTCTGTAAAGATGCTTTGTAACGATTTGTATTGTAAAAAGCGTATATACAAATAAACTTGAATTGAAAACTTGAATAAAACCTATATTTCCCTCAAGACCTAGTCATGTTTTTGTGGTTGTTTTCATTTAAACGTGTCTGCTTCTATTTTAGCCAATTTATTTTCAATAAACTAAAACAAAAATAATAATAAAAAATAGAAGGAAAACAAATACAGCTCGTTATCAGACTGTAAAAAAATACATATGCAATGAAAAAAATGGGATAAACACGAAATAAATAAGTAAATAAAATAAATTGATATACAGTATATCCATAGCTTACCTGTTGGGTTTACCTCTC
The DNA here is from genome assembly GCF_963082965.1 of Carassius carassius. Classification (NCBI taxonomy): domain Eukaryota; kingdom Metazoa; phylum Chordata; class Actinopteri; order Cypriniformes; family Cyprinidae; genus Carassius; species Carassius carassius. The sequence continues at coordinate 67,072 of NC_081755.1, read as the reverse complement.
TCATTCTGGACACATCCAAATGTTTCCATATTCGTGATGTTGCGTATTTGCAGCTAAACTATTATTTATTAGGTAAAATAGGCTTTGTGGTTCATGTGTGTTTCAGTATCGACGGAAAAATATTATAATGAGCAAAAATATGCCACAGTAGACCGCTGCTCATGCTGAATTGCACTGTTTACAATGAATATGTGCGCGTGAGGCACCAGCGCATAAAACAGCTGAAATATATCATACTCGATTTTTGCTCACACAGTTAATTCATAATTGGAGACAGTTTGAAAAATCAAGAACAATAGCAGTTAATAAGAATTCTCATTTCGTTCCTCATATGGAACTTGAAGGATTTTATTTATTTATTTTTGCTAAGAGCAAACCAGAATGAAAATGTATATTTTTTTAATCCGTGTGTGTGTGTGTTCCTATATATATATATATATATATATATATATATATATATATATAGGAACTGTGACGATCGTGACACAGGAGAGAGTAGATCCAATCGCAGATGTTCTTTATTAGGGGTAATCCAAATCGTTGTCAAACACAAGCCAAGGTCAAAACCAAAAAGACTGTCCAAAACAAACAAACAAAGGAAAGGGACAGGAAAGGGAACTCGGAAAACGAGGGGTCTCGGAGGACGAGAAGACAATCAAGAATCTCGGAGGACGAGAAGACTGGAAACACGAAAGGTAAGGACTCCATACTGACAACATGGAAAGACAGGTATTATAGGGAGGCTAATGACAATTAAGTGAATGCACCTGGTGCAATTAGCAGGAGAGCAATTACTGTGATGAACGGACAAGACTGGAATTCTAGTGCCTATGGTGAGCCCACTAGTGGACACCCAGGGAAACAGAGACTAGACAGCGTGACATTACCCCCTCCTCCATGGAGCAGCTGCCAGATGCTCCACCCGAACCCAAGGGAAGACCAAAGACACCAAAGACCAGGAGGGAGGTGGAGCGGCAGAGGACCAGGGGGAGGGACGGAGGGCCAGGTAAAATGGGGAAAACAGAGACAAGACGACCAGGTAAAATGGGGAAACAGAGACAAGAGAACTGCAACACAAAACAAGGAGTCCAGGAGGAAGGTGGAACGGCGGAGGATCAGGGGGTGGGACGGAGGGCCAGGTCTTTAGAGGGAAACAGGAAGAAAGACACAGACAAGAAACCCAGGAGGGAGGTGGACTGGCGGAGGATCAGGGGGAGGGACGGAGGGCCAGGTCCAAAGGTGGAAAACCGGCAGAAGAACGAAAAAACCCCCCACAAAAACACAAGTCCAGGAAGGACATAGCGTGACGCCCACCAGGGCGGAGCAGAAGACCACCACATCCGTGCGGTCAGAACAGCAGCCCCCCAGGGCGGAGCAGAAGACCACCACAACCTTGTGGTCGGGACGGAAACCCCCAGGGCGGAGCAGAAGACCACCACAACCGTGATGTCAGGACGGAAGCCCCCCAGGACGGAGCAGAAGACCACCACACCGGTGTGGTCGAAACCGAAGCCCACCAGGGCGGCGCCGAAGACCACCACAGTGGGATCGAACTGGCAGAAGAGCAAGTCTGGTAGGGCAAGTCTGAAACATAGAACATGAACATGTTATGGGTAACCTCCGTGTCCACAACAGGAACAGTCGGGTGCTCAGAGAGTTCGACTGAGAAATGACGAGTCTCTGGAAGTTCCGCAGAGGCGAGGAGAGACTCTGGTAGTTCAGCAGAGACATGGAACGGTTCTGGTAGTTCATCAGAGACGTGGAAAGGCTCTGATAGTTCAGCAGAGACGTGGGGAGGCTCTGGTAGTTCATCAGAGATGTGGAGAGGCTCTGGTAGTTCCACAGAGAAGTGACGAAACTCTGGTAATCCCATGGTGTTTATACTGGATTCCAGAAGATCGGTGCTGACTTGACTCTGCTCATGAAGATTATTGGTGACTTGCATTTGTTCATGAAGATCATTGGTGACTTGTATTTGTTCATGAAGATCAATGGTGACTTGCCTTTGTTCCTGAAGATCACTGGTGACTTGAATTCTCCCGTGAAGTACCCTGGTGACTTGACTCTGTCCTTGAAGATCACCAGTGACCTGACTTGACTCTGGAAGGTCAACGGTAACTAGTCCAGACTCTGGAAGGTCAACGGTAACTAGCCCTGACTCTGGAAGGTCAACGGTGACTAGCCCTGACTCTGGAAGGTCAACGGTGACTAGCCCTGACTCTGGAAGGTCAACGGTCCCTGACTCTGGAGGGTCCACGAGCACCTGACTCAACTCTGGAAGGTCAACAGGAACTAGCCCTGACTCTGGAAGGTCAACGATGACTGACCCTGACTCTGGAAGGTCGACGGTGACTAACCCTGACTCTGGAAGGTCAACGGGAACCTGACTCAACTCAGGAAAGCCCACTGTTGCTGCCATCTTCTGCAGTGGCTCCGGGCTGGCGGCCACCTTGTGCAGTGGCGCTGGGTTGGTGGCCATCTTGTACTGTGGCGCTGGCTCAGCAGACGTGACGTGAACAGTCTCTGGATCAACAGACGTGACGTGAACACTCCTGGGAATCTCTAGGATTTTGGATAGCATGGAGAAATAATCGAAAAAGGTTTCAGCGGCCATCTTGGGCATTGGCGCTGGGCTGGCAGCCAGTGACCTGACTTCTGACATCTTGCATCGTGGCGCTGGGCTGGTGACCACTTTGTGCTGTGGCGCTGTGCTGGCGTCAATCTTGCCTCGCGGCGCTGGGCTGACGGCCATCTTGTGCAGTGTCGCTGGACCTGCGGCCATCATGGGCAGTGGTGCTGGGCCGGTGGCCATTCTGCGCCGTGGCTCTGGGCTGGTGGCCATCTTGTGCTGTGGCGCTGGGCTGGCTTCCATCTTGCCTCGTGGTGCTGGGTTGGCGGCCATCCTGTGCAATGGCGCTGGCTCGGCAGACTTGTGCCTCCTCTCCCCTCTCCGTCCACAATGGTGAGACGGCGGCTCCCATCCGAACCCAGGGTCGACGGGGGGCCATAGTGGAGAGTGATGCCGGACCTCCTCTCGACCACTCACTCCTGAGCGACCTCCCCTGGTCCCACGAAACACGACCAGGAGGGTACCCTCAAAACCATTTCCTCTATCCCACTCAGTGGCTGGGGAGGAAGTATCAAAAAACATACTGTTGGATCTTAAAGATGGAGTACTTCTGTGACGATCGTGTTCAGTGAGACACAGGAGAGAGTAGATCCAATCGCAGATGTTCTTTATTAGGGGTAATCCAAATCGTTGTCAAACACAAGGTCAAAACCAAAAAGACTGTCCAAAACAAACAAACAAAGGAAAGGGACAGGAAAGGGAACTCGGAAAATGAGGGGTCTCAGAGGACGAGAAGACGATCAAGAATCTCGGAGGACGAGAAGACTGGAAACACGAAAGGTAAGGACTCCATACTGACAACATGGAAAGACAGGTATTATAGGGAGGCTAATGACAATTAAGTGAATGCACCTGGTGCAATTAGCAGGAGAGCAATTACTGTGATGAACGGACAAGACTAGTGGAATTCTAGTGCCTATGGTGAAGTGCCTAAGGGGAAGTGAGCCCACTAGTGGACACCCAGGGAAACAGAGACTAGACAGCGTGACAGGAACACACACACGGATAAGAACATTTAAGATTTTTATTCTGGTTTGTTTATATATATATATATATAATTAAATTAACTCTTACTTTAAATTTTATAACGGTTTTTAAGGATGTTAAAATATTTTAATATAATGCTATTGATGTTTTACTTGTCCTTTCATCTTCGTTTACAAACCGTCATTTTATTATTAGTCAGTTCAAAATTCGTCACTTTTTGGGCGGTATGCGCGGCGGTAATGACCATTTAGCTTGTCCTCCTACTGTATATGTATATTTATAAGTTGCTCCTTTTTCACTTCTGTTAAATGGATAGTTCACCCAAAAATGAAAATTGTCATAATTTATCCAAGATTTTCCAAATGTATTCCTTGATTCAAATTTCTCATAATCTTAATTGATTTGGTCTAAAGAGAGAAGAATTAATGATTATTTTAATTTGAAAACTACATATAAATTAGCTACCACTGTGTTAATGACTTAGCATCATTCCAGGGAGTCATAAGTGTTTTTTGTTATAACTTGATGAACCACTGAAACGATTTTGGATATATTATTTTAAGGTAAAAATTTTTACATAGTGTTGCTTTAAGGACATTTTTATGGTGGCTTTTAATCTTGCATCAAATAGTTAACTGCATACTGTATGCAGATTTGCATTTACAAATCACCAGCAGTAAATATCGTGCTAGTACTAGTACTGAACTACAAGCAGCAAGACAGTTGCAAGCCTTTGATTAGAGTTATGTAAAGCTTTTGATGGGACAGTTAGGTCCTAGAGATGTGGTGACAACAGCTGCGCAGAGGGGGCCCAATTAGATTTTTTTGTCATGGGTCCCAAAAGTCCTGGCAGCGCCCCTGATTTCATCCATGGGTTGACTGCTTCGAAGTGAATCAACAAAGTTGCTAAAAACTGCCAGAAGATCGGCCTCCCCCTGAAGGGGAGTCACGAGGTCTCCAAGGTGATGGGTGTCTCCATGGAACCGCAAGTTAAGAGAAACACACTTTTTGGGTGTGGAAGAGGTTTTATCTGGTTTCCCGGTAACACCCCTTTTGGTTGGATTGACCAATAACAAGGCATATAGTTTCAGCGGGAAAGTGTTTCTTTGTCTCAGTGACACCTGATTTGCATATTATGAATGGTGTGATGAACTGGTTATCTGGTAACCCAAACTATGGTACAAATAGTATGAAGCATTTTAGGCTCACATAGAAGAGATATTTAGCTAAGGCAAACTGAGAGGTTTAATTAGGTACCAAGAAAGATAGAATCATAAGGTCAACTAACATGACTAATCACAACTATGCTAATATGAGCTGGGAAACATACAAACACACAGGAATATATTGTATACATTTGTAATGGCTTACATTCCAAGTTAAATGCAAGAAGGTCTGAGTGTGTGTGGGTGTGTGTGGGTGTGTGAGTGGCATGGTGAGGTCTTTTCCTCTGCATGCTTGGGCCATTGACTGATTAAGATCTCTTTGAAGCTTATGAGTCCGAGCTAGGAATGTAGAGGTGTTCCTGGTGATGCTCAGACAGGCTCTTAAAGGTGTCAGTGGCACAGTTGGATGCAGACTCATTGGCTCTAAGCTGTGATTTACATGAGGTCAGTCAGTAGATTAAAAATCTTTCTGAATATTAGAATGAATGTTGTAATGATAAAACCTTCATATTCATCCGGAAGAAGGAGGCGGGAACCGGCGGACAATCAACAACATTTTAATAAAGCAAAATAAACACAAAACCAGCGCACCAGCCCCTCACGGACGACTGGTGCGCGCAAATAAAACCCAAAACACAACTAAAAGCCCAGGCCTGGTCCTCTCTCGTCCTTCACTGTCGTCGCTCCAGTTTTATATCCTTCCATCTCCTCCATGGGCCTCGAGACCGGTGGGTCGAACAGGTGTAGTTCATCTCCAATCACTCCCCCGGCCTCGCTCCCATGTCCCTCGGCCCCGCCCCACTCGTCACATACCCCCATCGCCCCTCGCAGGCCGGGGGGTACTCCCGAGACTGCGCTCTACTCCCCCTCCCCCCTCCCCTCCGTCCGGGGGGGGCCGCTCACGGGGACCTGCGGGAACCTGGGGGTAGGACAGACGAGGCGAGAGAAAAGGAGATGGAAGGAGGAGCGACAGAGACGAGAGAGGGGAGAGAGGGAAAAAAAAAAAAAAATTCCGGTTCCCAGACGCACCGCTGCTCGGCCCTCCACCAGCTGGGCGATCTCCTCCGCGGTGCCTGGCGGTGGCACTGGACGGCCCTCGGCGGACGGCACGACACTCCTCCGCCGCCCGGTGGACGGCGACGGCTCCTCCGGTTTTGGGCAGCCGGCAGGAGTCCCCCGTTCCCTGCTCCTCCCCGTTCCGGCGGAGGCAGCAGGCTCCGGCCACCTGGCGAACGGCGCCGACTCCTCCGCTCCCTCACGGACGGCAGCCGTCTCTCCACATCGTGGGCGGCCGGTAGCGAGCTCGCCCGTCCCCGGCAACTCGCTCCAGCCCACCGCCTCGAGCGTCCATGGCGGCACACTCCTCGCCAGCTCGATGGCACCGCGGATTCACCACAGCGGCGAGGGATCTTCAGCAGCGCGTCCCTCCTTCTCCCGGGCTTCGGCACCACTGTAATGATAAAACCTTCATATTCATCCGGAAGAAGGAGGCGGGAACCGGCGGACAATCAACAACATTTTAATGATAACAAAATAAACACAAAACAGCGCACCAGCCCCTCACGGACGACTGGTGCGCATAAAATAAAACCCAAACACAACTAAAATCCCAGGCCTGGTCCTCTCTCGTCCTTCACTGTCGTCGCTCCAGTTTTATATCCTTCCATCTCCTCCATGGGCCTCGAGACCGGTGGGACGAACAGGTGTAGTTCATCTCCAATCACTCCCCCGGCCTCGCTCCCATGTCCCTCGGCCCCGCCCCACTCGTCACAAATGTGTTATCAAAATTTATTTTAAAAAAATGTCAACAGGTATGAAATATGATCAGTAAGAGAAAAACATTGTTAATGAGAACAAAAACTTGACTGCAGCAGGTAAGTTGGGAAATTTATTTTTCTGAATGCACATTTGGAAGGGAAATTTATTAAAAAGGTGGTTTACTAGGATTTTTCTAGGCTTGATTGTGTTTATGGGGTGCAGTCTAACATGTTCATGCTTCATTTTTTAATGACATATTATTTTGCATATAATTTACCTTTATTCCACACAATCTGTCCCTTCTCTGACAGACGTCTCAATTTATTTCCTGTTATTATGAAGCCCCTCCCTCAGAAATATGTGATAGGCTGAGATTGGTCAGCTGGCTCAGTGCGTTGTGATTGGCTAAACCACTTTGAGCGCATCTGAACACCCTGCCTCTCTCAAACTCAGAATGTGCTCCTGTTGTATATTTTAAACAATGATGTCCTCTATATTGCTTATCAATCTGAGCCCAACTGAGATCCAGAGAATATTAATGAACAGGATTGTGCAGAACCTGTGCAAGCACAGCTTTTAATGGTATGTTTGTTTGATGTTGTCTCATACTTTTAGATACGCTGTTGTTTATAAATGCTACTGCTTCTGTTAGCTTTTAATATATAGTTTTATTCTGATTAAAGCTTTAAAGGGGTCATATGATGCGATTTCAAGGTTTCCTTTCTCTTTGGAGTGTTACAAGCTCTTGGTGCATAAAGAAGATCTGTATAGTTGCAAAGACTAAAGTCTCAAATCCAAAGAGATATTCTTTATCGAAGTTAAGACTCTGCCATGTTCCCCTAAAATTGCTCATTCTAAAACGCCCCACGTGTCTACGTCACTATGTGGGAAGATTTGCAAAACGGCGCTCAAATGTTCATGAAAAGAAAGAAGGCATAACTTTTATTCTCTCTCACCGCAGGCACCATTTCGCGGAGAAGCTGTGTGTTTCATTGTGAAAGTGAAACTACTTTGTTTGGTCTTCCAAAAGAGCACAATATCTGCTTCGTCATGCCTAGCGCTGATCCGTGCTCGTCGCTGAGGAAATACGTGGAGTCCAGCCCTGGGTCGTCACATTTGGTTGCCGCAACCCCGGCCGCTCCTTCGTCGAATCCCCCGGCCGTTAAAACACAGTATAAGTCATTATAATTAGTTATTATGTTCCCACTGGATGCAACAACTGCCTTGTTTGTAATGGGTTTATTTTTTTTGTCCTATCATGACAGTGTTCTGACTGGGACACACCATAACAGTATATGTTTAGGGGCGTAACATTTCCCTCAGATGCTTGAAACATTTGGCCAATCACAATGCACTGGATAGCTGGCCAATCAGAGCACCAAGAAGGCTTGTAAACATCTATGCATTTCAGAAGCTGGAGAAACAATAATGTATATGTGGAAAATAATGTGTTTTTAGAACCTTAAACCACATAAACGCATTTCATTACAACAAATACACAAAATAATAGTATTTTTAGCATCATATGACCCATTTAATACAGCACAATAACCATATGCATATCCATGTATAACGCTTCTCATTGCTTTGTGAAAATACGTGTATAAATGGAACAGTTTGTTGAGCTGATCTGATGATCTGAATGAGTGAGAGAAAGAGAGAGAGATGAAGAGCAGGGCGAGGCTAGGAACAGGATTGAGAACCGCTGCTTTTTTTTGTTTTTTGAAACGTATGAATCCATTAGAATCATCAGAAGACAGAATAGCAATAGATATATAAACAGATTTTTAGGTGCATCCCAGTTTTCTCTTCCTCTTCTCTAAAACATGGCCTCAGCCCTTTTGTTGCCTGTTTCTGGGGGCGGGGTTTATCTGGGTTTGTGACGTTACGGACCTGGGAAGAAGTTTGCTGTAGTCCCTTACCCGATGTTGTTGTAGGCATTAAACTCCCAGTATTTTAAAAGATGATATCTCCGTATGCATTTAACTTCCTGCAACTTTGCAGATATTATTTATGCTCAAACAGCAACATTAGACACTAATATTAAAAAAGTGGAATCGCAATCAACCACCTCTTTAATGGGCACATTTCAACTTCTCTGTTTCTGCCACAGGGCCTGCATCCCAAGGTAACAAGGATATGCACAAGCTTCAGTCTGAATCCAACCCTTGTGAAGATCTGAGATGAACACCTGAGAAGAGATGATGCCAACGGGGGAAGACTTCAAATGATTCTTAATCTGGAACAACATAACTACTAAATTTTGCTTAATCGTAAAGAAGAATCCCAATTGGAAAGTTTAATCACTAAACATATTCATTGCATTTAACCCTTTAGGTGCCAAGGATTTTTGGAAAGATGCTGTATTTTGACATCAAGATTTCAAAAGCTTGTGACTAAGGGCTTAAAGATAGAGATCTACTTTAAATTAGAAAAATGTTGGGCATGACCGAAAGTTTATGTGGGGTGTAAATATATTCATCTAATTTGCAAATGATGACGCCATCGGGGCAGCTAACTTGAATTTCATCATATTAAGGAAATAATAGATATTGAATTGATGTTTGAATTTGGAAGTTTTTTTTTATTTTATTTTAATCCTCATTCCAATTGATCAGAAAAGAGAAACCCAACAATAAAACAGGAGAAAGTACTAAATTATTTACTAGTTGTTTGGTCCAGTCCTGATACATTTCTTAATTTCTCAAATAAATTAAGCCACCACTGTCATCGCTATTTCCAGCCCTATTTAGATCCAGATCACCCCTTCTGCCTCTACCACGTCAACATTTCAACACCAATGGCTGTAAGTCTCAGGTCCAGACTTTAACACTGTCTACATGCTGCTGATGGTCCATAGACTTCTATCCATCACTGATGGCCTCCACAAATCCCTGTAGAGGGAGACCGTAGATCTGGGACATGAAGTTCAATACAAAAAAGCAGTCCACTACAGTCACACTCTCTTGAACAACAACGCACAGCTCAGCGTGCTACAGAGTTATATTCAAAGACAAAGGCCTTGTGTGAGGCAAATAACATTCCTTCCATAACCTTCTGAAGGTTTTAGAGGGAAACGGAACAGTTTGTCACATGACTTCATATGTGCACTGTACAACCCTTGCTTGAATGCCTGCTATCCTGACATGGTATAGGAGTTATGCAAATGAATAACACATTTGCATAAAGTGGGATTCAAATTCCTTGTTTTTCTGTCTTTAGGAGACGACTTTGTTTATTGCACACTTTGCAGATTTAAAGATGACATATTTAAAAATGGAAAAATTGGAGCACTTCTAAAAAAATAAATAATGTGATGTCCTCAAAAAAAGACTGGAAATGACTACTGTAACCAGTAGATGGCAGCAAAGGAGCACTTATTGGCTCATTAGTTATTTCCACCACACCCTAACATTCTTCTTTCTATTGATTTATTTTATGTATGGCTTACCATTTATTATTTATTTGCTTTTATGCTTCATTATATTCAAGCATAAAGAATATTTCCCTTTTTGACTATAAAGTGCAACGTTCCCTCAAATGCCTGCATAACCCACAAGGTGACCTTATTCCAGTCTAACCGGAGCCGAAGCCTGACGATTTGCTGAAAGCACACATCCTGTTTGAGCAGTACGTGAGTTCAAACTAATTAAAGGGACTTTCCATAGGCATAATAGTTCTTATACTGTTCTATCCGCCTACACTAACCCTACCCCTTACACAAAACTTACTGCATTTTTAGATATTTAAAAAATAACTACATTTGGTATGTGTTCAAGCCATTTAAAATAGAGGGACACAGGAAATGTCCTCATAAACCACCTTCACTTTGTCGCGCCTGACATACCCATGTCATCATACAGGTTTGTGTCCACATAAACCAAATCAATCATTGTGACATATATAGACGTCCATTGATGTTCTACCAGGTTAATGATATTTTCTGTAAGCTAACCAACCCCTAAACCTACCGATCATACAAACGTGCAGAACACTGGATTCACATCAACAACATTTTTTGGCTGATTTATGAGCCTTTCTAACTAGTGAGGATCAGTCAAATGTTTCACTAATGGGCTGACAATGTATTTCACAATAGAAGTGAGGACATTTGCACACATGCACACACCGGGCCACATTCATCCTAAACAAACATCAAAAACTGTGTGTGCGTGTGTGTTTGTGAACCACAAAACCTCCATATTTTTAGTTTCACTTAATTTGACCACATGGGAATATGGTTATCCCACAGATGGCAACATTTATATGAGAAGCAAACTCTTACAGAAAAACATGTTGTAGTTAGAATACATACTGCATTTCTTTGAAAGCTGACACCTTTACTACTCTATAAACCTCTTTTTAAATATATCAGAACCTCTCTGATGTGTTTCTATAATTGATCTGCAGGTAGAACATGAACTTTTTAACCTGCACAAGTTATGTGGTCTTCCATCTGCTTGCCACCAGAGCTCGCCTTCCTAGTATATTGATGCTCACGCTACACAGACTGTTTCACATCATCCTGGACTACATTTCCCATGTTCCATTGCACTGATTACACCCTCACCTGCAGCCAGTCACACGCACCTTTAATACCAGGCTCTAACCACGGTTCAGGGATGAGTATTGTTTGCGTGTATCACTGTGTCAGTGATAGCAATGTTATGGAGTCATTCCGAGTTTTGCCTAGTTCCTAGTCTTGTTCTATGCCTCGCCTTTATCTAGCCTGTTTACCCTAGCTTTGTATTTTAGCCTGTCTCCTCGTTTTGTCTGTTTGCTACCTGCCCCGGATTACCCTTTGTATTGCCTTCTCAGACTTAGTTTGTACCTCGCCTGGACTATTGTCTGTGAATTATCTGTTTGCCTTGCTCTTTGTATCGACACATGCCGTTTACCTGACTACTCTTTGGTCTTGCCCTCAATGTACCTGTTTTCCATTGTCCGACCCTTGCCTGTGTTGACCATGTCTTTGAATAAAGCTTTTCAGATGGATCCCCATGCCTCTCATCTCGTTCCCTCCGTATCAATGACATTACACCCCAAAGACAAATAATCCCTCAGGAAAATCAAGAGGAAAACATGAACTGACACTAAAATGGGTGTGAGAAACAGTGTTGAACAAATAACAGTGCTTCAGTCTCTCTAAGGCACACAAACAAAACTGTGCACACTTACACACACACACACACACACACACACACACACACACACATACACACACAGGTTCATGTTACAGTAACATTATCTTTTTCTCTCTGGGACACTGTTATAAGACACTTCTACATAGCCAAGAACAAACACATAAAAATGAAACAGCCATTTTTTGACCATGAAGTGTTTTTCTAATCTTCCGTAGTGTTTTAAACAGCACTCTTTATGAATGTGGTACAAAACAGAGTAATGTATCATGAATGTATCGAACATTATTAAAACCCTGATTCATCTGATTTTACATTCTAGCAATAAACATTGCACAAAAAAATTAGTCAAAAGGCACATTTGCAAACACATAAATTAAACTGCCACTCAAACATTTGACGAGGTACAAACAAACGACTTTTAATGTTGTGAAAGATTATAGTAGTCCAACCTACTAAAACAGATTGGGGTTTGTGTCTTATGCTTTAAACAGAAACTCCAGAGTTTGTCATATTCAAAAAGAATAAACTACTGAGTTCAGCTCGTCAGTCACACTGCTTATAAACACAGTGAATGTTTCGCTTTCTTCACTGTCGTATGTTTGAGTATCAGTGTATAAACTAGGATGCATCAATGAAACGCTCTAATGGGACGGTGTTGTGTGGCTCATCATCATCACCATCATCATCATCATAGATGTACATACATTACATCATCACTCACTCAACGAGCAAACCATTATACCTGTGTTACAAAAGAGTTTCTTCAATTTAGAGTAAATGTTTATCCTGACGAGACTCGAAGGACGTTTAGTTGAAATGTGCTGGTCATGGATAAGAAGTGACTGGATTCCTGCTGAGATCTCAAGCAGTGACCCTTTCTCTCTCTATTTTTCCATCTGTCCGTTAAAGAAACGTGATTTGCTCATTTCAGTCATTTCTAGTCCATGAAATCTGATCTGATCTTCTCTACACGATAATCTCTCTCACACGTCATTAATTGCCTGTGAAATCTTATTTACATGAGGACGAAAAATTAATCTGACTGGTAGGTAAATAAATTACTTGACTTTCTATAATTCATATGAAATCTACACATTTTTCCAAACTAAACTCAATGAATCAAATTAAAATCATGTTCATTTAGTCCATATTATTGCATTATCTCTTTAATCGAGCAGGAGCAGTACTGCGAAACTAGACTTAGCACTTTAACAGGTGCTGCACTGCTGCTAATACGCTGCTCGTTTCTGTGTGTGTTATTAGATGCTTCTGCAGCTCCTGTCTGGTGAATGAGGTTGTGAAGGCATGACAGCTTCGCTCGGGTTCGACTCGATCGTGCTCAACAGCGCCTCCATCTGCTTCTCCAGCAGCGCTGCCAGCTGGCTGTTCTTGTCTGCTTCGTACTCCGCTCCCTCATTGAGCGGCAGGTAGGGCACCAGATGTAGTGTGCCAGCGAGCGTCACGCCATTCACACACATGTAGAAGTCTTGAGTGGGCGGCGCTGCGGGGGCGGGGCTTAGAATCATGCTGTAGTCCATGCCTCGGACAGATGTGAGCTCTGGTTGGGCGGAGCCAGGGTCTGCAAGGGGCGTGTCTTCCACACAGTAGGGGGCGGGGCTTAGAATCATGCTGTAGTCCATGCCTCGGACAGATGTGAGCTCTGGTTGGGCGGAGCCAGGGTCAGCAGGGGGCGTGTCTTCCTGACAGTAGGGGGTGGGGCTGCGGCAGTAAGGTGCAGGAGTGCAGTTGGTCTGAACAGACTGTTGTCCGTCAGGGCAGGTGACGTACTGCTTGATTGGCCCAATCAACACACACGGTGTGATTGTCCTGATCAGCACATCCTCCTGTATACCGTCAGACTGGATGCTGCTGGGTGTCACAGCCGGACTCGTGTCCTCGCTCACCTGGTACCACGTTTCCGTGCAGTACTGTGGCGACTTGTAGCAGTGAAAACTGGAGAAATGCTGATTGATCTCATCAATATTCCCCTTCTGTTGGGACAATAAAGAGCAGGAACTTCAAATTAAGTTCTGAATAAATCGTTCAACATTGTTGTCATAATGTTGCTATGCAGTCACTAAGCTATGTTCTGATCTGAACACTATTAACAACTCAAACAGTGTAACTCTGAGCTGGTGTGTGTGATGTGTGAAGGGACTCTCTGACCTTCAGCAGAGCGGGTTCAAGTCCTGGGATGCGCGGTTTGGGAATCGCTGGCAGGAAGAATGATTTAATCCTGCTGGAAGAACACAAGCAGTAAAAAAAATCCATGAGACAGTGATACAAAACACACAGAACTTAGCTAAATGAGGACCTTCCATAGACTTCACTGACCTCTTGCTTCGTGGGATGTTCCCCAAAGTGAAGATGATGAAGATCATGATGGCGATGCTGGTCACAAGGATCAAGGCCAACATTTGATCTGAGAGACAGACAGAGACACACTTAGAGCAGCAGCTATCAGTCATGACAGATGGGTTGATATATGTGTAAGTGTTTGTGAGTACCGGACAGAGCTCTGCCGTTGATGGTGACGATGATGGACTCACTCCATACACTCCAGTGTTTGTTGCTGGTGGTGCGGCAGCGCACACTGAACTCATACCTTCCCACCGGCAGATCCAAAAACTCCACATGTGGCTCGCGCAAACGCTCCATTCCCTACAGACCAATAGAAGACAAGTTGTTTGTCTCCATTCCTGTTTCTTCTACAGTTATCATGAAAATAGAGACATGATAAGCAGACTCTGTGTGTATGTACCCTCCAGTTGTCTGGCTGAGCGAGGTTTCTGTAGCGCAGCTCGTAGACCAGCATCATCAGTTGCTCATGCACCAGAGACTCAATCGGATGCAGCCAGGACACTAAAACACTGCGGCCGACTTCACCGATGCTCTCGTTCAGCATGATGTATGTCAAGTTAAAGGGTGGGTCGGTCTCCACTGGGGACAAAGAACACGAGACTCATTAACAAACATGATGATGAGCAAACCTCAGGAGAAACCTAGAACAGAAGAGTTCACAAAGACACACTAAGCTGTGAAAGCCTGAACGTTTACAACCATGTAGAGGCCTAATGTAGGGTCAGTATTTGGACAGTATAAACAGAGAGCAGTAGTTTGATGAAAACTCTCATAGTGCTTGTTATATGCTATGAAGTATCCTTCACATCAATGCCAATAAAAAAAAAAACTTTATTTTACAGAATAATCAATGTATATAACCGTATATTAAACTGTATGTGTGAATGGTTGAATAAGAAAAATCGAGCTGAGTGCGAACAGTCTGCAGGTCTGAGCTGAGCTCAGTGGATGAAGCTAGAGAAGCTTTTTCAAGAGCTGATGCCAGCTTCATCATATCCTGATGTTTTAGAGCATGTGTAATATTTAGTGTAAAGCATCACCTATCTCGACCACGTCCAGGCAGTGTTTCTTAGAGGTGATGGGCCCCGTGTGCGTGTGTGCCGTCACGTTCATGCAGTACATCTCCCAGACCTGAGTGTGTTTGGCATCGAAGAAGCAGCTGTTGATGCCGCCGCTCACGTAATCAGGACACTCCTGAGGAGCACGCTCACTGCGAGGAGACATGACGTCTGTTCACTATTCACAGCTACATGCTACATAACAAACACTAATCTGGTGAAAATGATGATAAATCAGAGCGAATGAATGTTACACAGATGTATTAAAGGCACAGTGTGAAATCTCACCCCATGGTGTACAGGAGCGTGTAGGTGACGTTGTCCTGATTAGCGATCGGATGCCACCAGCAGGTGAAGATCTCCATGTTGGGCGAGCGGCAGCGGTAAATATACGGCCTTTTGCCATCTGCGATGGAACAAACAAAGACTGAAGATCTCAGAGAAGACATCTATTGCAGCATAGCAGAGACAAATTACATGAAGCAACTACGGTGGAGTCAGAATTAACACAGAATGTATAGGTTTTACTGTATGTTAGCTTGCTTATTGTGCCCAAGAGCATAATTTATTTAAGCCCATATGCCCTTATTAATAAGAAACTGTGCTTCTAACCTCAGGTCCAGAGCTGTAGTAGCTATGTAAGGTTGTGACACTGTTTGCTAATGTTCATTTAAGCAATATTTTTGGGAAACACAGAATCGTTGAACCATGATGGTAACAACGGTACTTGTGACCATAGTTGGCTAACGATGCTTTTGGGAATCGCTCCCCAGAATTAGGGCTGTCACTTTTAGTTTCGAAAATCGATTGCACTATTAATTTTAAAAGAACTAACCAATTAAAAAATATAGATGATACCAGCAATTTTACGCGCCTGTAAGACCCAGTGATGTTGAAAGCGACCTCTTATGCTGTGTTCACACCAAACGCGAATAGAGCGTCTGGCGCAAATGATTTCAATGTTAAGTCAATGTAAAGACGCGTTTACACTCGTCTGGAGGTCTCGCGGCGCGGTAGACACGAATTCGCCTCATTCGCACCTCTAGAGAGAGATTCTGAGTTATGAAAAGGACCATTGCAAGCTGACAGCGGCCGGCTTTTGTGAGGGAAAATTGGCAGTAATACCCCCACCTTGAGCAGCTGTACCTGAGTGTCCCTGGGACGTCAGTGCGATCGGAGCACGTCTTCTTTTTGAACAGTTGTTTGAAATGGATTGAATCATTATTTAAAATAATCTTGGAGATTTATGAATTGCCTAACTCATAAATGCAGCCGGGTTGAAGCCTGCAGTGATGTTTTTCTTTTGTTATGGCAGCCGTCCCCTCTGCAGATATATTTTTCGAGCATGTTGCACTCCTGTTGCTGTTTGTTATTCTGCATGAAACTTCATGCCAATAAATAAGAAATATGGCTGACTTGTGTGTTTCCAGCGCTCTCTTTACGTTCGTCCGTTATTTGATGTTAAAAAAGGAAACGTCTTTTTTTTAGACATTGAAAATCGATTTTACAATCGATTCAATGAACTCTTATGTCTTAAAAATCGAAAATGATTTTTTTCACAAAAGTGACAGCCCTACCCAGAATGGTGCCGAAACATCTCAAGTGTTGATGTAGATGTTGTCAATGATATTTCCAGCTCTTTGAGTTGATGTGGCAATTTCTTACCGCAATATCAAGCGTGAAGATAATAAAACGTTATGAAGAAGAACATCTTATTGTGCTCAATTACAGTTTTTTACAACAGCTTGGACGCATTAATACTTAAGTCACTTATTTACAACAGCAGTCTATGTGAGCTAAGCTGTGAATCATTGCTTTTGGCACAAAATACATCCCTTGAATGACTACAGCTTTGAAAGGACATCAATTAATTTGTCACACAAACAATGCCAAAATGATATGTACCTACAGCCAGTTAACATGTTTACATACTCTTTAAACAACAGTTAAACCTAAAGGGATAGTTCACCCAAAAATGAAGAATAGCCCATGATTTACTCACCCTTTAGCCATCCTAGATGTATATGACTTTCTTCTTTCAGACAAATACAATCAGAGTTAAAATAAAGTCCTGGCTCTTCCAAGCTTTATAATGGCAGTGTATGGTGGTTGAAAGTTTGAATCCCATAAAGTGCAGAAGTCCATCATAAAAAGTGTAATGGATGCCTTGTGAAGAGAAGCGATGCACTTGTGTAAGAAATGGGTCGAGCGGATGACATATTCTGGCACATCACTTTTTATAATGGATGGATACACTTTATTAGATTTCTACTGGACTACTGAATATCAACAGCCATCGTTTCAGATCACTAAGGCTTTCCAGTCTGTGTTGGCATGGACCTCACTGCTGAGAGACACTCACCTTCATAACCAGTCTACAGGATAGACGTCCCACTGCCACATCTACACCATTACCACTGTTTGCTTTAAAAACATTAGTAAGTGTCTTAATTATCATGTATTTCCAAGCTAATGGTTACTGGGGATTAATGTTTAAGCTCTTGTATGTTCAATTAATTTGGGAGCAGGAACCCCAATATGGAACCATACCGCCAAAGATAAATTGATTAATAAACTCAAGTAACTTGCCAAAGTGGTCCTGTCTGAACTCTGACTGGATTCATCTGAAAGAAGTCAGCTTGAGGGTGAGTAAATCATGGGCTAATTTTCATGTTTGGGTGAACTATCCCTTTAAGTTCGAAACCTAGCAAAACTGAATATGACAGCAATTTTGCTACATTTCTACATTAATACCACAATGACATACTGTAAATTGTAAATCATATATTGAAATACCATCAGAATAGTTAGCTTAGTCACATTCAAGAATCCTGATAGATTTACACTACTATTTTCATTTGATTCACAGTTATACTGTTCTGACCTGCTGAATTAAATGTGCTAATCAGATCATACTGACTTATTTAGCTACAAGTTTAGTTGCTGACAGCAAAACATTGAACACAAAACGCTCCATTAGTGTCTTCAGTGTGAGATTATGACATGTGCGCTCATGCTAGCAGCTACACACTCCTACAAACACAGACACAGAGAGAGCGCTGTGACAGAGGAATCAACACAGCAATGAGCAGCTAAAAATCATCTGAGAAGCTCAAACCGGCGATTTGAGATCTCAGATATACTCACGGTCCGTTTTCACATTAAAAAGTCAATATAAAAACATTTAATACATGATGCAAAGACAGGCTGCATACTAAGAGTTAGTAAGATAGTAGTTATGTTTAGATATGGGGTAGGTTTAAGGGATGTAGAATATGGACATGCAGAATGAGGCATTAATATGAGCTTTACAAGAACTAATAAACAGAAAATATGCTAGTAATAGTTAATAGTGAGAGTATGCCTAATACATTTACATTTACAGACATTTTATCTTGTAGTATATTCAATTTATTCCTCAAACGCCCATTACTTGGTCTTCAAAAAGTCTTCAAATTAAAATGTCTTAACTTTTCCTTCATAAAATCTGCACAAACCCTGTATTTACTTATTTACATCTCTACACACACACACACACACACACACTCTCTCAATGTGCTATAGACATGCTTTAGCGGGTGAGTTAAGGACTCTGATCTGATGGTTTAGTGTTTACTAAGTGCTTTATTTACTTACATCAGTCTGTCATCATATGTTGACGTCACTCATGAAAGATAAACCTGAGGAAAGCTGAAAACCAGAGCGGATCAGGCCTGATGAAATATGATCAGAACTACTAGCCCTTTCTTTCACACAAAGGCACAAACAGATCGTTTTGAACAGTGTGGGGAAGGTTACTTTGGAAATTTAACAGATATACAATATAGTCAATAGTGTATTTATGTAAATAATTTAATTTGATTGCTTTTGATTTACTTTTCTAATTTAAAATTTCTAACTAATTGTGAATAAAAAAAATAACTGTGAATTACCCTGAAACATTTAAAGCAGGCAGGGTTAACTTTACACTAGTACTCAACACTGATTACGGTCAAAATACTTCATCTCTTGAATTAAGATTAAATTAATTCATTTAAAGCACAGCCGCCACAAAATCAGACTTTAGCGACACTTTAATTTGAGATCGTTCTGAGGTTAAATACAGATTTAAAATAAAAAGATAAGGTTTAATAGCTATGATACTGTTTTAGAAATCAATTCTTTAGATAGCTATGACGGGAAAAATAAAGCATATACATAAACCCAAATATGGAATAAAAGTGTGCTACTCTGTGTCCTAAACTCCTGAAAAATTTTAGAGCAATCAATCTGATTTATGAAAGGAATCAATCATATCTGTATGTGTGTGTGAAAATATTCAGATGTAATCCTGTAACCATTAACATTTCACAAGTCACTTTAATTACACATTTTTTCTCAGTGCCTGTAGCAGATTACAGTTACATTTATATTATAATTAAATTACATAATTCAGTTACATTTAACTAGGTACTCTATATTTTTTGAAAGTTTTATATTTGAAATTAGGAGTTTATTGAAGAAAAGCTCGTAGTTCATGGTTTGTTAATAGCGTGAATTAGACCTTAAAAGAAAGAGTGACCAGATTTTTCCCTTGTGTCCCCACATAAGATGCACTTTTCTAACTCGTCTGTTTTTATATTAAACGTGATTAATAATAAAAGAGATTCGGACATAAAGCAGGTCTTGATGTTTCTCTCACTCTTAGGATGTGTTGTCCATGGATGGCAGAAGCCTCATATAAGCTCATATGTATTCATGATTCAGAGTCAAAAGATCATGATCTCGATTCAAACACACGCAATCTTTTTCCTAAATGATGATAATTCTGATATATAAACATTTGAAATCACAATCCCATCTGAATATTTAACAGCTTCACAAACAGTAGGCTACATTTCTGTGTTGCAAACATTAAATAATAATGAAAGTACTGGAATAAAAGTCCGGATATAGACTCTGATGTTGTGATAAAGAGTAGCAGACCTTTAGAACAAATGTTACGTTTCAAATAAAGAGATGTGTATGGTACATTATGCCAGTGATGTCTTCGTTTAAAAAACACTGGACGAAACAATCTTCATTCTCTTATTTCAAGTGACTCTTTTCCATAATTAATTCTTTTAAAATAATAAATATTTTCAAATAGACTCATTTGTTAAAATGTAGACATCAAGTAAATTAGACAAGATTATTTTGTTTGGTTGTCTGATGTTTTGTTTTCACAATCGTCAGATCTCTATTGTAAAAATCAATTATTCAAAGCCATCTAATCAATGCTATCAGTTCTGTTTCTAATATTCAGATGTAGACTAGTGTGTAAAATGTACAATCTATCAGACGTTTTGTAGTGCATCAATAAGGATTTGGTCCAATTATTCTGTGTTATAATGCTTCTCATCCAGTGTGAAGAGTTCTGCAAACCACAGCCCAATCACCAATGACTCCTCCTCCTCCTCCTCCAGCACACACCTCCCTTTCGTTTGGTTTGTTCTGTGATCCGTGACGAGGTCTTCACTCACCTTCCTTGGACGACTGCAGCGCTTCAGTGACGCTCATCCAGTGAAGCGTCAGGAGCAGAAAGCACAGCATCACGCGTCTGCAACACAAAACAGCACTGCTACACTTCACTGCATGAGCTGACAGTACACACACACACACACACACACACACACAGGTGTAACAATAAATCCCACATCATGCAGAACTTCAGAGCTACACATCTTTAAAAACACTGAGATCTGTTGACAAAGGCTGATAGGAACTGGAAATACTTGAACCCTCATTATGTCACACGGACTCGAATGCACAGCTTTCAGTCACGTGACCGTCTCCAAGACCTGGAGGGTAAAACATCCACAGAAATGCAGGACAAGCCTGGCAACACCCCAGCTGCATCACCACCTTCATTTTTCTAATAACTCAGAGTCTGTTATTCCTTACTTCAACGACTGGTTTGATCTCAGAAAACCTACAACAGCCTAGAATCACTGAACCGATATATGACTATTAGTTAACTCTAAACACAAATAACACACAGTTGACATTAGAAGTGAAGCGAGTTATTACATAATGATGATGAAAGACAAACATGATGAACATTAAAGCCTCTCTCCATCACATCAGATCATGTCGACTGGAGAAACCCAGGAAATGATTCACAGTGACTGTAGCTTCCACATCGTTTCCTCGAAGCACCAATCTTTGATCTAACTGTGTTACACAAAAGCAGAGTGATGACATGCATGAGTTACAAAAGCATCTTTAATGCTGTTGTGACTGCGGCTCTGGCGTGATATGTGTTGTTGTGAGGTATGATGGGATTGCTAATGCTAGTCAGGATCTGTTTCCTCTAAGAACGCTGTTCATTGAACTCAGCCCAACACTGCGCTCGCAGTGACATTCATAACAAAACGAAAATGATTATAGTTATTATAATTATTATAGTTAATTATTAGCCGTTCATTACAAACAACATTTATTTTAAAGGGGTGCAGTCTAACATCTGTTAATGCTTTGTTTTCTGGTAGTTAAGTGACCTGAGGTTGACTTTTGACATGTGAGAACACTTCCAGTGAAAAAAACAGTGATAAAACACTGATGGTACGAAGCTTAAGAGTCTCAACAGCGGGAATCTCACAAACACACACACACACACACACACACACAATGAATTCATTTACAAAATATATGTAGTATAATTACAATGAAGCCTGATAGTTATGATAGTTACACACTTTTTACATCACATTCTCATTGCTGTAATCTGTCTGAATAACTTCCTAAATACATAATGAATACCTTTAACACAAACACAAGAATCAATTCTAAAACACACATCAGTTAATAAAACTGTGCAGTCCAGTAAAATGTGTTCAATAGCAATATAAAAAAGCTTTGTAGAATATTCCAATAATTACTGTTTTACTTAAAGAGCAGTCTTAGTCAATATCTGTTGTCTCTCTATGATTCAGGTCTTATTGAAACAGTCTTATCTTATTCTCTTATATGTGTTATATATGTCACAAAAAACCTCCAACTGGATGACATCCTTCAGCCATATTAACACATGATATGAAAGATCTGTCATCTCAAAGATAGATGAGGTGTTTTATGTCCAAACGGGATCCATGACAGTGACGGACATGTTAATTTTAACATACTTCAGCATATTTACAATGAAAGAGCACAAGCTATCTGTCACAGAGCCAGCTATATTTGCCAGGTTTATTAAAACACTAGATTAGAAAGCAAGCCAGAGCAGGGGAAATGCAGAAAAGAAGCTGAACGGACCTGTTAGATCAGCAGGATTGAGTCCGATAGAAAGCGCTTCAGACAGAGTCCATGTTCAGTTCTCATACCTCTCGCCACTTTAACAGCTGAACGCCTCTACCTTGATGAACCCAACACTTCTCTCTCCACACTCACAAAGGTACACACCTGCTCTTGTGTTCATGAAGATGAGCTTACAGAGGAGATAATGGAGTAATCCTGATACAGCAGATCATATGACAACAACTTACAAACACACAGCGGAGAGATCTAGAAACTCAGCAGGTCCCTGGGAACGAGACTAAAACCTGTCAGACCAGATTCACTCCCACACGACACAGTGCAGGAAGCTCAAATCAATAACTGCATACTACACAAACTCACTGCACATCTGTATGTATTGGGTTTGTTTTAGTCGCATGATGATGTTCATACAATTAAAGTTTATTTATGCTGGAATGTTTGTCCTGACAGAAGCTGAATAGAGAGAAAAACAGCAACCATCACTGCAAACGCAGCAGGATTTATCTGAAACATCTCACAGAACAGAGCCATTTTTATGTGAAATCAGCCCAGTGTTCACTTGTGTGTTTATTATTAATCAACATGAATGATTAAATACACAGGAGTGCAATGTTTACACCAATGACTACAATAGGGGCATATGTACCTTAGGAGCTTGGCCACTAATAATAGCATTAATACATTTTATAGAGTGTCTATTTAAACTAAGCTCAAAAAACCCACCTTGATGGCAAAGGCTATTAACACTAACTCAGCCCACCTGTGTGTGCTCGGACCAGCTAAAGACCAGCGTAAACCAGCTAAAGACCAGCTAAAGACCAACTTAAACCAGCTAAAGACCAGCTAAAGACCAACTTAAACCAGCTAAAGACCAGCTAAAGATCAGCTTAAACCAGCTAAAGACCAGCTCATGACCAGATAAAGACCATCTTAAACAAGCTAAAGTCCAGCTCATGACCAGATAAAGACCATCTAAAACTAGCTAAAGACCATCTTAAATCAGCTAAAGACCAGCTCATGACCAGCTTAAACCAGCTAAAGACCAGTTTAAACCAGCTAAAGACCAGCTAAAGATCAGCTTAAACCAGCTAAAGACCAGCTCATGACCAGATAAAGACCATCTTAAACAAGCTAAAGTCCAGCTCATGACCAGATAAAGACCATCTAAAACTAGCTAAAGACCATCTTAAATCAGCTAAAGACCAGCTCATGACCAGCTTAAACCAGCTAAAGACCAGTTTAAACCAGCTAAAGACCAGCTAAAGATCAGCTTAAACCAGCTAAAGACCAGCTAATGACCAGCTTATGACCAGCTAAAGACCACCTGAAACCAGCTCAAATCAGCTATAGACCAGTTCAAACCAGCATACTAGCTTCAAGTCCTGCTTAACCAGCATCTGCTGTTTTGTTCAACAGGGAATTGATGGGAGGTAGAGTGATTTTCCAGCTCTGCACAGAAGAAAACTAACTGACCTTTACTGTCCCAGTGGACACATGAACAACACAGATGGTGCTGTAACTGGACACACATTAATGAAGACATCAGATACACTGAGATGATGAAAAGTTCAGCGGCTCCAATGGGACAAACAAGCCTTTTCATCTCAACACCAATCAGCAGGCTGTGTCTCATTAATTTGCTCAACTGACCTCGTCACCCGCTTAACTTTGAGCAGTAAATATCTCACTCATGTTCTCCAGTGAACCCCTGATTTTGGTCAGTTGATGGAAGGTGTCATGTGTAAAGCTCTCTACAAGCTCTGACGATGTTCAGAGATCATGTCACCTTTGGTTCTGTAGTAGAGTCAATCAATCAACAGGATCGGTTCTGGAAACAGAAGTCTCTTTATTCAGCTCGTGTCAGCTTAGTTTAGGGGTGTGTGATCTTGACAAAGAAAGATTATTATAAAAAAACAAATTCTCGATAACGCTAATTAAATAAAAAGGTGTTTTGTGCTGGCCTGACATGGATAAATACAATATACTACAATATAGCCTATTTCAGTGCTGTATGACAAATTAATTAAGAGGAGTTTCACAAAATGGTTGTTTTTGCTGTAGGCATCATTTACTCCAGCAGATCTCTAGTGCTCTGTGTCTGACAGAAGCTTCTGTTTGTGCTTGCTGCTGTGTCCATCTCTCATAAGCCCCTTTCACACTGCGATTCTGGAAAATACATGGGTAATGTGTCCCGGCAATTGCTCCCGGGTCGCTAGATTTTGCACTTTCACACTGCCAGTGATTACCCGGAATATGTGCGTTCATTGACACACAACCCGTAAAGGTCCTGTAAAGACACGTGACATCAGGTTGGGACGTGTAATGTACGAGTCGAAAATGCTAGGCATGTTACCTTTCACTTAAGCTGGAGAAAGATCTCAGCGTCAGCGCGGAAAGTGAGGAACTAACTGATCTCTGCTTCATTACAGTTTGCACATATTTGTTTCGTCGCAAACGCCGATCTGCCTTCAAAACACCCGGTAAAAAATTTGCGCAATAACATGCGTCATCACTACGACACGGCATTGGTTTTGGCTTTTGTTCACATATCGCTCAATCCGGGACTGAACCTGGCAATGTTACTAGGTCTTCGACCTGGGATCAATCCTAGAATCAATCCCGGGACGTCTTTGCTTTCACACAGAAGGCAACCCGGCAATTTTTACCGGGTCCAATTTGCAGTGTGAAAGGGGCTTATGTTCATCATCTGTATATTTTGGTTCCAATAAGAGAGGCTGGGCAAAAAATGGAACTCATTATTTTGGGTTTCTTTGTGCAAAAAAAAATAAATAAATAAAAAACAAAGAATATACACTTATTATCTCGTAGCTTTGTAACATTACAGTTGAACCACTTATGTCACACGAGCCCTTTTCACACTGCGATTCCGGCAAATACATGGGTAATGTGTTCCGGCAATTGTTCCCGGGTCGCTAGATTTTGCACTTTCACACTGCCAGTGATTACCCGGAATATGTGCGTGCGTTCACACACAAGGTCCCATAACGACACGTGACATCAGGGCGTGACGTGTAATGTACGAGTCGAAAACGCTAGGCACGTTATACTTTCACTGAAGCAAGCGAACGATCTTAGCGTCAGCGCGGAAAGTGAGGAACTAGCTGATTTCTGCTTCATTACAGTTTGCACTTTTTTTTTTTCCGCAAACGTTGGTCTTCCTTCAAAACAGCCGCACGATAACGTGCATCATCACTACGACACGGCATTAGATCTGGCTTTTGTTCACACAGCACTAGTCCCGGGATTGAACCCGGCAATGTTACTAGGTCCCCGACCCGGGTTCAATGCCGGAATCAATCCTGGGATGTGTTTGCTTTCACACAGAAGACGACCCGGCAAGGTTCCGGCAATTTGCCAGGTACGACGTTCAGTGTGAAAAGGGCTACGGACTACTTTATTGATCATCTTGGTACTTTACTGGGCCTTGATCGTGGGAGGGTCAGAGAGGTCTCGAATTTTATCAAATATATCTTAACTTGTGTTAGACACTATTTGAATCATCAACCAAACAAAGATTTTTATAATTCAATTCAATTCAAGTTTATTTTTTATTTTGCATTTGGCAGATGCATAGACAGTTTTTAATCTGAATCAGATTGTATAATTTCAAAATTTGAAGCAGAAACAGAAGGGTCTGACTTCAGATTTAGCCCTGAACACCTTGATTAGCTGCTTCAGGTGTGTTTGATTGGGCTTGGAGCTGAAATCTGTAGGATGTAGATCTCCAGGAGCAGGGTTGGAGACCACTGACATAAAATATCTGCAGAGAACAAAAACAGTACACGGGCTTATGAAGGCAGATCCACTCTCTGCCAGCACACCAGCGATACAGCAATTCCTTGGGTACCGCTGTAAACAAAACAGAGCTGCTTACAATCTTAATATGCAGAATACATAGGGTTGCCAACCGTTCGTATAATACAGAATCGTCCTGTATTTAGGCACCAAAGAAACATTCTGTATGAAAGCTATACGGAACGCAGTTTGTCCCGTATTTAAGGCATATGCTGTATGATCACCAGACCATACAAATAACAAACTCTAAACTGAGAATTAATCACTCTTTTGTGTGTTTGAACCAAGCACCAACCTCCCGCTCTCTTTCGTGAGGCCAATAAGGAAGTGACTAAAACTGCAATTCATCAACTGGCCGCTTGAGGCTGGTTGCAAAAGGGAATCAGTCCCATAGACTCCCCATGTTAAAATGCCCAACTTTACAGCAGGAAAAAACATGTTTATAGCCTGGTGCAAAAAAAGATTTTGGTCTAAATAGCTAATTTTGCCCTTCATGACAACTGTGAGGGGGGTGAATTTTTTTATAACTCATCCGTTTAAATTATATTAAGACTTAAAGTTCTGCATAATTAAGGGCGTAGCCACTTGAGTGACAGGTGGATTGCCGCTGCTGACACTGCCGTCGTGCTAGGTGGGTGTGGCTTCGGCAACTAGCTCCCGCCTTTTTGCCCATTTTTGATTCCGGGAGAGTCGCACGGTGACCCTCTGCCAAGATGGCAATTGCCCGCTCTACACACTTTATGCTTCAAAAACACTTCAGGAGTCTACGGGTGACGTCACGGACACTACGTCCATGTTTTTATACAGTCTATGGTTTGAACATAGCCATTCAAGGGAGGCTTTAGGAGTTACAGGTGTTTCTCAATAAATTTGAATGTTGTGAAAAAGTTCATTTATTTCAGTAATTCAGCTCAAATTGGGTATTATTGGATAAATAAATTCAGTGCACACAGACTGATGTAGTTAAAGTATTTGGTTCTTTTAATTGTGAGGATTTTGGCTCACATTTATCAAAAACCCACCAATTCACTATCTCAACAAATCAGAATATGGTGACATGCCAACCAGCTAATCAACTCAAAACACCTGCAAAGGTTTCCTGAGCCTTCAAAATGGTCTCTCAGCTTGGTTCACTAGGCTACACAATCATGAGGAAGACTGCTGATCTGACAGTTGTCCAGAAGACAATCATTGACACCCTTCACAAGGAGGGTAAGCTACAAACATTCATTGCCTAAGAAGCTGGCTGTTCACAGAGTGCTGTATCCAAGCATGTTAACAGAAAGTTGAGGAAAAAGTGTGGAAGAATGCACAAGATGCACAACCAACTGAGAGAACCGCAGCCTTATGAGTATTGTCAAGCAAAATAATATCAAGAATTTGAGTAAACTTCATAAGGAATGGACTGAGGCTGTCAAGGCATCAAGAGCCACCACACACAGAAGTGTCAAGGAATTTGTTAACAGTGGAAGTTCGGGGCAGCTGAGCCGGCACATAACACATGTCATAACCAAAGGTTATGTGATTGGCTTATGGGTACACCAATGATTTTAAACTTCAGACAAGTGCCCCCCCCCCACAAGAAAGTAAACACTTATCAATTATGCCCTTCCAGGCTCTGTCTACGAAGCAAAGCGAAGTAGCAGAGTTTGGTATTACCAGGCTACAAAAATTCACTAATTTGTTGTGATGAACTGGTGGGTGTTAAATGCGAGCCAAAATCATCACAATTAAAAGAACCAAAGACTTGACTTCAGTCTGTGTGCATTTAATTTATTTAATACACAAGTTTGAGTTGAATTACTGAAATAAATGAACTTTTTTATGACATTCTAATTTATTGAGAGGTTTTTAACGTCCGCATTTTGACTTCAGCAAATCAGTTTGAGCGAATCAACATCAAGTCACGCAAGAAAACATGCTTTTTACCTGAGGGAAGACGTGATCAATGAGGAAAGTTGTTGTTAAATACCTAAATACAAACAATTTATAGGCTGTTTAAATAACTTCCAGCATATTCAAGGTTAAGAATATAATTCATAAAACACAAAATGACCAATGAAGTGTCAAGCAATTATCTTTAATGGAAGAATATTCATTTTCATATTTACTCTAGTAGGCCTACTGTACATTACACACACGCATATCAGAATCAGAAAAACCTCAAGTCAAGTCAAGTCAATTTTATTCTCACATCACCACAGCTCACGTGCCTTGGTGAGTGAAATTCTTGGGAGTGTGCTCCAGAAATTGCAGAAACAGTTAACATATAACCATACAGACTTCAACAGATGAAAATGTGCAATATGCACATACATATAGTCAGTACACACAGTTTACTATTTGACATACTTTTTTTTTTTATATATATATATATTTTTATTAGAATTTTGTATACAAGTAACAAAACAAAAAAAAAAAACAGACAGGAAATATATACAGAATAGAAACCACAAGCCAAACAGAACACAGACACCAAAAAAACAAAACAGGGCATATTTAAAAACAACAATAATTAAGTACACTGCTGCACCGCTGACACTAGAATCTCAACACAAGTACTAAACAGAGATGATAAAGGTGGTTGGCACTCTATGAACTCCCTTGTTGGTCCAATTCAGTGTTGTATTTGTCAAGGTGAGCCAAAAATGGCTCCAAAATATCTGAAAATTTATTAAGATTGTCCATCATGCCATAGCGGACCTTCTCCATATGCAATATACCAATGAGCTCACTTAACCAGATCCTAAACTGAGGCGCAGTATCTGACTTCCAAAGTTTTAAAATCATTTTCTTTGCAACTACCATTCCATACATAATTGTGCTTTGCATCGAAACTCTGTGATTA
This sequence comes from Carassius carassius, assembly GCF_963082965.1. Taxonomy (NCBI): domain Eukaryota; kingdom Metazoa; phylum Chordata; class Actinopteri; order Cypriniformes; family Cyprinidae; genus Carassius; species Carassius carassius. The sequence continues at coordinate 38,030 of NC_081755.1, read as the reverse complement.
AGTAAAGAAGGAGAAACCCCAAACAATGCAATCAATGGGTCAGGTTCAAATATACAGCTGTACATGTCAGAGAACCACTTAAATATGCTACACCAAAAATTATTCTGTTTCGGACATGTCCAAAAGATGTGAGTCAGGGAGCCCTCTGCAGATTTACATCGGTCACAAAGCGATGAAATGGTGAGAAAAATTCTGTGCAATTTGGTCTTTGAGTAGTGAAGCCTGTGCATCACCTTAAATTGGATTAACTGATGCCTGGTGCTAATAGAACAAGATCGGATCCTAGCAAGACCTTCCCTCCAAACACCATCTCCAATCTGCATTCCCAGCTCCTCCTCCCAGGAGTTTTTCAGAAAGTGTGTAGCATAAGCTGTTCGATCAGAGAATATATTTACAAAGCCGGAGACCAATTTTCTAGAATCAAGTGGGCCCAACAAAAGCTTATAGATCATTTTATCTTCCGGAAGAGACTCAAAATTGGGCACACATTGACGAACATAATTTCTAATCTGCAAATATCGGAAAAAATGTGTTGCGGGAAGAGAAAACTTATTTTGTAACTGTGCAAATGTGGCAAACTGTTTATTAACATACAGGTCTTTCAAAGTGACCACACCCTTTAGCCTCCAACTGTTAAAAGACCCGTCCGAGTGGGATGGAGAGAATGCATGATTGCGAAATACTGGAGCATGGATAGAAGTGTCTGGTAGTCTGCAGTCCTTTCTAATTTGCCGCCATATTTTTAAGCAATTAAAGATAATCATATTATCCATCTTAACAGTTGCAGGAGGTCTGGGCGTTGAGAAAAGAAGTGCCGGAAGAGAGCTATTTTTGACATCACTCATTTCAATGGCAACCCAGGGGGGAGTCTCGGCAGATAACTCCATATTATATCCTTCCTGCCAATAAACCAGGGCTCTAGCATTCGCTGCCCAGTAATAATGCAGAAAATTCGGCAGTCCTAACCTCCCATTTTCCCTGGTTTATGTAAATGAGTTTTTGAAATTCTGTGTGCTTTAAAGCCCCAAATAAAAGGAAGAATTATCGAATCCAAAGATTTGAAAAAAGATCGTGCCAAAAAAATAGGTAGATTTTGAAAAAGATACAAGAACCTCGGCAGGGAAACCATCTTAATGGCATTTATACGACCCACCATAGAAAGAGGAAGAGTCTTCCATTTTTCAATGTCCCTCCTCAGTTTCTCCAGTTTCTCAAGAAAATTCATTTTAAAAATTAGTTTAGGGTCTTTTGGCAAAACTACACCAAGATACTTCAGCCTGTTTGTAATTTTGAACGGGAGATTATGCAAAAATTCAGTGTTGAGATCCGCGCCCAGTGACATGGACTCACTTCTGCCAGTTAATTGTATATCCGGAAACTTCACCAAATGTTTTAATAAGATCCAGCAATACAGGAACTGATTTTTCTGGTTGTGATATAAAAAGAACAACATCATCCGCGTATAGGGAAATATGGTCATCCACATTACCCAGTCGGATGGGTTCAATAGAAGGATGATTCCTGATACTAATGGCAAATACAGGAACTGATTTTTCTGGTTGTGATATAAAAAGAACAACATCATCCGCGTATAGGGAAATATGGTCATCCACATTACCCAGTCGGATGGGTTCAATAGAAGGATTATTCCTGATACTAATGGCAAGAGGCTCAATGGCAATGGCAAAGAGCAATGGGCTGAGGGGGCAGCCCTGGCGAGTCCCATGGTGTAATCGGAATGGCAATGATCTTTCTTGATTCGTGAGAATGGAGGAAGATGGATGAGCATATAGCATTGTAATCCACGACACAAATTGACAACCAAATCCAAACTCCTCCAATGCCTTTACCATGTATGCCCATTCTACTTGATCGAATGCCTTTTCCGCATCTAGGCAAAGGGCAGCCACCTTCGAGCCCTTACTATACCTATGATACATTATATTCATCAATCTTCTGACATTAAAAAAGGAAAATCTATTTGGGACAAAGCCAGTTTGATCAGTGTGAAAGATGGATGATATATATTTATTTAACCTATTTTCTTATAACTTGGTAAAAATTTTAATGTCTGAGTTCAGTAGTGCGATAGGACGAAACGATGAAGGTTCAGCTTCGTCCCTACCTTCTTTTAATAACAGTGAAATATTAGCTTCATACAATGTGGGTGGAAATTTCTGGGTTCCAAATGAATGATTGAACATCCTCAAAAGAAGAGGAGCAATCTTCATAGAAAATTTTTTATACAGTTCAATTCCGAAACCATCTGGGCCAGCAGCCTTGCCATTGGGAAATGATTTTTAAGCATCCAGAATCTCCTGCGTGGTAATGTCAGAATTCAAAGCTTCACGAGCAGCCGCAATTAATTTAGGGAGTCTTAGATGCTCCATCCAGTCAGAAACATTCCCTTTTGCTTTTGACATATATAACTCTTCATAATATTCCCTAAAACGATTGTTTATCTTTTTAAGATCAATAACTAGATCTCCAGTCTTTGATTTAATCTTATGAATGGCTCTACTAGCTTGCAAGCCTCTCAACTGTTGGGCCAGCAATTTATGGGGCGTATCCCCAAACTCGAAGTGTTTCTGCCTGATCTTAAACAATTGATCGCATATCTGACTGGAAAGTATAGTGTTATATTCATATTTGAGTTTAAGAATATTTTGTAAGGTGGAAGGGCTGGAGGAAGTCCTATAGACAAGTTCAAACTGCGATAGTTCAATTTCGATTTCTGACAGTCGCTTTCGCCGTTCCTTTTTCAGAGAAGATTCAAAAGATATTATGTGACCCCGAATCACAACTTTAAAAGTTTCCCATAAAGTGGAGTCTGTGACTTCCGAATTGTCATTACTCTCTAGGAATTCTGAAATCTTAGTGGATATATATTGACAGAATGATGCATCAGAAAACAGTGATGGGTGGAGACTCCAGGTAAACTGCTGTTTTTTATAATTAAGATCAAGGACCAATGAAGTAGGAGAGTGGTCAGAAATGAGAATATTGTGATATTTTGAGGCAATAACGTTGGATATCAATTTAGAGTCAATTAAAAAATAATCTATTCTCGAAAAGGATTTATGCATTTGTGAGAAAAAAGATTAATCTCTATCTGTAGGATGTCCAAGCCTCCAAATATCAACTAGATTCATAGAAGATATTAAGTCATTTAAAACCATGGAGGAGGTAGATGAGTGATTTGACTGGGCTGACCTATCAAAACGGCTGTCGAGCACACAATTGAAATCACCGCCTACAATTAAATGTGTATCCGAGAGATCAGGCAGCGAACTAAATATCTTACGGAAGAAAGCTGGGTCATCAAAATTTGGACCGTATACATTAAGGAGCGTAACATGAAATGAGTGAATGTAGCCAGTTACCAAAATAAACCGGCCATTTGGGTCACTCACAGTAGAAACTAGATTTTAAATGAGAAAACACTTTAGCTCGCTTGAGAACGTGACCCAGCCCGCGCACATTCCAACTAGTAAAAGTGATGCCACCTCCTGGCGAAAGTATATCAGGATGCATACAGATTTTGCATAGTAGCAGCGTACAAATAAAATGCCCTAATAAAATAATAAGAAAGACAAGAGAAACACATGAAAACGAGCAAGAACATCACCCCCCCCCCCCCCCTCCCACTTTCCCAAACAAAGTGAGACTGCAAACCCAACATACTCTCTTAGGGACTGCCGGACCATACAGGAACAACTAACCGGCCACTAAGTTAACACAGGGACCCTGCGTCCTCTCAACTAATGAGGACAAGTGTTTGTGAAAATCAACAGCAAAAAATATATATGTTAACGCACATACACACATACCTTACAAGCTGTCATATAAATGTCCCGGTTGATGTACAAACAGCATAAAAGTCACATACCGAAAGTCAAGACAGAGTCTCTGCAAAAGTCTCAGCATCCTTCGGGGACGAAAAAACTCTGTCCATGGTGTCACTGGAGACCCGCAGCCATGCCGGGTAGATGAAACCGCTCCTCACACCTGCATCTCGGAGTCGTTTGCGGACGGGATCAAATGCCTGTCGTTGCTTCATCACCTCCGCTGGGTAATCAGGAAAAAAGTGAACCGCTTTGCCGTTGTAGCGCAGAGGAAACTGCTGGCGGGCCAATTGTAGTATTTTCTCCTTCAGCTGGAAATGATGAATCCGTGCTATCATTACACGTGGGCGCGCATCGTCCTCAGAGAGCCGTCTTCCCAGCCGATGAGCCCGGTCCACTTCCAGCGGTTTGGGAAAGTTGTCAGCGCCCAGCAACTCAGGGATGAACTTGGCCAAAAACTCCGTTGGATGTCCGTTCTCGATTTTCTCAGGCAAGCCGACGGTTTTAATATTCTGCCGCCGGGAGCGAGCCTCCAGATCAGTTACTTTCAAACGAAGCATTTCGTTTTCCGACTGCATTTTCGTACATTGCTGCTCAACAAGCGCGAGGCGGCGGTCATACTCCGAGCTAGCATTTTCCACCTCCTGTATTTGGTTACCGAGACTAGCCAGCATCGCCTGGGTGGATGCCAAAGATGCCTCCAAGTCGTTGAAACGGTCATTCATCGTCTTACTCATACTTCGTATCGCTGCGGGGATGCTCGATTCGGACTCCAGAGCAGACTCATTGGCTAATTCCGGAGCTGTAGCAGCTAACTCCGCACATGGCTGGCCATCATCATCAGCCTCACTTGAGGCTTTCTCTTGCTGCTTCCCTCTTTCAGATTTTGGTTTTGTCATCCCGAGGCACTTAAATGAAAATATTTATGAGGCGAAACCGGGAAATTAGGTGAAATATTAAGTATATGACCAAATTATTTCAAACGTGGAGAGGAGCCCTGGAAAAACACGACTACTCCATACGGTGCTCACTAGCGCCCCCCTATGTGACATACTTACAGTTAACACTACACTACACATTATACTCAATATGTACATACATACAGTTAGCACTAAACATTATACACTATACACATAATGTACACATTCTAGATTATGTAGATTTATATAAGCATAAAAATATGCTAAGGTGCAACAGATTGTACGTGAACTGGATACAGAAATGTCATGGATGTGCATCGGATGGTATCCAGTGGTAACAGGTAGATTATTGTATTAAATGCAGTGTGTACGTATAGTCCAGTGTTGAACTGTTAAAGTTAAAGTGCAGTGTGTGGCATACCATATTGTGGGAGTATGCTATAGGGTGTATTAGTTTGACTGTTCATTTGTCTGATAGCCTGAGGGAAAATGCTATCCCTCAGTCAGCTAGTGTGGGATCGGATGCTGCGGTGACGTCTTCCTGAGGGCAGCAGAGAGAGAGTAGTGTGTGGGACGGTGGCTGGAGTCACGGATGATCCTCCGGCCTTTCCTTATGCACCGTCTGGTGTAGATGTCCTGGAGAGAGGGAAGCTCACCTCCAACAATGTAGCTGGCATGAATTCTGAGTATGGGTCACCATACTTGGCCGTATGTCACGTCACTGTCACTGTTGTTGCCCATTCTGACCACCAGACTTCTGCCTGTCAGGAAGTCAAGGATCCAGCTGTACAGAGATCTGTTTAGTCCAGAGTCTAGAGCTTCACAACAAGTGTGGCAGGCACTATGGTGTTAATGCTGAGCTGTAGTCCACAAACAGCATTCTCACATTGGTGTTCTTATTTTCCAGGTGGGAGAGACCAGTGTGTAGGGTGAAAGCAATAGCATCATCTGTAGAATGGTTGCTTTGATATTCAAACTGTAGCAGATCTAGTGAAGCAGGCAACATAGAGCAGATGTAATCTCTTACGAGTCTCTCAAAACACTTACTGAAGACGGGTGTGAGAGCAATGGGCCTCCAGTCATCTAAGTATGTGATTTAGTTTTTCTTTGGTATGGGCACAATGGTGGATTTTTTGAAGCACGAGGGAACCAGAGACAGAGAGAGGGATAGGTTGAAAAGGTCTGTGAAAACACCGGCTAGTTGGAATGCGCATGCTCGGAGCACACGACCTGGGATGCCATCGGGACCCGGGGCCTTACAGATATTTACCCGTCGGAAGGATCGGGTTACATCCGTGACAGAGACGGAGAGTGCACTCACATCTTCTGCAACAGCCGCAGGAGCGCTCTCTGTGTGGGCAGGGTTGTGAGCCTCGAAAAGGTCCAGTAGAGAGGAGGCGATGTTCACAGAAGCTGGTTTATTCACTTTAAAGTCTGTGATGTTATTGATGCCCTGCCACATGCTTCTTGCATCATTGCCGTGGAATTTTTTTTCAACTTTGTTTTTATATTGTCTTTTTGATGGATTTTCTGAGATCGTAACTGGCTTGTTTGCGATCATCAGCGTTCCCGGATTTAAAAGCGGATGACCGCGCTGACAAGACTGCTTTGACCGCTGAGTGGCGCTTTAACCACAAGTTATCAAACAAGCACATCAAAGCACATTTTCGCAAATAGACGTCAGTTTTGCCTCGCTGATGTGTTACATTTGATGGCTTCAGTCACGGAAAATGAAAGAAAAACACTATAGTTTAAATATTTAATATATTTAATATTCACAGATGAAAGTTTGGTATTTATGAAGTTATGTGCATTTCTTATAACGAACTCAAGCAGGATAAATGTCAAGCCTGTGCCTGAGTCTGTGCTTATATTTTCTAAGCTACATGGTATTAAACCATATTTTAGATTTGACACATTTAAAAGGTGTGCAGTATTATTTATATTATATTAATTATGTGTTATATTATTCAAAAGAAATTGTGGTTTACTTTGCATCGGAGCATTAAAGGTGGTAGCCTATTTTAGGGGGGTAGGCTACATGGATTAATATGCAATGTCAATATTTTAATATATTATGCCTATATTTTAATTTATATTTTAAATATAAATATATTTTTTCCTTTAATAAAACAACATGCATTTTTGTTATTCGTTACCTGTCCTTTATTTTGGTATAACCTTTTGGGAACAAGACATTTGTCTGTAAACTGATTAAGAAATTGTTGCATGTTTAAATGTGAATCACTGTATAATGTCGTTCCCATTATTTAGGTGTCACGGAACGCTCGACAACGCCTCCTCCTGGTTTCACCAGATCCCTCTCTCCTGCGTATTAGGACTGCTTTTCCTATTACCCTCCTCTGCTCATTATCTCCTGATTAATCTCGTTATCATTGCATGATTATCACCTGTGTACCCTCAGCTCCCCTTTATCTGGAATGTTCTGCTGATCGTTCATTTGTGAAGTCTTGATTTACCCATACTCTGCCTCTAACTTGTTTCTCGTGTTTGTTCTTGTGATTTTGACTTGGACTCTATCTCGTTTGTGAAACTAAGCTGCCAGCCCTTTGACCCACGCCTGTTTGAGTTACGATTCTTGGATTGCCCTTATCTGTGTGCTGTTTAGTGTAATTTATACTGGCCTTGCCTGGTCTCCTTGAGTTGTATGACTGTCTATCTCTGCTGGCTTACCTGTGTTAATAAAATACAGATGGAGATGGATCCTACCGCCTCAGCCTCTTCATCACAGAAGACTTCACCTAAACAGGGTCCAGCAGATTTCCATCGACTGGCCTCTGAGGTATCCTCTCAAGCTAATGTGCTGGCCGCCCATCAGCAACAGCTGGTCAAATTAACAGCTCTCACCGAGGAGCTCGTGAGATCTGTCCGAGCCCTATCCTCGCCGAGCACGGCTGAGAATCAAGCTCCGAGTCCCGCTGCACCTGCTCCCGTTACACCTGCCGTGAGTAACACTACTAACCAGCCTAAATTATCCCTTCCCGAGAAGTTTGATGGCTCACCTTCTGCCTGTAAAGGATTTTTGTTGCAGTGCAGCTTGTATTTTAACCAGCAGACACAGTCCTACTCCACGGATGAGAGCCGCGTTTCCTTCATATGCTCCCTACTCACCGGCCGAGCTTTGGAATGGGCTACTGCACTCTGGTATGGAGGTCAGCTCTCTTTCCCCTCTTATGATGAGTTTCTAAGCCAATTTAGAGAGGTGTTTGAACATTCAGCGGGAGGAAAGGATCCAGGAGAACTACTGCTCACGTTACGCCAGGGTATGTTTACCGCAGCAGATTACACGCTCTCTTTTCGGGCCCTCGCAGCTCAAGCTGGATGGGAGGAGGAACCTCTGAAGCTCCTGTATCGCAAGGGACTCAATTCGGACCTCCAGGGAGAGCTGGCGTGCCGCGACGACGGTAGATCCTTGAATCAAATTATGGAGCTTGCCATTCGCCTCGACAACTTGATTCGCTCCCGACGCCCACCTCTCAGGTCCAGTTTCTTTGAGTGTGCTTCCCCCAGCACGGAGTCGGAGCCCATGCAGATTGGTTACACACGCCTCTCTACGGCGGAGCGGGAGAGGAGACGCCGTAATCATCTCTGCATGTACTGCGGAGAGGCGGGACATCTGAGAGCTACATGTCCGGTTAATCCAGCGCTCAAGAATTCTGCTGCGGTGAGTTCTAATCACTCTTCTAAATTATTTTCTGTGGATAGTTCTTTGAAATTTAACGGACAAACTCTATACGTAAAAGCCTTGATTGATTCGGGAGCTGCTGGAAATTTTATCGACCTTGCATTTGCCAAAACTCATCATGTTTCTCTCCTCGCATGTGAGTCTGGTGTGGCCGTGGAAGCACTGGATGGACGCCCCCTGGGGTCTGGAGAGGTGCAATACACCACGCAACCCCTCACGCTCAGCTTCGGGACACAGCATTCTGAAATTATCCAATTCTTCACGATTCACTCGCCTGGGCATCCTATAATCTTGGGGCTTCCGTGGCTAGAGAGACATAACCCCCAGATTTCCTGGTCAGACGGAAAAATATCCCGGTGGTCCGCATTCTGTCAGATCAACTGTATGGCTGCTGTCCCAGGTTCTGAACTCCACAGCGCTTCTCTCAGTGGAGTGGATTTTCTGAGGATTCCCCCCGAATACAATGATCTAGCTCTGGCTTTCAGCGAAACCGAGGCCTCTCATCTTCTGGCTCACCGTACTGGCGACTGTGCCATTGAGCTTGTGCCTGGGGCTGTACCTCCACGCGGAAGAGTTTACCAGCTGTCACAACCTGAAACGGAGGCCATGAGGGCGTACATTGGCGAACAGCTGGCTAAAGGTTTCATTACTACCTCTACATCCCCGGCTTCCGCCGGATTCTTTTTCGTTAAGAAGAAGGATGGGGGTCTTCGGCCGTGCATCGACTATCGTGGTCTTAATGAAGTGACAGTGAAGTACCGCTATCCTCTCCCGTTAGTCCCAGCAGCCCTGGAGATGCTTCGTACTGCCCGCTACTTTACCAAGCTGGACTTAAGGAACGCATACAACCTGATTCGCATACGGAGTGGCGACGAGTGGAAAACTGCATTTTCTACTACATCCGGGTACTACGAATATCGGGTAATGCCTTTTGGCCTGTCTAACAGTCCTTCAGTTTTTTAAGCCTTTATAAATGAAATTTTCCGGGACATGTTACATCAGAGAGTTATTGTCTACATTGATGACATTTTGATTTATTCTGATTCCCTTGAAAAGCATGTCCAAGATGTTCGTGCGGTCCTCAAGCGCCTGATTGATAACCAGCTCTATGCCAAGCTCTCCAAGTGCGAGTTCCATCAGACACGTATCTCCTTTCTGGGCTATATTATCAGTGCAGACAGAGTTTTGATGGATGACAGCAAGGTCAAAGCCGTGGTGAAGTGGCCACAACCTTCCTCTGTTAAGGAGCTGCAACACTTTTTAGGCTTCGCCAACTTTTACCGCAGATTCATCCGCAACTTCAGTGTGATTGCATCTCCCCTCACATCCCTGCTTCGAGGAGGGGGTAAATATTTTAAGTGGACAGCGGATAGTGCGGCGGCCTTTGCTCAGCTCAAGGAGAGATTCACTTCTGCTCCTATTCTCCATCACCCGGATCCCGGGAGGGAGTTTATCATTGAAGTGGATGCTTCTAACACAGGAGTGGGGGCTGTGCTGTCTCAGCGGTATGGTAACCCTGCGAAAATGTTCCCGTGTGCCTTCTATTCTCGCAAGCTCAACTCTGCAGAACGCAATTATGACGTGGGTGATCGCGAACTCTTGGCCATGAAGACCGCCTTTGAGGAGTGGAGGCACTGGCTGGAGGGAGCGCGTCAGCCTTTTACAGTGCTCACTGATCACAGGAATCTGGAGTACATTAGGTCAGCTAAGCGTCTGAAAGCTCGCCAGGCTCGCTGGTCTCTGTTCTTTTCAAGATTCGATTTTAAGATCACCTACAGGCCGGGCTCCCAGAACGGCAAAGCGGACGCCCTGTCCCGACAGTTTGATGGTCCCAGTGAAGAATCCAAGCCTGAACCCATGATTCCCCCTGCACTAATCGTGGCTCCTGTCCAGTGGGACATAATCTCTGACATCACGGCGTCTCTTAAGTAAACATCCCGCTCCGCCAGAATGTCCTGCTGACCGGCTCTTTGTTCCGTCCGGGCTCCGCCACCGTGTGCTTCAGTGGGTTCACTGCACCCCTAGCGCGGGTCATCCTGGTATCGCGGCCACCATACAGTTGGTTTCCAGGAGTCGCTTTCTGGCCTGGGCGGAGTATGCCCAGAATTCCATGTTAAAGCCTGCCACTGGTCTAACACCTTTTCAATGTGTTTTAGGTTTCCAGCCTCCTCTCTTCCCGTGGGCCGGGGAGCCATCCGACCTCCCAGCAGTAGATGCATGGCTCCGGCGCAGCGAGGCCACCTGGGATGCTGCTCACGTTCACTTGCAGCGCGCCATTCGCCGGTACCAGCATCAGGCAGATCGGAGGACTCTGGAGGGTCAACAGGAACATGACTTGATTCAAGAGGAACAACTGGAACATGACTCGACTCTGGATGATCAACAGGAGCTAGCCCAAACTCTAGAGGGTCAACGGTAACTAACCCTGACTCTGGAGGGTCCACAAACATCTGACTCGACTCTGGAGGGTCAACTGGAACCTGAACTCGACTCTGGAGGGTCAAAAGGAACTAGCCCTGACTCTAGATGGTCGACGGTGACTAACCCTGACTCAGGAGGGTCCATGAACACCTGACTCGACTCTCGAGGGTCAACCGGGAACTGACTCAACTCTGGAAAGTCAATGGGCACCTGACTTGACTTTGGACTGCCTGTGGAGACATGAGACGCCTCGGCTTCGGACCCCGCCTCTGGAACGGCCTCAGGCACTGCCTCGGTAACGGCCTCGGGAGCGGTCTCGGGCACCGCCTCGGCTTCCGGAACAGCATTGGGCACCGCCTCGGCATCGGTCACTGCCTCGGCCTCCGGAACAGCATCGGTCACTGCCTCGGCCTCCGGAACAGCATCGGTCACTGCCTCGGCCTCCGGAACAGCATCGGTCACCGCCTCGGCCTCCGGAACAGCATCGGTCACCGCCTCGGCCTCCGGAACCGCATCGGTCACCGCCTCGGCCTCCGGAACAGCATCGGTTACCACCTCGGCCTCCGGAACCGCATCGGTCACCGCCTCGGCCTCCGGAACCGCATTGGTCACCGCCTCGGCCTCCGGAACAGCATCGGTCACCGCCTCGGCCACCGGAACCGCATCGGTCAGAAACTGTACGAGGCGGTGACCGATGCTGTTCCGGAGGCCGTTCCAGAGGCGGTGTCCGAAGCCGAGGCGTCTCATGTCTCCACAGGCAGTCCAAAGTCAAGTCAGGTGCCCATTGACTTTCCAGAGTTGAGTCAGTTCCCGGTTGACCCTCGACAGTCGAGTCAGGTGTTTATGGACCCTCCTGAGTCAGGGTTAGTCACCGTCGACCATCTAGAGTTAGGGCTAGTTCCTGTTGACCCTCCAGAGTCGAGTTCAGGTTCCAGTTGACCCTCCAGAGTCGAGTCAGATTCCAGTTGACCCTCCAGAGTCGAGTCAGATGTTTGTGGACCCTCCAGAGTCAGGGTTAGTTACCGTTGACCCTCTAGAGTTTGGGCTAGCTCCTGTTGATCATCCAGAGTCGAGTCATGTTCCAGTTGTTCCTCTTGAATCAAGTCATGTTCCTGTTGACCCTCCAGAGTCGAGTCAAGTTCCTGTTGACCTTCCAGAGTCGAGTCAGGTGACTGTTGAATTTTCAGAGTTGAGTGAGGTTCCGGTTGACCTTCCAGAGGCTAGTCAGGTGCTTGTGGACTCTCCAGATTCAGGGCTAGTCACCGATGACCTTCCAGAGTCAGGGCTAGTGACCGCTGACCGTCCAGAGTCAGGGCTAGTCACCGATGACCGTCCAGAGTCAGGGCCAGTCACTGATGACCTTCCAGAGTCAGGGCTAGTCACTGATGACCTTCCAGAGCCAGGGCTAGGTACCATGGACTTTCCAGAGACAAGGCTAGTCATCGTGGACCTTTCAGAGTCAGGTCAAGTCACTGATGATCTTCCTGAGTCAGGGCTAGTCACTGATGACCTTCCAGAGCCAGGGCTAGGTACCATGGACTGTCCAGGGACAAGGCTGGTTACCGTTGAACTTTCTGAGTCAGGTCAAGTCACTGGGTGGCCTTCTGCTCTGCCCTGTTGGACTCCGGCATCGACCACAGGGACGTGGTGGTCATCTGCTCTGCCCTGGGGGACTCTGGCGTCGACCACAAGGACGTGGTGGTCCTCTGCTCCGCCCTGGGGGGCTTCCGCTCTGACCACACGGACATGGTGGTCTTCTGCTCCGCCCTGGGGGGCGCTTGCCCTGACTACACAGTTGTGGTGGTCTTCCGCTCCGCCCTGGAGCACTCTGGCATTGACCACAAGGGTGTGGTGGTCTTCTGCTCCGCCCTGGGGGGCTTCATGTTGTTGTTTTTTCCTTTTGGTTTTGTGTTAATTTCTGTCCCTGTTCCTTTCTGTTAGTCTGGCCCTCCGTCCCTCCCCCTGAACCTCCTCCGGTCCTCCTCCCTCCTGGTCTTCCTGTTTTGTGTTTACATTCTGGTGCCTGTTCCCCATGTTTTTCTTTTCTGACCCTCCGTCCCTCCCCCTGAGCCTCTACCTGTCCGCCTCCCTCCTGGTCTCTGTTTTGTGTCTGTCTTGGAGCGTCTGGGAGCCGTTCCGTAGAGGGGGGGTACTGTCACAGTGTCTGGGTTGTGTTCCCTGGGTTTCCACTAGGTGTCCTCCTTTTCCATGGTGTCTATCATATTATCACTTCCTGTCTCCTTATTTGGTCACCTTCCTCCTTGTTTAGTTAATTGATTGTTCCCCACCTGTCTCCTGTTTTCCCATTATCCTTTTGTGTATTTATACCTGGTCTGTCTGAGTCTTTGTCACGGAGTCCTTGTTGTATGTTTGATACTTCCCAGATTCTGCTCTTCCCATGTGTTCTTGTTTTGTTTCTATGTGTTTGGATTTTCTGGTTTTGACCCTGCCTGGACTGTTTACCCCTTTGGATTTGCCCTTGTAATAAATCTCACACCTGCAATTGGATAGGAGAGCTGTGTTTCTTGTATCACCGTACGTGACAACTAAAGGAGGTAGAGCTTTTTCACATTTGGCTCCCAAACTCTGGAATAGCCTTCCTGATAATGTTCGGGGTTCAGACACACTCTCTGTTTAAATCTAGATTAAAAACGCATCTCTTTCGCCAAGCATTCGAACAATGTATCTTAAATTGTGAGTGTAGTTGCATCTGATCAAATGCACATTTTTATTCTTTAGCTTGGAATAAACTAATTAATTTTACTTTGTTGGATCAGCAGCTATGCTAATGATGTCTCTATTTGTTTCTATGTTTTGCCATGGGATTTACACTAGGATTTACACAAGCTCCAGTCTGGATCCAGAAAACCTGAGAAGAGATGATGCTGACCCTCAGAGGACCCCAGATGATCCTAACCCTGAATCAACAAACAGAACTAACAAATATTGCTACAAGTGTGATTGCATCATATAAAAATGATTAATTATTAATAATGTTCATCATCTGGCTGACTACGTCTTGTATTAATTTTTCTACAAATCCTGTCATACGTGCACAAACTGACAGTCACCACTTAAAAGCTACTACTAAATATTGTAGAAACATAATTTTCTGTAAAGTTGCTTTGTAACGATTTGTATTGTAAAAAGCGCTATACAAATAAAATTGAATTGAATATTATGGGCTGCTGGCATGAATTGTACTTGTGATGGAGCGCTCTTGGAGCGAGTGAAAACCACGACGTTCATATTCAAGTGTTTTGAGAATTATTTTTTAATGCGCATTAATGACAGGGAGGCGCCGTCTCATCACTTTTTTCCTGATAATGAATTTATAATTTTTTAATTAACATAATATCGTTGTGTCTCACATACATTAAAAATATCTACAGAAAGCTTGAAATGTTTTTTAAACGAAAAAGAATTGTGTAACTGTGAATGTTGCATTTCTCTGTCGGAGAGAGCCAGCACTGTGAATTTCATCCGGTTCAGCAACTTTGAAAGCCTCATACACTGTCCATATGAAAGAGCAATTCACACCTTTATCTCGACCCCCACAAGCCATGCATAACTACACCCAAAAACCCAACCCCCTCCAGTTGAACAGAATTCGGTCTGTGTTTTGGCTCTGAGGAACGGTGTGTTACTGGGCTGAAACATGCCTGCACTCAGCAGCAGTACTCTTTGTATTCATTATTTTCTCGCAGCCCATTTCACAAGACCATAATGATGATAACAAATTATCAATTGAAAATGATCATTATTTTACAAAAATCATTGTTATTTGTGAACATAGCTTTTGCGGAAGGCTTTAAGACCAAGCGGAATCCTCTGCTCCCGCCTCACAGCGCGTGGGACTCGCGCTCACTGATGCAGCTTCACTGTTTGCGATTTGACTTTACTGAATCAGATTGAGGCGAATACAACTTATTGATCATGAGACCAACATTAAGCAAGCAGGAAAATATTCATTCTAACAGAAGGAAGACGTATTTCATTGAGCTAATGTTGTTAAATTTTATTATTTTTATTTTTTTAATAATTGTGGCCTACATAAATAGGTGATGCAAAACAAATATTTGGATCGTCCCTTATTTTTTCCCTTATTTTCTTAAAGAATAAACATGTATTTTCTAGAAGAATAAACATGATAACATATTATTAATTAATAAAAATAATTTAAGCAATTAAAACCTTTTTTTTAACTTGAATTTAAATACTATTAAACTAATTTTAAATTCTCAAGGAGTTTATAAGTAAAAAATGGTAAAATGTCACAGTGCATGTTAAATAGCCTAAAAAAACTTGTGTTAACAATATAATTAGAACTAACAATATAATTAAATTTTTTAAAATGAACAATTCCTGTATAAAATGGGACAGCAACCTTTATATCAAACATTTTTAAATCATCCACAGCTGAGCATCGCGGGAGGCTGATCTGCACCAGAGCACGTGAAGTGAATGTGATGAACAAAGTCATTTTCAGATGCAATAAAAAAAAATAAAAAATAAAACCCTGGATAGCCTAGATTAGGCCCTGGCTCTGTTCTGAAGTATAACATTTTAATGGATTAATCGCCTATTTTCATTTGCTGCATGTTTTCTTTATTTTTAATTTTTTAAACACGCTAAAAAATAAATTACGTTTGTCAGAAGAAAAAAAATATAAGTCGTGTATAGGTTTCATTTTAACGGATTCATCACCTATTTTCTGTTTGCTGCATGTTTTTTTTTTAAACACGCTAAAAAATAAATCATAGTTTGTGAGAGGAAAAATATGAGTCAGGTATAAGTTGCATTATATTACATTTAGAAATAATAACGCATGGCCTAATAATGTTATAATGTACCAACAGGATATTTTTAGTTCCCTTCACTTTACAACAAATCCTTTAAATTTAACAAATATATCAGAACAAAACAAGAATTAAAAATATATAATTCTAATGGATAAATATAACTGCAGTATATAATAATATAGGCTTAGTAATAAAACAAAACAAAAAATAATAATAATTTAAAGCTAAGCATAAGTAAAGGTTGGGTGTGGCAGGGGGGGCGTGGTTTAGCGAAGTCTGCAGCGGGAGAGAGAATCAGGAGACGAGCGGTAAGTGAGTGGTTTGGGCAAAAACTATCAGCTCCTGTTTCTCGTTTCAGTAATTGGCGCGTAGAGAGTATAAAACGCCAGGAGAGACAGAAGCAGTCGAGAGAGAGACGGACTGCTGACGGGAACTGGAAACCGAAACCGGATCGAGTAAACCGGAAGTGTTGTGCGAACGTGTCTGTGTTGATGTCAGAGTAAAAGTCACCATTTGGTGTTTATAAAGTTAAACTACTTTTTGAGTTAATAAATACGTCAGCAGTCCAGCCGACCCCTTTGTTCTCTTTCTTTCCTCCCACGAACTACTACACTGGTGCCGAAACCGGGGAGGAAGAAGGACCGCCGCCGCCGCCATGCAAAGCCCGTCCTCCACGCCGCTTGCGGACATCATCGCCTCCCTCGCGGCCCTGCACTGCGAACAACACCAGGCCCTGCTGGACTTGAGGACCGACCAGGAGAGGCGCTTCCAAGCCATCGTCCAGGCCCAGCAGGAGGACCGCAAGAGGTTCCGGAGCTGGATCGATCGGGAGGTTCCGGAGTTGGATCGTTCGGGAGGCCCGCCGCGCCCATGCACCTGCCGTTGCACAAGATGGGGCCCCAGAACGATCCGGAGGCGTTTCTGGAGCTCTTCCAGAAGTCGGCGGAGGTGTGCAGGTGGCCCCGCGAGCAGTGGCGGGTGCGCCTCATCCCCCTGCTCTCCGGCGAAGCCCAGGTGGCCGCGCAGCAACTTCCGGTGGCGAACCTCCTGGTCTTCGACGACCTGAAGAGGGCCATCATCCAGCGGGTCGGACGGTCGCCCGAGCAACATCGCCAGCGCTTCCGGTCCCTGGACTTGGGCGAAGCCGGTCGGCCCTTCGCGATGGCTCAACAGCTCCGGGACTCAAGTGCCGCAAGTGGCTACTGGCCGAGGGAAGTGACGTGGAGCATGTCATCGATAATAAATCATCATATTAGAATGATTTCTGAAGATCATGTGACACTGAGGACTGGCGTAATGATGCTTAAAGTATAATAAGATAGGAAACCAATATTAGAAACATACATTACAATATTACTGTTTTTTCCCAGTATTTTTTAATCAAATAAATGCAGCCTTGTATATATATATATATATATATATATATATATATAAATATATATATATTAGGGGTGTAACGGTACGTGTATTCGTACCGGACCGTTTCGGTACAGGGCTTTCGGTACGGTGCACGTGGGTACCGAATGACTGAATGCAATATTTTGTTTGCGGAACATATACATTTTCGTCTTTCCAAACGAACATATTAAGTGGCGGAAGTCTCCGCGTTCAGCGCAAATCCCGCCCTGCAGCTGATTCTAAGGCCGGTGACACACTGGCTGCGTGGCATGAGCGCGGCGTTTCTGCTGCTTCGCGTTTTCTGTGTCTTTACACACCAGAATCGTGCCTGACGCTGCGCTGGTGCGCTGCTGCTACTGTAGGTGACATAGAGGGAGACTGCCGACAGACCAGACTCTTGTCTTCACTACAACAATATCTATACTTCATGTTGAGCATAAATATAAAGCCTACTGATAAAGGACACCGTCAACAGTATTGACGGCAAAATAGACTATGTTTGACAGGTGCAATATGCCAGTGTGTCACCGGCCTAAGTAGTGTTGTCACAGTACCAAAATTTCATTATTCGGGACCGATACCAGTGAAAATCCACGGTTCTCGGTACCAATTTCGGTACTAAAGCAAAACACAAAAATATGCTAATTAAAAAAAAATAACTTTTTATCACTAAAAATAAAACCAATGCCATTCTTTATACTTATTTACAATTGTGTTTAAAGGTCTTCTACAAGTTATATAATTATGAAAAACAGTAAACAAGTTTCACCCAAATTTAATTTGTCTTTTAATTTATGAAATTTAAACATATTTTATTTTTTGGTAAATAAAGGGGATTTAATATTAAAATTAAAACATGGAAGAAATATTGTGTGATTAATTTTTAATTAACAGTAGTAGCAGTATCACATACATTTTACAAAATAATAGTAATATTTCTAGCACAATGCCTTTATGTAAAAATGAATTTGTAATGAATGCATATTTGTCATTTATCTGAACTTAAGACTGGTGGTGATGCTTAAGATATTTTTGTTCATTGAGGGTTTCTGTAAAAAAAAAATAGTAATAGATCATAATAATTATTATTAAAAGATAATAATATTACTAATTCTACTACCATACTAACAATATACAATGCACTATTGATTGATGAGCTGCTGGTTCATGAATATTAATCACGTTGTCTGCGTTCGGTCGAATTGATTTGCTGAAATCAAAACAGGGACGGTAAAAGATGAGCGCCAGCCAATGAAATTGACATTTGCGTATTAGCTCCGCCCACTACCTGAGAAACCGGCATATCTTCTGCTTTTTCGAAAATATGAATAATTCTAAATGAACTACATTATTTTGACAGGAGAAGACAACAAAGAATATAGTTTACATGTAGCATGACGATTCAGCGTGGTAAGACTCTCTCTCTCTCTCTCTCTTTGCATGTGTGAGAAACAGAGCGATCAGTAAAGCGACGGCGAGTCGTGCTCCTTCACACAGAGTTTACAGTTCAGCAAATACCATAGACCGTAAAAGAGGCAAATACAGGTGTACTGTGCGTCCATTGAGATGAATTGAAAAGTACAGATCGCTTGATGGAGAGAGAACTCTGAAGCGCTCAGTGTTCAGCGAGTGAAAATATATCTGCGCCAATCTTATAATAGCCTCGAACACACACACACTGGCGAGTAAAATCTAAGAATTTATTAGCCAATGGCTAACAATAGACATAATTTAGTCGCCCTGAGTAAAATTGAATCACATGCGAGTGATTTACTCGCAATGTAGAGGCTGTTTTTTGACGGTTTTCCGTGAATACCTTTAAATTGACACTGGTTTTACTCAAATGAAACTGTAAAATGCTTGTGAAGTGACTCCGAACAGTTCTGGTGATGTTGTTTGTGTATTTATGTCCTCATTATTGCAAGCGTCATGCAATTCAGTCTATGTAGCAAACAAACCATTCATTCATTCACACAGAGACGCGCAGAACATGCAGGATGCAGATTTCAACCAACTTTTGCGGCTTAACATTTACAGATACTGGTCCATATGGAGATTTGATTTGATTAATTTATGCTAACCTTGACGAATTCCGTGACTGTCCATATTAAAATGTAAGTTTCATTTTCATTACTGGATTTTAAGATTCCGTCCGCGTTTTCTGCTTCGCGGAAATCATAGCGCTGTATGCATCCAGAACCGGGTTTGAATGGGTACTCGGTACCACCGGTACTTACAGAAACCTGGTACCGTCACATTTTCATTTTTTTAGTACCGACTTGGTACCGAACTACCGGGTCTTTTGACAACACTAGGCCTAAGGTTTTCAAAAAGCATCACGCGAGTGTGAACATCACTACAACTAGGAAAAAAACGATTGTAATTCAAACGCAGCTCCCGTCGGCATTTAAACAGACCTTTGCTCTGAATTCAGATCGGTCCAACGCAATAAAGGAATCTGAGCAGGTCTAAAAACTGAAACTGTTCATGCTGCACTTTACACTTTGGAAAATTTATATCTATTTTTAAAATATGAGCAGGCCTACAAGCTGGGATTGGTAATGCTGCACTGTAATCATAGTTATTTATTTATATTTTTCATTATATTTTATTATATGATATTGGTTTGAGACTGAGAGTATTTTATTTAGTGGAGAACTTTGCAGCAGTATTTTATTTCTTATTCTTTATATATATATATATATATATATATATATATATATATATATATATATATATATATCTTTTTTTTTTTTAAGTATTTTAAAAAATTGTAAACAAATTGTAAAAAAAAAAAAAGTTTATAGTAATAAACAACCTGCAGTTTAATGTTTGCATTTCTTTCCCTTACAGTACTGAAAATGAACCGAACCGTGACTTTAAAACCGAGGTACGTACCGAACCGTGACTTTTGCATACCATTACACCCCTAATATATATATATATATATATATATATATATATATATATATATATATATATATATATATATATATATATAGGTGCTGGTCATATAATTAGAATATCAACAAAAAGTTTATTTATTTCAATAATTATATTTATTCATTACACACAGACACAGATATATTTCAAATGTTTATTTCTTTTAATTTTGATGATTATAACTGACAACTAAGGAAAATCCCAAATTCAGTATCTCCGAAAATTAGAATCTTACTTAAGACCAATACAACTTGGCAAGAAATGCTAGGTTCTTAGCCGTATCCCTTTAAAGGAATCTTTCCTGATTCCAAGCCTTCAGCTCTACCCTGGGCCGAGGCCCTAACAATTAAGTTGGGTATGTAGCTTAGGCCTTTTGGCCGTAAGGGGTACTGTCACAGACAGCCGTCTAAACGTCCCAGGGGCAACTTCCATGGAAATGGTAGAGTTGGTACTTAGTGCTCGCCATGATTCTGGCCTGCACTCCACTCAGCATGGCGGCGTAGGTATACTGTTCCCCAAAGCGACCCCTAGAAGACGCAGTTCGAAGTTCCATTGAAAGGGAACGTCTCAGGTTACGAATGTAACCATGGTTTCCTGAGTAGGGAACGAGACACTGCATCTTCTATCTCCCTGCCATGCTTCGGATGCAAGCTTCAGACCAAGAAGTGAATGACGTGTTCTCCCGGTGCCTGTTTATAGTCGCGCCGGTATTGATCTCAGAGGCTGTCGCCGGCCAACTCGTTGGTGTTTTTTCAATGTATGCTTCAGACACGGATCACGATGAGGTGTTCCCCATAGCGCCCCCTAGAGGACATAGTGTCATTCGTAACCTGAAATGTTTTCTTTAGTTGTCAGTTATAATCATGAAAATGAAAAGAAATAAACATTTGAAATATATCATTCTGTGTGTAATGAATGAATATGATATACAAGTTTCACTTTTTGAATGGAATTAGTGAAATAAAACTTTTTGATGATATTCTAATTATATGACCAGCACCTTTGCAGACTTTGCAGTCAGGACAGTCAGTTCCTCTCAGAGATACATCCATATTAACTCCCACCCCAAGTGTATCATGATTCACTGAACATCTCAACTGATTTTAATCAATTTTCAACCAGAACATCGCTACATCCCTACACTTCAGATTTGATTCCTACGCAGCACTTGCTGTGTAAAGATGCCTTTCTGCACAGTTTGTAGTTTATTTACAATGCAATCTTACATTAATCTTGATTTTTAAATGTTTCTATAGAGGGTATACTTCATATATATAGCTAATAATGCTGGTGTAAGAGGGATTAGTTCATCTGAAACAATTTTGTAAAATTAATAAGAAAATATTTCATTAAAATTCATAAGAAATTTTTTGGTTTAAAATGCATACTTTAGTAATGTTTCGATCTGATAGCATTTAATTATTTTGAGCTTCCAGTCAGATTGCACTACGTCAAAATGCAAGCAATTGGGTGTCTTTAGTTGTAGTTTGAAATTAGAGACGTTGGAAGCAACACAGTTTTTTCACCGTGCATACCATGTCTATGTAACACTTTTTTATTTTATGCTTTGGAAGTAAACATTTAAAAAGAAGATTGTGGTGTGCTTGTGTTTCAAATACTGGTTATAATTTGACTGACTTCAAAAGGTGGTACAGAAGAATTAGAAGCAACCAGGTGCCACTACAGCTGGCTTGCTGTGTTTAGAGATTAATTGGTGCTAATGCAGGACATATTGATTGGGAAAGAATGGATGAGGATGAACAGTAGAATGTGGTGTGTGATGCAGTCCTGTGGGGTAGTAAAGGAGAATCTGAATGGACTTGTGTTTCTTACCAGTCTCAGGCCATCCTTAAAAATATTTTTGTTTGCCATAACCCGACCGACTCTGTCAATTTAGGACCAACTCAATTTTTTTTTTTTTTTGCTTTTAGTCCGACCGACTTGCCGATTGTAAATTTGTGTTAAGACCGACCAATTCTTTTTTACTCTTCAAACAACTAATACAAAAGCAATAAAATAATATGAATTATATTTAAGTAAGTAGGCTATGGTAAATATATACATTTCCTAGGCCTACATACAAATGAAGGCTATCTTCCTTAATTAAAAAAAACCCCGTGACGTCATCTATGTTTACACTATTGGTTAACGGATGTCACACTGTGTCCTGTGCGTTCGCTTCGTCTCAGACTCTCACTCACTGTCAGAGTCAACGGTTCGCGCTTGGTAATGATGGCTGCAGTAAACTAAATGTTCGCGGTCACTGTTCAAAGTCATACGGGTTCGGGCTCCATAATACATCTAAAAATTCATTAAAACAGCTCGACACTGCCCAGATCTTTTCCCATCCCTTCTCGGTCCGTGTACGTTTTGATAGTTTGTTTTTTCGTTTGAAACACAAAACAAAATAACGAGAAACCACCTGTTTTTCGTTTGTCGTTTCAAACCAAAAACAAAGAAACGGTAAAAAAGAGCCGTTATCCCGTTTTTGGTTCTGAATCCAAAAACGAAAAATGACAAAATCAAATAACGGTCCGATTTTGGTTTTTTGAAATTCCTTTTTCCATTTTTTCGTTTGAAGATCTACATTGAAATACAGACAGGTTGGCCACGTGATCCGGAAGTAATAGTAAATATGGCCTATCAAAATAAAAGCCAAGCTTTTAGAACGGTCATAATATGTAGCGCTAACGTTAGAAGAAGAAAAATCAATTAATAAATAGCCTTATATAAACCTGGACTGGAATAAATATGTTAGCAACAGTACTTTATTACAGCTATTTAATATCGTGCCTATCCAGACATCACCAGTCACGTTTAATGAGCGCATTGTTTGGCTCAATACAGTTGGTAATATAGGTTAACCTAAGAACCGTGTGTGCTGCTCAACCATTTCCCTCGGTGGTGCTGGAGGCTTGATGAGGTCCACACTTACTCCTCTGATCCGTCCACGCGGTCGTCATCAACAGAAAACCCCACAGTCCTCATCCTAAGCACTGTGTATAAATAGAACGACAAATAGAAACAGAAACTTATTGAGTGTTATTGATACTATACTGCAAATGTATTTGGACACACTTTTGTGTAAAATTTTGCTGATATTGGGAAGGATATGAATTATGAATAATTGAATCGGGACTGAACCTGTCTTATCAATGATGGATGTTGCTGATTAAAGAAATCAGACTTCTGGAAAATAACCTAAATCATTTGAGAAGCTGTGGTTGATTCCCTTGAACAGATCGTTCCTCTGACCCTGCTCTTAATAAAAGTGTTTTATATAACGCTGATGAGAAATCAGAACACGTGCAACAGCCACCAATCACTCTGTGATTAAACTAGTTTACAATCAGATGGAGAGTCCTTCACAACAGGAGAAACCATACACACATCTGTTCTGTTCAAACACTCTTAGTGAGTTCTCACATCGTGATGAATACATTAGGGGAGTACGACAATGTAACTCAGTTTAGTTCAATATAAGGCTATTTGTGTTGTGTGTGTGTGTGTGTGTTATCTGTTCAGAGAAACCAGACCTGGGCTGAGAATAGATCATAATGCATTTACTGCAGTCAACAAGAAACTGCTTACACCTTCAACAACAGATTTAATCTGATTCAGTCACTAAAGAGTTAAAACGGATGGACATTGAGGGAAATCATATGTGACTATATCATAACGTTTATAAAAGAAAGTCAATTCAATAGGAGTGCATAGTATTATTCTCACTTAATTAAAGCTCAAAAGAAGCCGACTTTTATTTTGGCGCGGAGGCGTGACGTCATCGGCCTGCGTCTGTGGAAAGGTTTGTGTTTTCAGTGTTAAATCGATTTAAACCGAGTTATCGTGTAGTACGTACAAACTCTGCACGTACAGTAATTATTTTATTATTATGATGCGTACGATTTCTCTCTCTGGCGTGTAGTGACAGAAAACAGTCTGCTTTTGGAAACTTAATTTGGAGTCAGAAGCTCGTCAGTGACTGTTTGAATCCGCTGCTCGAGAACAACAGACACAAAGAAACAGTTCTTCATCGAGTGTAAGTCCGTCTGATGAGCTAATGAGAGGTCACTAACCGTCTCTCACAGATGTGGGGTGTGTGTTCATGAATGTGACTGTTGTCCTGCAGATGTCGATGATTAAAGAGGAGAGAGAGGAGGTCAGGATTGATGAACAGACTCCAGCAGGTGAGTGACTGTCATCATCTCTGTCACATCGCGTCATAGTACTGAGACTGCTCTCCTTAGATGATCTTAATAAGTATTAAAGGACCTTTTTAGTATGTTAAGAACAAAATTCGTTTGTGAAAATAGTGCACTAAGTACATAATGGAAGTGTACTTGTTTTTCACCCGGGGATCTATATAGCAAAAGAAAAACCCTGGCTCTGTGTTCTGTACTAGACTAACTGAGACTTGTCATGGCACTTGTATACTGTTGTTGTTCTCTTGTTGACCTGACTGCTTCTATTGTTCTCATTTGTAAGTCGCTTTGGATCAAACCTGCCACAATATTAAGGGGGTATATTTTTTTTATTTAAAGATAAATATAACAAGTCTACAGCGACCTTGGCAATTGAATCACCATTGGCTAGTAAATCTTTTAGTTTCCTCGCCAGACTGATATATATATATATATATATATATTTACACAGTGCCTTGCGAAAGTATACGCCCCCCTTGAACTTTGCGACCTTTTGCCACATTTCAGGCTTCAAACATAAAGATATAAAACTGTAATTTTCTGTGAAGAATCAACAACAAGTGGGACACAATC
This sequence comes from Carassius carassius, assembly GCF_963082965.1. NCBI lineage: Eukaryota > Metazoa > Chordata > Actinopteri > Cypriniformes > Cyprinidae > Carassius > Carassius carassius. The sequence continues at coordinate 13,220 of NC_081755.1, read as the reverse complement.
ATGAAGTGGAACGACATTTACTGGATATTTCAAACTTTTTTAACAAATAAAAAACTGAAAAATTGGGCGTGCAAAATTATTCAGCCCCCTTAAGTTAATACTTTGTAGTGCCCCCTTTTGCTGCGATTACGGCTGTAAGTCGCTTGGGCTATGTCTCTATCAGTTTTGCACTTTGACTTGGCCATTCTAACACCTGGATATGTTTATTTGTGAACCATTCCATTGTAGATTTTGCTTTATGTTTTGGATCATTGTCTTGTTGGAAGACAAATCTCCGTCCCAGTCTCAGGTCTTTTGCAGACTCCATCAGGTTTTCTTCCAGAATGGTGCTGTATTTGGCTCCATCCATCTTCCCATCAATTTTAACCATCTTCCCTGTCCCTGCTGAAGAAAAGCAGGCCCAAACCATGATGCTGCCACCACCATGTTTGACAGAAACTTTAAACAACACTTTTTATGGATATCTTTAAGAAATGGCTTTCTTCTTGCCACTCTTTCATAAAGGCCAGATTTGTGCAGTATACGATTGATTGTTGTCCTATGGACAGAGTCTCCCACCTCAGCTGTAGATCTCTGCAGTTCATCCAGAGTGATCATGGGCCTCTTGGCTGCATCTCTGATCAGTCTTCATCTTGAATGAGCTGAAAGTTTAGAGGGACGGCTGGGTCTTGGTAGATTTGCAGTGGTCTGATACTCCTTCCATTTCAATATTATCGCTTGCATAGTGCTCCTTGGGATGTTTAAAGCTTGGGAAATCTTTTTGTATCCAAAGCCGGCTTTAAACTTCTCCACAACAGTATCTCGGACCTGCCTGGTGTGTTCCTTGTTCTTCATGATGCTCTCTGTGCTTTAAACGGACCTCTGAGACTATACTTTATACGGAGACATGATTACACACAGGTGGATTTTATTAATCATCATTAGTCATTTAGGTCAACATTGGATCATTCGGAGATCCTCACTGAACTTCTGGAGAGAGTTTGCTGCACTGAAAGTAAAGGGGCTAAATAATTTTGCACGCCCAATTTTTCAGTTTTTTATTTGTTAAAAAAGTTTGAAATATCCAGTAAATGTCATTCCACTTCATGATTGTGTCCCACTTGTTGTTGATTCTTCACAGAAAATTACAGTTTTATATCTTTATGTTTGAAGCCTAAAATGTGGCAAAAGGTCGCAAAGTTCAAGGGGGCCGTATACTTTCGCAAGGCACTGTATATATGTATATAAATACTGTAAAAAAAAATTACAATGGCACAGCTTTTTAAATACCTGTAAGTACACTGTTAAAGGGTTAGTTCCCCCGAAAAATTGTCATTAATAACTCACCCTCATGTCGTTTCAAACCCGTGAGACCTCCGTTTATCTTCAGAACACAGTTTAAGATATTTTAGATTTAGTCCGAGAGCTCTCAGTCCCTCCATTGAAGCTGTTTTTCTTACCTTTCTGGACATGGACAGTAGACCGTACACACAGCTTCAAAGTAGTCCATGTGACATCAGAGGGTCAGTTAGAATATTTTGAAGCATTGAAAATACATTTTGGTCCAAAAATAGCAAAAACTACGACTTTATTCAGCATTGTCTTCTCTTCCGTGTCTGTTGTGAGAGAGTTTGTGATATCCGGTTCACGAACGAATCATTCGATGTAAACGGATCTTTTTGAACCAGTTCACCAAATCTAACTGAATCGTTTTAAACGGTTCGCGTCTCTAATACGCATTAATCCACAAATGACTTAAGCTGTTAACTTGTTTAATGTGGCTGACACTCCCTCTGAGTTCAAACAAACCAATATCCCGGAGTAATTCATTTACTCAAACAGTACACTGACTGAACTGCTGTGAAGAGAGAACTGAAGATGAACACCGAGCCGAGCCAGATAATGAACAAAACATTGACTCATCGGTAATGGATTTATGAATATTAATTAGGTTGTCTGCATTCGGTCAAACTGATTTGCTCAGTAGCTGAGCACCAGCCAATGAGATTGCCGTTTGTGCATTAGTTCTGCCCACTACTAAGGAACTCCGTTATTTTTACAGGAAAACAAGGAAAATACAACAAAAATATTGTTTAACGCATACATGTAGCGTGTCAATTCTGCATGTATGCAAGACTCTCTCAGTGCGTGTGTGAGAGAAAGCGACAGCGAGTTGTCAGTCTTCACACTAGAGCTCATGATACGTCAACCACAGGTGCACTGTGCATCCATTGTTTCATAGTTTGTTTATTTATTTTCCACAATTTCACACATAGCATTTGTTACTACATCAGAAAGAACAATAGTGTTCTATTGTGAGAGAAAAAAACTGTAACTGGACTCCCAAGAAGCAATAGCTTATAAATAGGGGTCCATTCCACCACCAGCACCACCCCACCCACCTAGCAAGGATTATATAAGCGGTCCAACTTTAGATACCAGCGCAACCATTCTTTAAATTGTAGGTATAAAGAATACAGTTATCTTAGACAACATTGACAGTCCTGATACTTTAGTACCTCAGTTTGAAATGATCCATGTACCAAGAAAAAGGGGTTTAATTCTCAGCCACAAATCCCTCCGGTTTATATCTCTCCAGTAGTTGTTGCTTTAGTTTCTTTTTAAATATAGATAATGAGTGTTTTAAGTTTGTATCCAGCTCATTCTATGACATACACTAAACCTAGCAGTTGTTAAGTACCTACATTTACCTTTTAGGAGCAGTTTACGCCTAGTGTAGTGTGTGTGAGAAGATGTATATAATGGAATGAGCTCACATAATCTAATGTTTAACCTGTTGACAACATTGTACATGCATTATGATAAAAGTTACATTCAGGAAGCTTTAGTAGGCCATGTCTATAGAATAGAGCATTTGTGTGAGAGTTACGTGTGGACCATGAAATAGCTCTTATGGCTTTCTTTTGTAATCTCAAGAGTTGCTCAGTATAAGTAGGATAAGTGTTATTCCAAATAATATTACAATAAATCAGATGAGGCTCAAACAGAGTCCTATAAAATGATAAAAGCACGTCTAATGGGAACACATGTCTCACTTTATAGAACAAACCCACAATTTTAGATAATTTTTTAACCAGCTCATTAATATGTTCCTTAAAGTTTATAAATTGATCTATATGTATTCCAAGAAATTTTGTTGGGTTCACTCTTTGAATAGCTTTACCATCTATGTTTAAATTAATGTCACAATCACTTAATTTATGACTACTTGATCGAAAAACAATATAAAAGGTTTTACTAATGTTTAGTGATAGTTTATTACATTTAAACCAGGTATCTATTTCTGTTAGTCTATCATTTAAGAGTTTTTCAAGATGATTCAAATATTTGTGGGATACAAACAAATTTGTGTCATCAGCAAAGAGTATTTTATGAACATCACAGGAACAAATGTACAAAATTGTTAATATAAACAATGAACAAAAGTGGCCCCAAAATAGATCCTTGGGGAACTCCATATCCTATGTTCTCCAATCCAGAATCAATACCATTTGAGGTCACATATTGCCGTCTTCCGAAAACATAATCACTGAACCACTGAAGAGCCACACCCCTGACCCCGTAATGCGACAGTTTTCCAAGTAAGATTTGAAAATCAATAGTGTCGAATGCTTTTGAAAGGTCGAGAAAGACCCCAATACCGACTTCTTTTCTTTCAAAAGCATCATTTATTTTCTCTACAAGATCTAAAATGGCCATACTTGTGCTGCTGTTCTTCCTAAAGCCATATTGTGAGGATACTAATGTTATTTTTATTTAAGTAATCTACAAGTCGTGAATAAACCACCCTTTCTAATACTTTAGACAACGTTGGTAGAATTGATATGGGTCTATAGTTCTGAAGATCACTTTTATCCCCAGATTTGTATACTGGTATTATCTTTGCCACCTTAGTTTGTTTACGAACTATGCCATGCTGTAGTGATAAATTAATTATATAGGCTAAAGGCTCAGCTATTTCATTCACTATAGCTTTGAGGATCAAACTACAGATTCCATCAGCATCAGCTGTGTAAGAGCATTTAATTTGATTAATAATGTTAGTAACTTCCATTTTACAGGTAGGTCTAAAGTAGCAAGATCTGGGATAATTATTCCTCAAGTATGTTCTATAATTGACACCCCCTGGTGGACCAAATTGTTGAGACAGTTTCTTTCCAACAGAGGCAAAATATCTATTGAACAAATCTGGTAGTGAATCTTGTATTGTAGAATTATTTGAATGGGTTGGCACAACAGTGTCAGGGATGACTGAGGATATATTACTACGGCCAAGTATCTCATTCAACACCTTCCAAGATTTCTTCTGATCCCCCGAGGCAGTTTTGAGACGATCGGAGAAGTAGCTCGATTTGCTGTCTCGTATTAAACTAGTTAGTTTATTCTTATACTGTGTATATAAGGTTTTATTAGTACTATTTGGATTCTTCCTGTATTTTTTGTAGAGTTTGTCCTTCTTCTGGATAGAATTTAGAATTCCTTTGTTGATCCATGGATGAGTTTCCTTTGTATGTTTAAATATCCTTTCTGGAATAGTCAAGTTGATAGCATCGATTATTACATCAATTAAGAAATTATAAGCATAATTGGGGTCTGTGACATTGTATATTTCATCCCAGCTTTTACTTTTAAGGTGTTGAATTAGATTTGCAAGTGTTTTATTATTAAGAACTTTTACCTTCCTATTAGTACATGGATCAGATACTCTTTTTATCCAATTTGTAAAGAATACAACAGGGTAATGATCAGAAATGTCAGAAAATATTACACCCGATTTACAACCAGTATTTTGCAAATTAGTTACGATATTGTCAATTTTGGACATACTTCTCTCTGTAACACGTGTGTGTTTATCAATAGTAGGATAGAATGATGAGGAGTAGAGGTGATCTGTTCCCTTGTATCTTTTTTAGAAATGTCAATATTAAAGTCACCCATAATGATACTGTTTTTATTCATCTGGTTTATACTGATAAGGAGATTATCAAAGTGGTTTCTAAATGTTTCATAGTCAGAGTTTGGTGGTCGATATATTACTCCAATGATGATACATGCACCACTCGCCATTTTAACTTCTAGGAATAATGAATCAATGTGGTCATCATCAACTGTCAAATCATGACGCTCCTTCACAGAATAGTGAGAGTTTACATACATGCATACCCCTCCTCCAATTCTACCCTGCCTATTAACACAATACAATGAGTATCCATCGATTGTATAAATATCTAAGAGGGTTTGTTCACACATCCATGTTTCACTACAACCGATGATCTCAAAACTTTTTCCTGTGCTAGCAAGAAGAGCAACAAGATCGTCATGATGCTTTTTAAGACTTCTTATATTTAAATGCATTACAGAAAAGGAAAAGTCATTTTGTTTCAGATCTTCAAGGTTGTAATAATCACAGCTTGTATTAGTAGAGGTACTGAGGTAATGTTCAAATTTCTCATATTCAGTACTACAATTTATGTCCATCACACCCATTGTTGTAAGCGAAAATTATATTTCGGTTGCAGAAATACATGCCATACAGAAAAGCTAGGACCATACTTTTTTTTATTGGGGCACCCTGTGTATATAAAAAAAAAAAATAAAAAATAACCATCCATCCAAACATTCACAATGACCAGTTACCAACTCTCCATTTAGGATGTAACTTATATTGTATAACTCAAACTGTGCCCCATTCGCGCATGATTGTCCGTAATGAACTTGGTTGGGACAATAAAACACTCGTATACATATGAATACAGTAAGTGCTTACTTTACCAGTCAAGTGAGGGCTGAAAGAAAAGATTCGGCCTTGTTTGGGTCCTTGAATGACTTCTGCGCTTCGTTTGCCTTAAAGAACAGGGTAGCTGGATAAGCCATCCTGAAACATATGTTCCTTCTAATAAGTTCAGCGCAGACCGTGTTAAACGCCCGTCTTGCAGCCCGAACGTCTGGAGGTACATCTGGCACAATGCGCAGTGGCCGACCCTCATACTGGAGATTCCCAAGGCGTTTCACTGCTGCCGTAATCTTTAAGACGTCTCTGGAGTGTTGGAGTTTGATGACTACAGCACACGGGCGATCCTCTTTAGGTGCTCCAATGCCCCGATAGGCATAGTCAATGGATATAGTCTGGACGGGTAGCTGCAGGAGCTTGGGAATGAACGCCTCGAAAAACGTGAGCGGGTTACTCCCTTCAATAGACTCCTTCAGATTTAACAGCCTGATGTTCTTCCGTCTCTGCCGACATTCCAGTTCAGATGCTTTGTCTTTCAGCTCCTTGTTTGCTTTCTCCAACGCATCCAATCGATCTTTTATCGGAACGATGTCGCCCTCTAGCTGGGAGATGCGTGTTTCGGCCTCGGTTTGGTAAGTGAGTGAGTGAGTGAGTGAAGTGACATTCAGCCAAGTATGGTGACCCATACTCGGAATTTGTGCTCTGCATTTAACCCATCCGAAGTGCACACACACAGAGCAGTGAACACACACACACACTGTGAGCACACACCCGGAGCAGTGGGCAGCCATTTATGCTGCGGCGCCCGGGGAGCAGTTGGGGGTTCGATGCCTTGCTCAAGGGCACCTAAGTCGTGGTATTGAAGGTGGAGAGAGAACTGTACATGCACTCCCCCCACCCACAATTCCTGCCGGCCCGGGACTCGAACCCATAACCTTTCGATTGGGAGTCCGACTCTCTAACCATTAGGCCACGACTTCAAGTGCCGCTATCGTAGCCGCGACATCATCAATGCGCTTTATCATGTTATCTACTTTAATCTCAAGTTTCCCAAGCGACTCGTTTACAGACCGTAGGATGTGCTGTCCCTCCTCTGCAACCGCCACAGAAATACTCTTTAGTAGAGCCTCAGTGATCAAGAGAGGAGTTCCTTCAGGGCTAGCATTAGCACCTACGCCTGTTGTACTTGGCTGGCTGTTAGTACTATAGTTCTCTGAAGCATCGCGGTCTTTGGAAAGATGTTTTGGTGGTTTAGGCATTTTGCAAGATACTTTAGTTCATAGAGTTAGTTTAGTTTAGTTCATTGAGATGAACTGAGAAATATCACAGATCACTTGATGAGAAATAACTCTGAAATGCTCAGTCAGAGTGTTCAGCGAGTGAAAATATATGAGTGCTAAACTTAAACTTGCCATCTTTCTATTCACTTTAGCTGTTTAACCAGCACGAATGAGACGAGACAGGCACTGCGGTCATGTGTGGTGTTTATCAACCTGTCTTTGGAGAGAAGTGAACGTGACCACTCAGCTAGTTTTGGTGTATCCATACTTAGAGAAATTAGTATTGGTACCGTTCAGATATTTTAGTACCGATATTTATCATTATTGATATTTTTGACAACATATCTGATGCAATATCACAAACAAGGTGGGCTTCATGTATCACATGAATGTTCACACTGGAGTGAAGCCGTTCAAATGTGATCAGTGTGGAAAGAGTTTCATTGCATGACATATGGTACATTTATAAGTCACTTGTAATTAACCAGTTCCCCAATATTGAAAGTGTATTTAAAGTAACAACTTTCTAAGTAGCTTAAGGGACTCCTTTCCCTCAGCCATTAGACTTTTAAACAGATAGCCAGAGGACATAGACTAGTCTTATTTATCTGATAGATTAGTTGGTCTGAATTGCTCCTCTTTTGCACGCTGCTGCTATTATTATCATAGAGTTGTAATCAATATTGCAACAAAAACTACAATGTACACTTAAGAATCAGAAAGAGCTTTATTGCCAAGTATGCTTGCACACACTAGGAAGGTGTTTTAGTGACACACTTCAAATACACGGAGACAAAAATATAATAAATTAAAATACACAATTAAATATTAATAAATATTTAAAAATAAATTGTATAAGTAGTTATGCTGTAGATGATAATGGAATAGGATTGAGTTAGATGCAGGGATGTACTAGGATTGAGGAGTAACAAATAAATATAAGGATAATGCGCATTTTCATTGCGTAAGTGGGGAACATTTAACTGTTCCTGAGGTAGATTGCCTGGGGGAAGAAACTGTTCTTGTGCCTGACTGTTCTGGTATTTGCGGCTCTGAGGCGCCGGCCAGATGGCAAAAGTTCAAAGATGGGGTGACTTGGATGTGAGGGATCCAGAGTGATTTTCTGAGCCCTTTTCCTCACTCTGGATGTGTACAGTTCTTGGAGGGTGGGCAGAGGAGCACCAATAATCCTTTCAGCAGTCCGAACAGTTCTCTGTAGTCTTCTGATGTCTGATTTTGTAGCTGAACCAAACCAGACAGTAATTGAAGTACACAGAACTGACTCAATGACGGCTGAGTAGAACTGTCTCAGCAGCTCCTGTGGCAGGTTAAACTTCCTCAGCTGGCGAAGGAAGTACAACCTTTGTTGGGCCTTTTTCACAATGGAGTCAATGTGAATTTCCTACTTCAGGTCCTGAGAGATGGTGGTTCCCAGGAATCTGAATGACTCCACTGCAGCCACAGTGCTGTTCATGATGGTGAGTGGGGGGAGTGCAGGGGGGTTTCTCCTAAAGTCCACAGTCATCTCCACTGTTTTGAGCGTGTTCAGCTCCAGGTTGTTAGGACTGCACTAGACAGCCAGCTGCTCAACCTCTTGTCTGTAAGCAGACTCGTCACCGTCCTGGATGAGGCCGATGACTGTAGTGTCGTCTGCAAACTTCAGGAGCTTGACAGAGGGGTCTTTAGAGGTGCAGTCGTTGGTGTACAGGGAGAAGAGCAGAGGGGAGAGAACACATCCCTGAGGGGCACCAGTGTTGGTGGAGCAGCTGTTTGACATGAATTTCCCCAGTCTCACTAACTGTTGCCTATCTGTCAGAAAGCTGGTGATCCACTGACAGATAGAGCTAGGAACAGAGAGCTGGGTCAGTTTGGTCTGGAGGGTTGTTGGGATGATGGTGTTGAAAGCCGAACTAAAGTCCACAAACAGGATCCTCACATAAGTCCCTGTTTTGTCCAGATGTTGCAGGATGAAGTGCAATGCCATGTTGATTGCATCATCCACGGACCTGTTTGCTCGGTACGCAAACTGCAGGGGGTCCAGTAAGGGTCCAGTGATGTCCTTCAGATGAGCCAGAACCAGTTTTTCAAACGACTTCATGACGACAGACGTTAGAGCCACAGGACTGTAGTCGTTAAGTCCTGTTATCTTGGGTTTCTTTGGAATGGGGATTATGGTGGAGCGTTTGAAGCAGGAAGGCACTTCACACAACTCCAGAGATCTGTTGAAGATCTGTGAAAAGATGGGGGCCAGCTGGTCAGTACAGATTTTCAGACAGGCTGGTGTAACGCCATCTGGGCCTGGTGCTTTTCTTCTTTTGTTTTTCTTGAAGACCTGGCGCACATCATCTTCACAGATTTGAAGAGCAGGAGGTATGGAGAGGGGGATTGCAGGAGGTGTTAATGGTTGTGTAGGGAGATGGTCAGAGTGGGTGTTGGGGGTTTCAAATCTACAATAAAACTCATTCAGGTCGTTAGCAAGTCGTTGATTAGCCTCAGTGAAAGGGGATGGTGTCTTGTAGTTTGTTATGGCTCTCAGTCCTCTCCAAACTGAAGTAGAGTCGTTGGAAGTAAACTGGTCTTCCAACTTTTTAGCGTAGGTCTTTTTAGCCGCTCTAATCTCTTTGTTCAGTGTGTTCCTGGCCTGATTGTACAAGACCCTGTCCCCATTTCTGTAGGCATCCTCTTTGGCCTGACGAAGGTGTCTGAGTTTTACTGTAAACCATGGCTTATCATTGTTAAATGTTAAATAAGGGCTGGTAGGAATGCATATATCCTCACAGAAATTAATATAGGATGTTACAGTCTCTGTGAGTTCGTCCAGATCGGTGGTAGCAGCTTCAAAAACACTCCAATCAGTGAGGTCAAACCAAGCCTGTAAATCCTGCTCTGTTTCGCTGGTCCATCTCTTCACAGTCTTTACTACAGGTTTAGCAGATTTAAGTTTCTGGCTGTAGGTCGGTATAAGATGAACCAGAAGGTGATCAGAACGTCCCAAAGCTGCTCGTGGAACAGAGTGATATCCATCATTTATTGTTGTGTAACAGTGATCCAATATATTACTGTCTCTTGTGGGACAAGTAACATGCTGTCTGTATTTTGGCAGTTCATGGGAGAGATTGGCTTTATTAAAGTCCCCAAGAATGATTAAAACAGAGTCGGGGTGTTGTTGTTCTGTGTCTGTGATCTGTTCAGCGAGTTTCTGTAAAGCTGAGCTCACGTGTGCTTGAGGAGGAATGTAAACACTAACCAGAATGAACGACTGAAACTCCCGCGGCGAATAGAACGGCTTGCAGTTCATGAAGAGTGTTCCTAGATCAGGACAGCACATCTTCTTTAACACTTGCACATACCTAGTTTATATTTCTATATTTACATTGTCTATATTTAAATATTATATATTTAAATATAAAATGTATAGTCTTTATTCATTTTTTATATATTTCTATATTAGTGTGTGTATGTTTCTTATTTTTTATATTTTAATTCTTTACATAGTTTTTGCACTTGTTTTGGTATTCATTGTACAACAAAAACTTGTTTTACCTTTCTGTACACATTACAATAAACACTTTGATTATTGAATCTACTAACTACGGGGTCTATTGTACATATTTTTGGTTTTGATTATCCATGTTGATTTTAATTCTTTAAATGTATACAAATGTTTTGATGTCTGTGGCTATGTCATTAAACTGGGGTAAACCTTTATTTGTCTTTTTGTCTTAGGCATGATGCTGCTGAAAGAGGAACATGAAGTACTGAATCAAATAGAAGAGACAGTTCCAACTAAGAATCATTTCAAAACTGAAGGGAACTCTTTTAGGTGCCCACAGACTGAAAAGACTTCCTCCGAAGAAAAACAAACTAAGGGTTATTTCACCTGCTTTGAGTGTGGGATGAATTTCATTCACCCTGAAAGCCTTAGAATCCACATGGGAATCCACAATGGAGAGAATCCTTACACCTGCCAATATTGTGGACAGGGTTTCAGTGAAGATGAAAGCCTTAGAGCCCATATGGGAATCCACAATGAAGAGAAGGGTTTCACCTGCCAACTGTGTGGAAAGAGGTTCAGTGAATATCAAAGCCTTCTAGTACACATGAGAATCCACGATGAAGAGGATCCTTACACCTGCCAACGATGTGGAAAGAGTTATGTTCAAACTGCAAGCCTGAAAGTACACATGAGAACTCACACCGGAGAGAGAGATTTTACCTGCCAAGAGTGTGGAAAGAGTTTCAATCGAAAACAAACCCTTCTAAATCACATGAAAGTTCACATTGGACCGCAGCCTTTTGCATGCCAACAATGTGAAAAGAGCTTCACAACAGAACTAGACCTGAAGTCACACATGAACGTTCACACTGGAGAGAAGCCGTTTGAATGCGATCAGTGTGGAAAGAGATTTCTTCGTAAAATAAGCTTTAATAACCACTTGAAGATTCATTCGGAAGAGAACTGCTTTGTATGTCAACAATGCGGAAGACGTTTCGCTCACAAAGCACATCTTAGAGTCCACATGAGAGTTCACACTGGAGAAAAGCCTTACTTTTGCAATCAGTGTGGAAAGAGTTTCACGTATAAAAAAACTCTCGAGTCCCACATGATAAGTCACACTGGAAAGAGCCGTTTCATCTGTAAAACATGTGGGAAGGTCTTCACAAACAAGGTGGGCCTCATGTATCACATGAACGTTCACACCGGAGAGAAGCCGTTCAAATGTGATCAGTGTGGAAAGAGTTTCATTTGTAAAGCAAGCCTCAATAACCACTTGAAGATTCACTTGGGAGAGAACTGTTTGGTATGTCAACAGTGTGGAAGAAGTTTCACTGAAAAACGAAGTCTTAAAACCCACATGAGACTTCACACTGGAGAGAAGCCTTACACCTGCACTCAGTGTGGAAAGAGTTTCACATATAAAACAGCTCTTGACTCCCACATGATAAGTCACACTGGAAAGAGCCGTTTCATCTGTAAAACATGTGGGAAGGTCTTCACAAACAAGGTAGGCCTCATGTATCACATGAACGTTCACACCGGAGAGAAGCCGTTCAAATGTGATCAGTGTGGAAAGAGTTTCGCAGGTAAAGCTGCCCTTGAGAGACACATGAGGATTCACTCAAAAGAGAAAAAGTTTTATATGTAACGAGTGCCATAAATTGATTGGCCTTAGGAGGCATAGGAGAATTCACTGGGGAGTGAAACCTCCCAAACGCAACCTGTGTGAAAGGATTTTACAATTTATTATACCTTCAAGTATCACATGAGGCTTCACACCAGAGAGAAGCCTTTAAGTGTATACCGGGCCGTACTTATCTGATGCGTGGCCCGGTGCAAAGTAGGGAGCGTTCCCGGCTGGGGGGTGGGGGGCTCATTCAGTCCGTTTACTCCTCAAAGCGTCTGCTAAATGCATAAATTTAAGTGCGGGGCCCGGTGTGACCGCACAAGTCAGCGGGCAGGAGTGGGCTGTCAGAAAATTTGGCTGGAGACCCGCGGGGAACGGTGGTGTGTAGTAGAAATGTCAACACAAGAAGTTGAGAAGAAAATGAAAGCTGCTGTTTACTTGACAAAAGCAAGGCAAGTCAGACATCTGGAAACAATTCTCATCTGTCACTGGAAAAATGCCTTTTATTTTGAGCTTGTTGGCCTGAGCATGTAAGCAGAGCAGTGATATTTCCTTAAAGGGGTCATATAATGCTACATTCACTTTTACAAGTTGTTTGAACTGAAATGTGTGTTGGCAGTGTGTGTACACACAACTACCTTATAATGCTAAAATACCACAAAGTGGTTTTTTTTTTGTAATATCATTAAATGTTTAGCCCTTTCTCAAATCGAGTCGTCTGACCATGTGACGTCACATGGTCGGAGGCCCCTCCCATGATTGTTTGATTGACAGCAGCGTACTTGATAACATCAGTCAGCTCGCCTTGGCTACTGCTATTGTCCTCTCTGTATATTTACAATAAAATAAAATAGGATATCAAATACCACTGATTCCTTTCGTTTTCATTTAAATATATTAACTGCATCTGAAATGTAGTTCAGGGAAATATGTATATATACACCCATTACCAGTGTTGGGGAGTAACTAGTTACATGTAACGGCGTTACGTAATTTAATTACAAAATAAATGTAACTGTAATCAGTTACAGTTACTAAGAAAAAATGATTAATTAAATTACAGTTACTTATGAAAATTTTAAC